>NW_004955472.1:4593407-4704548 GCF_000276665.1 Chinchilla lanigera | reverse complement strand
AAAAAAAAAAAAAAAAAAAAAAAAGAAAAAAAAAAGAACTTAAAATTTGTTAAATCTAAAATGTACACAATATACTGCTAAGTAACAAATGATTCAGAATAGAAATTAGCAAACATTTTAAGCTAAACAAAAACAACTGGAATGTATAGTATTTAGTAGATCTCAACCAATGCAGTCTTCTAAGAAAACAAATTAGTAATGTTTATATTAGAAAAGAATTTCATGGTTTTAACTTAAATTTCTATTTATCAAGTAAAAAAGAAGTAGACTCTAAGGAAACAAAAGCAAGGAATAATGACTACAACAAAGATAAAAAATACAAGGTAAAGGGGCTGGGGATTTGGCTCAGTGGCACAGTGCCTGCCTGGCAAGGGCAAAGTCGTGAGTTCAATTTCCGGTATCAGAGAAAAACAAACAAACAAAAGAAAAAAAACAAGGTAAAATAAGTATTAAAAGAAGGTGGCTTTTTGAAAATATGAACAAAATTGACAAAACTATGGCTACACTAATAGAGCAACAGGAAGCATGAATTTAATTACATACTAACATCAGGCATGAATGAGAGCATGTTATGACCAACTTTAGGTTAACTAGAAATATTCTTAAATAGACACAATTTTCTAAAGTCACTAAAATAGAACTACAAACAACAGGTAAAGATATTGATAATTTAAAATGCTTATATTTCCCTCTTGGCTCTCCCCTCAAAAGATATTAGGCCTAGATAGCTTCACTGGTTTATTCTGCCAACAGATTAAAAGAAGAAATAATAATCCTCCACAAACTTTGCCAGAAAATAAAGGAGGTAAGGACACTTTTCAGTTAATTCCATGAGACCAATATTGCCCTGATTTTAAACGTAGACAAAGTCATGGAAATGAAAATTTCAATCAAATATTCCTCATCTGTGCAGTGCAAAAATTCCTCAAAATATTAGAAAACCAAATTCAATAATGTGTTTGTGTATGTTTTACATACTGTGACAGAATGAACCAAATAATGGAAAAGTACATCATCTCAAGACATGAAGTAAAGGATTAGACAAAATCCCAAACTCCTGCATGATTAGGAGATTCTCAACAAATCAAGCATTGACATATGAAAAGTACTATATATAGTATTATATATACATATGACATACATATCATACACCACATATTTGATATATTGTTAGCTCTAGGTTTAGCTCTAGGTCATATACATATATGACATATATTAGAACTGACATTATAACTCACAGCAAATGACAACTTTCTCCCTCTAATCAGGAGAAATAAAAAATGTGCATTCTGACTCGCCAGGGGTAGTGCTTACACCTATAATCCACTAGAGTTGACCATTGACTAACCCGCCACAGCCTCCTGGGGAACTATTTGCTCTGGATTTATATCACTGTGCTGAGCCATGCAAGTGCTCGGGGGGCACTGCAGCAATGGCCCAAGGATGCCTCGCGACTGCTCAAGCTGGCAGCCGATACTGGCATTCTCCTCATGGTGCTGGCTTTATCAGCATGTGGAGTGTGCGAGTTGTTCCGTAGGAAGGCTTTTGCCCTTTCATAGGAAGGTCTGAGAGGCTACACAGGAAGTGTCTCAGAGTGCAGAATACGAAGCTACAGGTTCAGTGGTGACCTGAGAAAGTTGGAGAGGCCATAAATATGGAAGGTCTGCCAGTGAAACCTGCAGAGATCATGCTGGGCAAAAGGCCACAGAGGTGGTGCCTCCTGAGCCCTCTGGAACCCACGTCTTACCACCATCTGCTCCAAATTTCAGGTGTGGAGATGTGGTGTTATTGTTCACCATGCATGGTTTCCATAGTCTTGCTCTTTTGTAGTCTTCTATTCTTCCTTTTTGGAATGGAGATGTTTGCCATATGCCATTGTACCTTGGAGTTATATCACTTATTTTTTATTACTACAGATATTCCTATTTCAAAGTTTGCTGTGAATCTCAGAAAGGACTCAACCTTTGACTTCTGAAAAAAATACATTAACTCTTGATATTTGGGGGATGAAAGTATTGAAGTTTTTGTTGTAGGCAAGAAAGATGTATCATTTTATGTGGAATTGTTAATTTACCATTATTTTTATTTGGGGATTAAGATTTAAAATGTGTTCATGTTACAAGGATATATTATGAGCATTCATCATGCTATGTCAAATTAATTGGCTAAGGAATACCTGTCAGATTACTAATCCATAGTTTGTAATATGTCTAGGTGGGTTACTGAGATGTGGCTTCACATACTGTTACCTACCTGTTGCTTCTCTTGTACTGTCCCTCTGCTCTACTTCCTATGTGCCATGAAATAAGTATCTTTGCCTGGCCACACTTTCTGACATGATGCTTCTGCATGTGAGTCAGCCAACCACTGACTGATTTCCCTAAAACCCTGGCTCCAAATCAAGCATGCCTTCCTTAAACTGTGGGTGTCAGATATTGTGTAAGAGGGTTGAGAGAGTTGAGTAGTGTAATGCCTCTAACTGATAGAAAGAACATTTTTCTTGCAGATTTCCTGGGTCATATTCCAGGACACCCCCCAAAAGGAAACCTCATGTAACTGGTAAGAGAACATTAAGTGTTACTCAGTTCTTTAAGCATAACCAAAGTTCATTGTACATATATTAAAAAAAAAAAACAACTTGCCACTTTGCCCAGTGTGTATGTGGCCTTGTCATTTCTTCAGCTCTCAATGCCCTTGGATGGTCATGGTGTAACAGGTGGAGGATAATTAGGTAGAGAATAAAATATTAAGTGGAAATGCATTTTTCCTCACATAATAATGTTTTTATACAAGGTTAGTTTTCCTTTTAAAGAACTTCTTTAATCTTCATTAATATGTGTATTGACTACCAGCATATTCAAGAAGGAATCAAAAAATTTAGAAAGAAGGGGCATGAGGACTAGACTGCTTTCTTCTTCCTATGATGAGCTGCAATTACTGACACTCAGAACTGTAGATATTACATGCCCAACAATCCCAAAATAAGTACATTATATTAAAAATAAACATACTGGGGCTGGGGGTTTAGTTCAGTGGCAGAGTGCCTGCCTGGCAAGCACAAGGTCATGAGTTCAATTCCTGGTACCAGAAAAAAAAAATAAACATACTTGAAGACTATTTAGAAAAAAATCATTAACCTCTAACCTATCATAGATGGTTGTATATTACTGGTTTATTTTTGAGAGTTGAAATAAACTATAAAGACTTTGGTATCAGATGTTGCATTTACTTAGTTTTCAAGATCAGTCTAATGCCTAGCACATGGTATGTGTACCAGGCTAACTGTTTGATATTAAGATATGTGGGATTTTTCCATGTATTTTATCCCTCTTTTTGACAATAAAATTAAAGTTGAAGCAAATATACATGCATAGTTTTCAAGAAAAGCATAATCTATATACATCAAAGAATAATTCTCATTTTACTTTGTTATTGTAGGCAATACAATTTTGGAAGAGTTAGTAAAAATAAAATCTTAATACACACAATGTTTTATTTTTTAAATCAGCTACTTAAAGAACATGGTAATTTCTAGGCCTCTAAACAGGGCTGAAAATGCTGAAAAATAAAAGAGATTTCAAAATTCAGGAGGCAATGTAGAGTTTTTGATTGCACAGTTAGATGCTATCTAGAAGCAGAGATCAGTGGCTAATGCCATCCAGACCTTTACATCAAGATGGCTTTCATCTGGGCAGGGTGCAACACAGGAAGAATATAAACACAGACTGGACCAGCATGTCACACAAGCCCAAAGCGTGCCTGGAGCTAGGCCTCTTGGCTATCCATATATCACCTTGCAAGATGAAAATAAATGGCAAAAAATATAAATGTCTAATTATTTATTAGAGATATTATAGAACTTTAGAACTGGAAGTGGCAGTTTTTTGTTATGAATTGGCAAATTATCCCATACAGCAAGTTAATTTTGTCTATAAGACATCAGAATCAGCTATGTTCACATGCGAAATTTATACTGCCTAATTTTAGCCGCATTATATGCACATAATACTTAAATGTTTAGATACTTTCACATGTACTTAAGTTTGACTCTAGGTTTTGTAGCAAGTATTCCTAATCTCACAAATGTAATTCTTTTGTTTTTTTCTTTCAGTTCTTATTTTGTTTCATTCTTTCATAAATCCATGCTTTAATCTTTTTTCTCAGTTTCTAATTGCTATGGTGTATTAACATTTTTATGTGGTAAGTCCTTTTATTTATATACCTGTCATGATATCCTCCCAAATTTCTTGTACTTTTGCAGTAGTAAATTATATTCAGCTGTGAGTAAAATAAGCCTAACAGGTAGAAGCATTACTGATATAGATATTACTTAGATGTCTGAAGATGGCTTGTACTGATGTTATTTTGCCAATATTATCAACAAACTCAACAAACTAAATAAACTAGTCTTTTTTGGTTCCACATTCATAATACAGAGTCTCTAGGGTTTTTTTTTTTTTAATCATTAAGGTTTTTTTTTTTTAAATTTTAAAGAGTAAAAGAAGGATAACACAGTAATGGGGGCACTTAGCAAATTACACACAAAGTGGCAGGAAATTATCAATGGTTATTGTCTTACATATTGTTATGTACAAGATAGTTTCTCAGGGAAACAAATAGACAAATAATAGTGAGTTACAAACAAAAGTGGTAGGAGATTATCAATAGTTGCCATACTATACTTTGGTATCTTCAAAGTGGCTTCTAAAGAAAAACATACAGCTATATATGAGTGACCAATTCAATCATTGACTATTCTCAATGGTCAGTAATAGGAAACACATAATAATAAACATGAATCCATTTATGAAATAACATAGGAATAATACAAACATCACAGAGTTATGGACAGATTGGTAGGAAAATATCAGTGGCTGCTGTAATACATGGTGGTATCTTCAAAGTGGTTTCTCAGGAAGACAGAGATATGCAAGAAAGGTCTAACAAGTAGTTACAGCCTAAGTGTTGTGAAAAATAGAGGATTACCTCCTCACCAGTGACTCCTTTCACTGAGGTGTGATGGCTGGAAGGAAGGCAAGGATTGGAAAGAAGTACTGAGAGACCTGCACCTGTCTCTAGCAACAGGCTGTTTTCTTTTTCCTCTGTAATTATGATTACCTGGGGCTCCTCCACGGAGATGACGATCTGGAGAGAGGGAGAAGTCACAGTATGCCCCAGGCTCCCTCATTCCTGTTGGAACAGCTGGTAGGAAGGGTCTGAGCTCTGGGGCCTCCACTGCAGAGAGTAGACCAATCTCCAGTGGTCTCCTTTGCATTCAGGGCATGGCCCAGGGGGTTTCTTAAGGCAGTTCCTCTTGAGGTGGTCTGGCTTTTAACAGCAGTAGCAGATGAATGCAGTCATCAAGGTCTTCTTGGGGTCCCAAAAATTAGACTTAGGGTCTGTTTCTCTTAGTGTTGCAGCAAAAGCAGCAGCTTTTTCCCAGTCTCTTTGGTTTCTCTCCTTGGCCTCCTCCTCGTCATGGCTATAGAATACCGAGGAAGCAATTCTTACTAACTCAAGTGAGCTATCTGGGGTGGAAGCCATTTTTTTGTAACTTTTTCTCTCCAGCCTCCCAGTGCATTGGGATCCCACAACCACTTAGTGTCCTCTCCCCAACCTTTAGCACAGCAGCAGGAATCTCAGTGCAGACCTCTCCGGAGCTCCACACGCTCCTCCACTGCAGCCTGTACTATCAGGGGAAGAATGGCTTCCAAGAGGTCCCCCCGGGTACTGTGCAAGGGCCTCCTGGTTACCAGTTTCCAAACGGCTCTTGTGACTCCAGTCAACTAGACCTCTGAGTCTTTGGGTGTAGTCTGTATTCTCATGTTCTCTGAGTCCTTGTTCAGTAGCTGCTTCTTGGCTGATTCTGGACCTTTCTGGTTCTCAATGACAGGGGCAAGAGCAACCCATTGTGTGGCATGTATTCCCAGGGGTTTCTCCATGTGTGAATGATTCACACACTTCCCGGGTGCCTGTGTGGCTAGGGGCTGGCCCAAAGGCCAAATCATGAAGCTTTTAAAGTAGTGATCACAAGACAGCTATTGTAACTCTAGAGCGCTCAAGAGCTACATGGCATAAATAAAGGAAAGCAATGGTGTTAGTCAAGATTTATCTAGCATTTGCTTTTAACTATTTGGGTTTAGAAAAGGGTTTCCTTGAATGTTCCTATTAGACTTTCCCTTTATGTTTTGCTGTGATAAGCAGGTTGAATAGTGATCCTTGGTTGTCCCGGATGCTAAGAAAAAGAAAGAAAAACCATCATTCCTGAGGATTGTTATCAATTTGGAACAAGACTAAAGTACCATATTTCATATGTGACACATATTTTTCTGCTTGTGATGAATTTCAGAAACTGTCTCCTGTTTTTCCAACAGAGAACTGGAATCACTTTCTTCATTCTAAAAGCTTGCATTTCAAATATCATTCCAAATGATCTCTGGTGTTTATGTATGTTGCAAAGTGTCTCTAGTGTTTGTGTATGTTGAGAAGTGTTTCTTGTCTTACCAAATTTCAACATACTAGCCTAAGGAAAATGACAATGTAAAGTTAGTAAAAATGATACTCTCCCTCTCAAACTGCCAGAATTTCATTTGGAAGTAAATTGTATCAGATACTACAAGCTGTCAGCATGATACCCGTGGTTGTTATGGTACCTTAAAACTTAACCCTTACATACATGTGAAAATACATGATTCAACTAGTTGCCCACAATTTCAATAAATTCTACTGCCTGAAAAATATTCATTGACAATGCCAAAGAAGTGCTAATTTTCTTTTGCATTGAAAAAAATGCTCTACAATTTTACAACAACTTCATTTTCCATATTCTTTAAAAATATCATGGTAACAAATATTTTTGTCTCACTGATGTACTCAGGGTGTCTAATATTATTTAGAATATACTGTTAATTTACACATATAAAATCATATTTTGCAAGTTCATTAAATGTCATTTTGTAAAGTAACTCTATAGACTATTACCATTTTTAAGTTTGTACTGAGAATATAGGAAAAAAACAACTACTGTTTGCTGAGATTTCCTTTAAAGCAAGACAACCAGGAAAGTAGATATTTTTTAAGTGGATATTTTAAGAAAAATTCTTATTACTTCATAATATTTTGTAGGATCAGCCTATATTCAGACATATTTGGGAAGGAAACATGAAAACATAGATTATTTTATTGAGAATTTGCAAAGTCAATGATTGGATTACTACTGTATAATTTTCACAGGCAACAGTTTTAAAATGGATCATTATACCCTCAGAGAAGGTTCACTTAGAATCTCAGTTATCATGACTGGTGTTTTATAAAGTTTAAATATCTCAGTGTACAATTCAAGATTACTAAATGTTTGGACCTGAAAAGTTTTTCAGGTATACCTTCATTTCTTCAGACTCCGTTCTGTAGTCAAATTTTCCAGTCACAGCATTTTCTTTTTGTGCTTATTAGTTTTCACATGTATGTTTAGGCTTGGTTACAAATTATTAAGTAATTGATTTACTTCATAAACACTATTTTTCCGGAATTTGAAAAAGGTCTCAGGCTATTTGTAGTCTCTAAAGTATCATCTTAGCCTTTGTCTTTCTTAGTTCTGTCCTGTCATATTTTATTCAGCCCTTCTGAACATTTTTTTTTTTTTTTTTGGTTTTTCTCCGGTACCGGGAACCGAACTCACTACCTTGCGCTTGCCAGACAGGCACTTTGCTGCTGAGCTAAATCCCCAGCCCCTCTTCTGAACTTTCTAGCTTTCCCCAAAAGGCCACCCTTTGGCTCACCTACCTAGAGCTTGGTTTTTTTTTCCCCTTAACTCAGGAGCAAAGTAATTAATTGTTTACCTTTACCACTCATACTGCACATATTCTGCCATGAGGAATAATATTACCTAAGCATATTTTTCTTTTTGCTGAGACAAAATACTCAACACCCACAAGTTAGAGGAGGAAAGGTTTATTTAGCTCATGGTTTATAGAGGCTTCAGTCCATTATCAGCTGATTCCAAGGTAGGTGGGTTGGCAGAGGGGCATCCCAGAGAATAGGTCATGGCATATACAAGGTAGCAAAAGCAATATGGGACCTTAGTAGTGTCTTTCTGCCCCTTTCATCTTATTCAAACTACTTAAACTCTTAATCCCAGGACCCTTGAGCATAGGATTGTGCCATGAGTCAATCCTAGCATTACACACTCTATATCCAGCCACCTCTGAAAAAGGCCCACCTATGACTATATGAGACTTCAGATGGATATCTAGACCTATGCCATAAAAAATGCATTTGCAATATAATAATTTCCTCTGTTATTATAATCTCATATTTGACCTATGAATCCTTTAAAATTTTAGAAAGAGACATACAACCTACGCTTTCACAGTATTGCACTGAATAGTCTCATTCTCACACTAGAAAGTCATTGTGCTGCCTTTGGAATAACATATTTGTGGCTCTGATAATATGATGAAGTGGCAGGCTTCTTTCAGATGATTATAAATATGTAACGCATTTTTTAGACAAAATATATAAATTTATTTTCACCCACATTAAAACCATAATATTGAAATGAGTGTGTAATTATTTATTTCATGTTACTGTCACAAATGAGAAATTCTGATAACTCACTGGTTTTCTTAAAGAGACTGCACATGGTCACTTGCATAATTGCTTTTATGGTTTGTATCTAGATATTGCCCCAAAGCTGCATGCACTCATAGGAGGGGAATTTGGCAGGTGACAGTAGCAGAGGGCATTACAATTATCAGTGGATGAGTCGACTTACGAGCATAGAGCTGACTTGCTGTTAGGAGGGAGTGTCTGCCTGACACAGGTAGGTAGGTGTAGCCTGGAAAGGTTTATGTCTACTATTTTTTCTCTCTTTTTCTGCTATTTATCCTCCATGCTATTACTTTAGGTAGCTATGTTATTTACAAATATTACAGGCAGTTGAACAAGGCTGGGCCCTCAGCTCAGAACAATTGTGGCAGAAGCACACTCACTGAAGACCAGGCTTCAACACACCTACTTCAACACACATACTTGCTCTAGGGATGAACCGTAGTGATTGATGTTCTAAAAGTATAAATTGGCATCCACCACTTTGGGTGGAGGCCCAAACGGTTACTAGCTCATTCCTTCCTGGGAATCCTTGTTCATTCTGTGTACACTTGCTGTGTGACTTGCTTCCTCATCAAATTCCCTTTTTTTTTTTTTTTTTGGTTTTTCTCCGGTACCGGGAACCGAACTCACTACCTTGCGCATGCCAGGCAGGCGATTTTGCCGCTGAGCTAAATCCCCAGCCCCCAAATTCCCTTTTAATCAGTAGTACCTAAGCTGCTATACTTGTAATCTTACTGGTTCACAATAGTTTTGCCCCACCTCACACCCACCTTATGATTTTCCATCGAATCAGTATTACCTAAGCAACTAAACTTGTAATCATATTACTTGACTATACTTTTGCTCCGCCTTGAACCCACCGTACCTCATGGCTTTGCTCAATGAAGCATCTTTGAGAACTGGGGTTGGTGGGTAACCTACTTTCTGAGCCCCTATCTGTCTCTCTCAGACAGAAGCAATCTTTATTTCAATAAATTCTTCATATTCTTAACCTCTCTTGTTCCAACAATTCATTCCTTGATTTTAGAGAACACAAACTCAGTGTTTTGGACATCTAGCACTTTGGGAGTTACCATATTTCCCTGATATTATTTGAAGGTACATGTATCATCCCAACATTGTCCTGTATCACCATGAACAACCCTCCTCTGTGATGCTCTTCTGTTGTGGTAACCTGCCTTGGAGCCAGTGAGCTATGCACGGAAGCTTCCATAAAAGGAACCAAAATAAATCTTTCCTCCATTAAGTTTTAGGTGTTGAGTATTTTGTCTCAACAAGGAAAGTAACTAACAAAGATTTTGGTACCAGAGAAGTCTGGTCATTTCTGTGACATTACCTGACTATGGGGTTAAGAAGCCTTTGGAACTGTATCACAGGAAGAGTTTGGAAAAGTTTGAAAAGCATGAGAAGCAGTCCTAGAAGGCCATAAGCCACGCTTGATGGGACATTGATAGGACATTTTGGTCAGAGATCAAAAGACCAGAATCCTGGTTTAAAAAGTGGATGGAAAAGACCTATGTCAAAAGGCTTCAGTTAAGAGCAAGAAATCCATTGGCCTTTAGATTCCAAGTAACGTATGCTATGCTCTGGCAAAAAAAAAAAAAAATGTCTATATTTTGATCGTGACCTAAGACTTTGGGGTACACTGAGATTAAGAGCGGAAGAGCACATAACAATGAGGAGGAAACTCTAAGGCAGTCTAATATCGAGGCTGTACCATCTCTGCCTTGAGAATCAAGAGCAAGACAGAGGGGAATGATTTTAAGCTTTGAGTTGGGGAAGAAAAGCTTTGGTAAACTTGGAACCTTCAAAAATGGAGCAGAGGTGAACTTGGCTTCTAAAATGATTAGCATTAAAAAGAAGCCCAGTAGCATATGGCAGGAAAATAGGAAAAATACATTGAGGAAGTGTGAGAAACAAGTAAAACCCAGCCTATTGCAGGCTCAAAATTGCAGATTAGAGTTTGCTTTGAGAAAAGAGCCCTACGCACTGTACTGGAGAAGGGTCACTCTGCGAATTCATTCCCCAGGATTCTGCTCACCATGCTCAGCTGTCCAGGCACTCAGAGGCTCTGCAGCCACTGGAAAGATGCAAGAGGGCGTGCACTGCTCCTGCTGGCTGCATCACTCATGTGGTGATGGTTTTACACACATGCGGAATTCAAGACTTGTGGGGTCTACAAGGCTTCCCTGAGGATTTCAGATGGTCTCTGAGAGCAGACACTGCAGCTCTGAAAGGGTAGTTCCTGAAAAAGTGAGTGTGTGCTGAAAGTGCAGCACAAACCCTCAGAAAGTTGAAGACAGGAACATGGAACATCTAAGGAAAGCTTAAAAAGTGAGTAACGCTGGACAAAGAAATAGGCCATGAGGGCTACAGCCACTGCCGGTGGGTGCCATGGGTGTGGGGCTTTCTGAGCCTTTTGGAGTTCACATGTTACTAGAGATTGCTCAGTATTCTGGACATGGAACTTTACCCTGCTTGTTTGGGGTGTTACTTTGGACACACTTCTTCCTATTCCCCTCTCTCTCCTTTTTGGGTTGGGAATG
This sequence comes from Chinchilla lanigera, assembly GCF_000276665.1. Taxonomy (NCBI): domain Eukaryota; kingdom Metazoa; phylum Chordata; class Mammalia; order Rodentia; family Chinchillidae; genus Chinchilla; species Chinchilla lanigera. The sequence continues at coordinate 4,693,392 of NW_004955472.1, read as the reverse complement.
CTCCAGTGTTTATCCTTTGCCACTGCATATTGGAAATTTTTAACCTTCTTTTCATTTTTACAGGGACTCACAGCTAAGGGTTTGCCTTAAATCTCAGAGGAGATTTTGAGCTTAGATTTTTCAGAAATGCTGGAAAGAACTTTGGCAGACTTTAAAGATAGACTAATGAATTTTGCATAAAGAGATGCCCATTATTCTTTTGGGGCTAAGAGCAGAATGTTATGGTTTATACCTGGATGTCTCTGAAAGGCTCACGCACTGATTGATGGGCTTTGATGCGGTAACTAGGTCATGGAACATGGTGATCATTAGTGGATTTGTCCCTGGTAAGAGTTGCGCAGATTTCTCTTAGGTGGTAGGGTCTCACTGGAAGAAGCAGTCACTGAGGACATGACTTGGAAGGGTTTATCACTTCCCTACTCCTTCTGCTTCCCATCTCTCATGAGCAACCCTCCTCTTCCATGCCCCTCTGTGATGCTTGTCTGCCTTGAAACCAGCTGATTCTGGACTGAAGCTCTGAAAACTGAGAGGCAAAGTAAACCTTTCCTCCTTTAAGAGTGGATGTTGGGTGTTTTGTCCCAGCATGGAGGAAAGGAAATGAGACAGTTACCTCCTGATAATCTCAGGCTGACCTTTTAGGCAGCCCAACAATCTCAATATCAATTGGCTTTATCTGAGGCTACACAATCTCTCAAAGATCAGTTATTTGTTCCAGCTGTTGCTTTCTAATGCTAGTAACCTGAAAATATGCTCCAATCTTCCTGAATTTTCTATCTTTCCCCTCATTTGAATTTCTTGCTTTTTCAGTCTCCACTACATCATTTTCCTCCTTAAATTTATCAACTGCTGCCTGAATCTGCCCTGTGGCTTCCCAGTTTCTTAGTTTCTCCAGGAATTAGACATTGTTCTCTGGTTATCAAACCCGAACAAGAGAGAACTGTGGGATGAGCAGGGGATGTCAGGTCCCCTCTTCTCAATAAAATAATCCTTATGTTTATCTGACATACATAGTATAATAAACTTTCCTAACTAACAAAAATAGAGAGGAATTGAGACTTACCTTAGAGCTTTATACTCCTGAGCTCCCAGATTTCTGTTTACTAGCTCAACTTCTTGTGTTGAACAAATGTGTCTTTTTGTTTTAAAATATGAAATTGGTAAGAATTAATGAAAGTGTATAATTAAAGAAAACATATCTAAGTTTAAGACAGAATTAAAGATATTGGAAAACAATTTAGATTCCTTCTTCATAGCCTTCCTACCTATAATATACTATCTATTCAAAACTGCAAAGGACAAAGATGAATTAATCACTAGCTATAGGTACCAGCGAGAAAACATCTGGAAAGATTAAACAGGCCTAACCGTAGACTGTGCTAGATGAACACAGATGACTTAGATTGTCTTCTTTAGTGCCTAATTTGGTTAATCAGCTCTGTGCAAAGTGGAGAGGCTGGAAGAAAATGACATTTTAATTGGCAAAATGTCCTTCTCTCTGAAATCCATGCTTTACCACATCATTAAGGTGCACTGTGTGATGAAATTAAGTCAATACAACATTACCTAATAATCCTTCAATTTACCATGAAGAAAATCATCCCAACTGTATGCGACCGTCATCAAGTACAAATGCATTTGTGGTAGAGTTTGGAACAAACGCTTGAAGTCTCAGATGCCTCCTTACATTCTCTTTTTTTTTTTTTTTTTTTTTTTTGGTTTTTCTCCGGTACCGGGAACCGAACTCACGACCTTGCGCTTGCCGGGCAGGCGCTTTGCCGCTGCGCTAAATCCCCAGCCCCTCCTTACATTGTCTTTTCCCTTGGCAGCTCTCATAGACCACTTCAGCTTCCAGCAACCTTCAGCTCCCCAAACCCTTGAGGACCCTTGAATTCCACACATGATCATTCATGATCTCACGATGAGACTGATGCATTCTTCAGGGATGCCTTGGTAACAGACTCCTTGTTTACACTTCTAGCCCCTGAAAATCATCTAATTTCTGTGTTAAAATAACTAATGGAAATGGCCATCAATTGTTTCCAGGTTTTTGAACCACAAACAAAATTGGAAAACCAATGTTTCTGAGTGCGACTCTCATTCTGCCCCAGCACCACCGTGTATGCTACCTTGGTGACTTGTGCTCTGCATCAACATACTGCTTCACTGTAACTCCAGGACCACTTTGCCTTCATAGGGGACACTCAACAATTTAATCAGAGACGTACTGGAGCCCTCATTTATTTTGCTCAGCCATTAAATGAAAATCTAAGGATTCAGTTTTACCTTGAAATTCAATTTTCATCCAAAATGTAGCTACTCTTCTTTGTTCGACCAATATTGTGCAGTTATTTGCAAGACACCTAACACTTATTAAAAGCTTTGGGTCAGAAAGGACACAAGATATTACAAAATAAACTCTGCTACATAATGACCAAATACATTACTTGTGCCAAGATATTTCTGCTGAAAGAAAATTTTATGCTATGTTCAATCAATCTCATGATTAACTATTTCTTGCCCTCAAAAGACAACCTGCAGCTTTGAGGATATATGGAACAGGTTAGGTATTATGTAATGTGGATTGCTAACTTTTATGTTATACCACCCTTTTTATATTTTAGAACTTTTGTATGGGAAATCCCTTTTTATAAAGCCATTGGAATCACTAAATCTCGTATTTCCCTCATCCATGTTTTGAAGGTTTCTAACAACTCATCATACTTCTAAGTTGCCTAAAAATAACATGACACACTTTAAGAGTCTCAAAAACACAATGAAAATCACAGGCTCATGAGATGCTAGCTTTCCCCTAGGTCCTGCACTCAACATTCCTTCCTGGAGCATGGATGGAAAAAGGGCTTCATGCAGTACACATTGTTTTCCTAACTCATAGTACCAGAAACTTTTGGCTTTTCTTCTAACCTTTCATGAAACTTTTCTCTTTTCTCCCACTTATATCATTCTCCATTACTGTCAAGTCTAAATCCTTATGTTTCCTTCCTTTTCCCAAAAGAAATCAAGCCACAGGGGTATATTTGGGCCACTTAAGCTCAAACACTGTTTTTCCTGAACTTTGAGAATCTCCTTTGAGAAGGACTGTAGAAGCCTATATTCTTTATATTCATATTATACATCTCTAACTATATAAAAGTATTAATTTAGATTGATTAAAATTGAAGGCTATTCAAAATGAGAGGGAAAAACATAAGAACAAGTAAAGCTACTTAATAGAAATCAAGAAGAAAAGTAAGTGAAGAAAAAACAGAATACCTCATTTATCTAGGCAAGAATATCAAACAGGCAAGTGAACAAGTATTTGCAGAGGAGAAATACATAAAAATTTGAAAAAGTATAAAAACTTCTGTTATTAAGGATTATAGAAATATACTTCCAAGAAATTCTAAAAATCCCAACCAAGATAAACATCAAATAAGTCAAACCAAGGCATATCACAATCACCTTGCACAAAATAAATGGTAAAGAGACATATTAAGGTGGAAAAATTACTACACTGTCTATCATAAGCAAATGTAGTAATGATAGTTAATATTCTCTCAGAAACATTGCCAGACAGAAGAACTAGAGAGGGGCATAACTGAATCAATAAAGTAAGCAAAACTATTGCAAACAAGTAATTGTATATCAAGTTAGAAAATCTTTTAATGCTATAAGAAAATGAAGACATCATCAGATAAAGTTGAAAGTTTCACATGAACACCTGCACTGCAAGAACAGTTCAAGATCTCAACCTACAGGGAAAAAGATATGGAGTAACAGATTTATATTTATGCACAGTAGTGAAGAGCATCACATTCAGTAAGCATTTGAATAAGTGACATTTTTCTCATTTTATTTTTAATTGTGTTGAATTTATCAATGTTAAAAGACATTATTAATAACAGTGTATGTATTGTACAGTTAATCCAATATGTAGAATAAAATGAAATAATACAATGTAGGCTATAAAAACTGGAGGGGTATGGCTTTCATAAACACACTCACAGAAAAATAAAGGAAAAGAGGAACAAATGAACAAAGTATAATTGGGGCTGAGAGAAAATAAATAGTGAGAAGATGAACTTCAACCCAAATTTAAAAAAAAATCATAAATATAATTGGTATAAATACTCCAACTAAATGGCAAAATGGAAGCTGAAGATGAAGCTCCATGGTACAGCACTTACCTGTCATGTCTGAGGAAACAGCAAAGCACAAAATGTTCCTATAAGTAAGAGGTAAAATTTCTCAGACTAGGTAAAAACATACTGCTGTCTATGAAAAATATCACAAAAGCACCTTTATGCATAACTCCACTTTATTAAATTTTAATTGCTGCATTATAAATTAAAACAAAGTTATAACTTTACAAAAGCCATAATTATCTACTTTTGTTATGTAAGAAACATGAGCACAGCATACCTGGGTCTACAACATAGTGACACATACAACTGCCATGGACGTCACCCACAGGAGGGCTCAAGTACACGAGAACCTTATTCACAGCTTATTCAATTGCTGGCAGATTCCACCTCCCTATAGTTGAAATAATGAAGTCTCTGCTTTCTTGTTGGTTCACAACTCAGATACTAAAGTCAGCTTTATTTCTATGGTAGGGGCTCTCTCCTGCAAGATCTCAGAACCTTAGCAGCTTAGTTCCTGAAAACCAAGAAGACAGACGCTCTCTTTTCAGTTAAAGAGACTGAAGGTTTATGTCTTACAATATGACCAAAGGAGGGACAATTTATCAGCTATTCTATTAATCAAAAGCAGCTCAAAATTTCTGTTTTTACTCAGTACTAGAGAATTAAAGTAGGACACATTTCTGGTCACAATGGAGTATATCTCCTGGAGATATCAAGATAGTAAGTATAATAAAACTAATGGCACATATAAACATTAATCAAAATGCTGACAGCATTGTATTAAAATTAGAAAAGTTTGATTTTGAAATGAGAATTATGATTAGGAATAAAGACACCTTCTCACTGATGAAATAGATAAGTCATTAAGATGACAGCCAACCTCAGTATGTATGACAATGGTAGTGCAGGCTTAATATTCAATAAAGTAAATGGATAGGATCAAAGTGGGAAATAAATATATATGCCATTGCTTTTTGATTTTCAACAATATATTTTAGTAATTGTTAGAAGTGATAAAAAATCATTTAAAAATATTTTTACCAAGCTGAAATAAAATGCATTCATACAATACTCTAATGGCAAGATATGCACATTATTTACAAGACACATTTACTAAGGTAAACAATATTCTGGGCCATAAGTTCAGCATTTAGGACATTTTAAAAAGTATGTTATTTGATCAAACAGAAGTTAATTAGAAATAATTAAATGGAAGCTATCTATGTGAGCTACAAATAATAAGTTAAACTGTATACATCTAAAGAGCCCACGTCCCAAAGGAAAAAGAAATTAGGAAAAAAACCAGTGAATTTATGAATATATATCCATATATGTAAGATGAAGTTAAAATACACAAAAACTTATTTATAATTTTAATTACTTGCAGTACAAAAATATCTCAAATAAATACCTATATTGGTATCATGAATTATCTAGTAAAACAACAATATATCATACCCCAAGTAAGCAAACTGGTGAATCAATGTAGGAGTACATGTCAACATGAGAGAAGTAAAAAAAAAACATGAAAAATAAGTAAAAATGTATAAGTGAAGCAAAAATGGTCTTTTAAAATGTTAAAAATATTGGACCAGGGATATAGCTCAGTGGCATAAGCACCTGCCTCGCAAGCACAAGGTCCTGAGTTTGATGCCTGGTACAAAAAAAAAAAAAAAAAAAACTAAAATATTAGCAGTATTTAACTCTGAAACAAAACTATATTAAACTCTGAAACAAAACCACATGACTATGAAACAGACACAAATCAAGACAGAAGAAATGTAAAACATGAACAAAAAATACTAGCAATAAAGGAATGGACACCAGTAAAGATATTACGTACATTGAACACAAATAATTTTATGGTAAAAAATTTAAGAGACTACATGAAACATATACGCTATGAAAACACAGAATTTAAAAGTTTGCCTAAAGAGGTCTGCAACATTCATAGAGAAGCAGCATTCGTAGCTCTCTATGGCACATACCATGGGAATTTCTCTCTTCTTGCACGGAAGTAACTGAGATTGCATACGGATCTTTGAAATAGTGGAGCACGTGATGCACACTGACATACCAGCAGCCAAGGACACATCATAGGGGAAACCACATACTAACGAGATTTCTCCTGTAGCAGCACAGCTTCCTATCCTAACTGATCTTCAATGTTCAGTAAAAGACAAATAGGCAAAGAAATGGAGAAATTTCCATACAAAAAGCTCATATAACAAAGAGATAACATAATTGAAGAGATCAAAGTGAAGACCCAAAACAGATACAGGAAGTAATTAACAAATGTTCAATAAGCTCAAAGAAGTTGCAAATAAATAAATGATAAAATTAACAAATTGATCAATGAACTTAGATACAAACAAGCTCATGAAGTACTAAGGAAAACAATGCAGGATATGAATGACCACTTTAGTGAAGAATTACAGATAATAAAATGAAACAGGGGAGCGGAGCTCAACTCCGGACAGCTCCAGCAGCGTGGGTGACTGCTCCTTCACCTCTCCCACAACAGAGTGGAAATCAGGCTGGGTCCCAGGCAGCATCTGGAGCCCTGACCATGACTCACACCCACCCTGCAACCTTGCAAAACCAGGGCTAAAACCTGGACAACTTCAGGAACCACAGTGAGCCACCTTGCCCCTCCTCCACCAGAGTGTGAGACAGGCAGAGCCCTGGACAGCTTCAGGGCCCTTGGTGGCCACTCCCCACCCACCCACACTTGCAGGAGCCGAGTTGAAACCCAGACAGCTTCAGCAGCCTGAGTGACTACACCCTCCCTCCTCCCCCACCAGAGTGGGAATCAAGATTGGTCCTGGACCACTTCAGGAACCTATGTAAACAAGATCCACCCACATCTGGACCCTACCAGAAGCAGGACTGAATCTCAGACAGCTTTGGGAACCCCATGTAGGAGCCAAGTTGAGCCACAGATCGCTTTGGGAGAACTGGCAACTGCACCGTGCCCCCACACACCATCACTGCAGCCTGGCTGAACACTGGGGACCCTAGAAGCCCTGCCTTGCCATTCCCACACCATCCTGGGAGTGAGGCTGGGCTCTAGGGAAATTGAGGAACTTCAAAAAAGAAAAAAGAATAAAAGGAGCATAATGCAACCTCAGACCTCTACCTCACCCAGAACAAGTCCAGGAGACATCAACACAAGAAGAGTTTAGAAGTCAAACACCTAGAATTTCTGAAATGATAGCAACTGAATTAAAGAAACAACTGCAAGGGGCTGGGGATTTAGCTCAGCGGCAAAGCACCTGCCTGGCAAGTGCAAGGTCGTGAGTTTGGTTCCCGGTACTGGAGAAAAACCCAAAAAAAAAAAAAAAAGAAAAGAAACAACTGCATTAGGCCATAGAAGAAATTAGATCAGAAATAATCTCTCAGGTAAAAAGAAAAGACAACAATAATGAAAGAATTGCTCAGCACATCTAAAGAAGACATAGATAAGAAAATAGGGGAGCATAGAAAAATGTGGGAAACCTTGAATTAATAATATAGGAAAGAATTAGAATGTATAAAACAGATTCAAACAGATATCCAGGAAATTAAAAATTTCATCAAAAGCTGGTAAAACTGCTTGAACGAGGCTGAAGATAGACTTTCAGACCTTGAAGACAGCATTGCCACTACTGATTATGAAAGGAGAGATATCATAAAAATAACAAGGAAACAGGAAGTAACAATTCAACAGCTGCAAGGCAAAGAAAAGAAAAACTATGTAAGATTAACAGGAGTCAACAAAACAGGAGTCAACACAAGTGACATAAAAAGACTATTTGCAGAATTAATAGCAGAAAATTTCCCAAGTACAGAAAAAGAATTGGACATACAGAAAAGAGAGGCATATAGAACTCCGATTAGCCATAATGGAAATAAATCTACACCAACGTATAGTGATCAAGATCCTGAAACTCAGAAAAAGAAGACAATACTAAAAGCTGTTAGAGAAAAGAAACAGATCACTGATAAAGGGAAGCCCATCAGAACCATGGCATATTTCTCAACACAAAACATCAAGTCAAGAAGAGCTTGGAGTGAAATATTTCAGGTCCTGAAAGAAAACAACTTCCAACCCAGATTGATGTACCGTGTAAAACATTCCTTCAAAATTAATGGAGAAGTAAAATATTCCCTTGGTAAAGAACAACTGAAGAACTACATGAGGGTCAAACCAACCCTACAAAAGTACTAAAAGATATTCTAGAAAGAGGTAAAAATGACCACCATTTCCAGAACAATACAAAGGAACCACCAAGCAGAGCAAGCAATTACACAGAGGAAAAATAGAAGAACCAATAGCAAGGAAAATAACGTGACGAAGATAAGCCAACACATATCAGTTATAAACGTCAATGTAAAGGTCTCAATTCATCCAGAGAAAGGCAATGGTAAAGTGTATCAAGAAACAAAATCCAACAATATGTGCTATACAAGAAACATATTTAACTCCAAATGAAATTCATAGACTGAAAATCAAAGGGTGGAAAGCAATACTCCATGTGACAGGAACCCAGAAAAATGAGGTTGTAGCTATTCTATCTTCAGACAATGTCAACTTCAAACCAAGAATGATTAAAAGCGATAAAGATGGTCACTACATACTTGTGAAGGGAAAACTTCAAGAGGAAGAGATAAAAATCATAAATATCAATGAACCAAATATAGGAGCACCCAACTATATAAGGCAAATTTTAACAGACATGAAAAATCAAATAAGCAGTAATACAATTATGACAGGGGACTTTAACACCCCATTGTCACAAAGAGATGGATCAACTGTACAAAAGATCAGCAAAGAAATAATAGAATTAAACCAAACTTGTGAACAAATGGACTTAGTAGACCTTTACAGAGTGTTCCAACAAAAAACATCAGAATACCTATTCTTCTCAGCTGCACATGGGATGTTCTCTAAAATAGACCATACACAAGCACATAGAACATGCTTAAGTCAATGAAAAGGAATTGAAATCATCCAGTGCATACTATCATACCTTAGTGCAATAAAATTGGAAATTAATGACGAAAGAAATTACAAAAAAGACATAAACACATGAAAATTAAATAATACTCTCCTGAACAATGAATAGGTCACAGATACAATTAAAGAAGAAATTAAACAATATGTATAATCAAACTAAAATGCAAACAAAACTCACAGAGACCTGTGGGATGCAATGAAACAGTTCTCAGAGGGAAATTTATAATGATGAATTCCCACATTAGGAAAACACAATAAGCACAAATAAACAATTTTATACTGTACCTCAAGCTTCTAGAAAAGGAAGAGCAATCAAGTCCAAAGCCCAAAGAAGACAGGAAATTATGCAGATCAGAGCAGAAATTAACACAATGGAGACTACAAAAACAAAGAATTAATATATCAAAAAGTTTGTTCTTTGAAAGAATAAATAAAACTGATAAACCCCTACCAACCTTACCCAAAAAGATACATCCAGTAAGGAATGAAAGGAATGAAATCCCTGCAGATCCCACTCAAAAGATCATCAATACCTAACTCAAAAATTTTTATTCTCATAAGATGGAAAACAGAGAAAATGGACACATTCTTAGAGACATACGCATTAACAAGGCTGAATGAAGATACAAAAATGTTGAATAACTCAATACCAGCCAATGAAATAGAAAATGTAATAAAAAACTACCAACAAAGAAAAGTCCAAGTCCTGATGGAGTCACTGCTGAATTCTATAAGAAATTTAGAGAAGAAGATTTAATGTCGATACTCTTCAACTCTTTAATGAAATTGAAAGGTTAGGAATTCTCCCTAACTTATTTTTGGAGGCAAGTATTACCCTGATAGCAAAGCAAGAGAAAGGCCCAATTAAAAAAGAGAACTACAGGCCAATCTTCCTAATGAATATAGATACAAAAATTCTCAATAAAATACTAGCAAACAGAATGCAACAAATAATCAAGAGGATTATACAACATGACCTAGTGGTATTCATCGCAAGAATACAGGGATGGTTTAATATACCAAACCAATTAATGTAATACAGCATATCAATACAACTAAAGACAAAGATCACAGGATCATCTCAATACATGCAGAAAATGCTTTTGAGGCTGAGGATTTAGCTCAGCGGCAAAGCGCATGCCTGGCAAGTGCAAGGTTGTGAGTTCGATTCCTGGTACCAGAAGAAAAACAAAAAAAAACCCCAAAACAGAAAACGCTTTTGATAAAGTCCAACACTGATTCATGATAAAAAAGAAACCTACAGAAAATAGGAATAGGTGGTCTTTACCTCACACTGAAAAAAGCCATCTGTGATAAACCAATGGCTAACATCATACTAAATGGACAAAAATTGAGTTTTCACTTTAAAATCAGGAACAAGGCAAGGATGTCCACTGTCACCACTCTTATTCAATAGAGTTCTGAAAGTCTTAGCCAGACAAGAGAGAGAAATAAAATCAATAAGGATAGAAAAGGAAGAACTGAAATTATCATTATTTGCAGATGACAAGACACTGTAAAAGGAAGACCCCAAAAACTCTACCAAAAATGTCATAGATGTAAAGGCCAATTTAGTAGCATAGCTGGATACAAAGTCAACACTCAAAAATCAATAGCATTCCTGTACACAAACAGCAAACAGACTGGGAGAGAAATTAGGGAAACCACACCTTTTGTCATAACATAAAATATGAAATACTTAGGAATTAATCTAACAAAGGAAGTGAAAGATTTATACAGTGAAAATTACAGTATGAAAAAAGCGATTAAAGAGGATTTCCAAAATGAAAAGATATTCCTTGCTCACACATAGGAAGAATCAACATTGTGAAGATGGCCACACTTCCAAAATTGTGTACAGATTCAATGCAATCCCAATCAAAATACCATTAGTATACCTCACAGATCTAGAGAAAACATTCCTAAAGTTCATCCGAAACCAGAGGTGCTTAGAGTAGCAAAAGCAATCCTGGACAACAATGGAAAGGCCAGAGACATCACAATCAGTGATTTGAAATTATACTATAAAGCTACTGTGAAAAAATCAGCATGGTACTAGCAAGAAAACTGACCTGAAGACCAATGGAACAGATTTGAAGATGCACACACAACTACAAACACACTCAGCCACCTTTTCTTTGACAAAGGGGCTACACATATTCACTGGAAGAAAGATAGCCTCTTTAATAAGTGGTGCTGGAAAAATTGGCTTTCCACATGCCAAACACTGAAACTAGACTGATGCCTATCACCATGCACTAAATTAAAGTCAAAATGAATCAAATATCAAATATTAAAATAGAAACACTACATCTACTAGAACAGAAAGTAGGTAAAACTCTTGAAGACATAGGTGTAGGCAGAGAGAATATATAGAGAATTTAGAAACTCAGACCCCCAAAATTCAAAGACCCACTCCAAAAATGGGCATCTGGGTGAAATACTTCTCAGATGAAGAAATACTAATGGTGAAAAAATATATGAAAAAATGGTCGACATCATTGGTCATTCAAGAAATATAAATTATAACAACACTGAGATTCCATCTCACCACAGAAAGAATAGCTATCGTTAAGGAATCAACCAATAACAAATGCTAGAGAGGGTCCAGGAAAAAAGGAACCCTTCTCCACTGACAGTGAGAGTGTAGACTGGTGCAACCACTGTAGAAATCAGTCTGGAGATTCCTCAGTAAATGAGGATTAGAGGTCCTATTCAACCTAGCTATTTCCCTTTTGGGTATTTTTCCAGAAGAACTGAAAACATCATACCACACTGACATATGTGCACCCATGTTTATAGCAGCACAATTTGTAATAGCTAAATTGTGCAAACAACTGAAATGCCCATCAAGTGGGGAATCAAGAAAAAAGATGTGGTTATTTTATATAATGGAATATTACTCAGCTATAAAGAAAGATAAACTCAAGGCTTTTATAGGCAAGTGAATGCAACTAGAGACCATACTCATAAGTAAAATAAATTGTAGTCATATGTGTAAACAATGTATTGTCTCCCTAGTGTTAGAACCTGAAAAAGTAAATGAAATCTGAAAGGTACAATAGATATTGTTAAAGGGAAAGAACTGCTCAAAAGGAAAGAGCAACTTGGATGAGAGAAAAGAGAAAAGGAAGAAATAAAGGAAAGCACAAAATGTGTGTGTGTGTGTGTGTGTGTGTGTGTGTGTGTGTGTATATACACACACACACAAGATAGCTAAGATAATTGTACTACTAATTTCTGTTACTTTATTGAAAGGAACAGTTAATGTTTAATTGTTTGATCAATCTCACATGCCTCCGTCTGGTTACCTCAGTAACAAAGTTGAAGATAACAATATGTAATACAACAACTACTGTTATTTCCTACAACCTTGCTTAAACTTCTGTATCATTTTTATTGTTTTTGAGTTGCTTTCTTATGTCTTTGTATATGTAACTTTGTTTTTGATGTTTTCTATTTAAAATAAAAGCTCTGTAAAAAGTGAGATATTTGCCAGTGTCAGAAAAAAAAGATTTGAATTTCTAACACACCACTAATAAATTTCAAATACATTTTTGTGAGAAAATAGTTATATAAAGACTAAGTGGTGCATGATTTCATTCATTTTCATTTCTAAAATAGTAAAAAATATTCTAGATATCAGAACAGTGATGCTTTGGAAAGAGGAGGGACTCCTTAACTGGTAAAGAGAATGTAGATATTTCCTTAAGTAATGAGAATATTATTAATCTTTATCACAACAGCCATAACCTGAGTGTACATATGTGAATGTACAATAAAATGTAATGTAATTCAATTAAAAAAAAAAAAGTAGATTTTCTTCTCATCAGTATTCCATGGCTACAGTTTTGGGAGTGTTGTAGTTTTTGAAAACATATTGATGTCCTTTCACATTGTGTGTGTGTGTGTGTGTGTGTGTTGAGGAATGTGGATCTATTGCAGTGGGCTTTGTGGGTGTCTCTTTAGTGAGAGTCTGCTTTTCAGTGCTGTACTCTGGGCACGGCTCAGTGTAGGCCTTGGATTGTGTTCCAATACTGTTCACCTCCATCAAAGTGGAAAGAGGGGGATGCAGTGCAACTGGCCTCGCACCCACTTCTCAAGAAATAAACCACAGCATTTTAATGACAAAAAGATAATTAGTAGACATTAAAAAACAAAACAATAGCAACAACTGCCGCTGTTGCAGTAGCAACAAAACTCAGCAACAAAAATAAAGTAAAAGACAGACTGGATATGGCATAAAAGAAAAAGTTAAAGAAAAATATAAAAAAGAAAGCTATCCCTGAATTACTGTAAACAAGAGAAAATAAATCTGTTATTACACTAATGACATAAGAAATACCTAATATTAAAATAGGGTATCTACTAAGTGTCCTAGTTATAATGCCATAAACAATAGAAAATAATTTAACAATAATAGCATAATTAAGTGTCTACAGATTAATAAAGCTTAATAGCAATACTAACAAGAATTGGATGAAAACAGAAAAGAACAAATGAGGACAAGAAGAAATAAGAAAAACACAAACAACAAAATCAAAACAAAAAAAAGACAGAAAAACAAAATAAAAAAACCAATGAAGCAAACAATGATTCCAAAAAAAGCAAAAAATCCTTCCATGTTTTTGATGAGTGTTTTCTTTCCAGGGCCTGCAGAACTGGAATTTGTCAGATATGGAGGAGGGCTAGTGAGTCACAGTCATATTTTTGAGTGTAAGTGTTGTATCTTGCTGTGACCTTTCGTCCTGATATGGTCAATCAATGGCATTTGCCTTCGGTTCGTGGTCACTCTGAGTGTTCCCGATTTCTGCGTATCTCTCTCTGTGCACCACATATTCATGGTTTTCCCTGTTTGGCTGTATGACATGTTGATTGGCGGGGTGCCTCCCTTGTTCCAGAGGCCCCTCTGTCCTTGCATGCCAAGCTGTGCTAACCATCAAACCTGAGGCTTTTCCTGATCACATGGGCAGATGGGCAAAACGGCCCTCTGAGCTCTGTGCTGGATGCAGGCAGTGGGGCAGAGCAGTGGTTGCTAGCAGTCCACTGGACTTAATGCCAGCACTTTCAGACCCAGTCTCCTCCAGAAACCAGATACCACCACAGGCCCTGTGGTCTTTCTAGCCTGAGCTGAAACTTCTCAGGTCATCTGTGACTAGCCATGACTGACTCTCCCAGTCACTGTGGTCGGGTGACCCCAGAGACCCTGAAGTCTAGCTATTCTGCAGTTACTCTGCAGCTCAGTCTGAAACAATTACCCACTTCCCTAAATGACTCCTAACAAAACACTGCCAGATTTTTGATCTCCATCTCTAGTCTCTAGTCTGCCATGCAAGAGCAATCACTTTCAGAGTAAAACCCCACTTTGCTTTTGTAGTTTACAATGCTGGTAGATTTTTCTTGGGGCTAGCACTGCCTCCTTAGTGGCCCTTTCTCCTAGGAGCTAACCTTGTGTCAGTGAGATAGTCCTACTTCCTGGGAACCAGAGTCACTTTCCCAGCTGCTTCTGTCTTTTTCCTGTGTTCTGCTCCACTTGTCCAGCCTCTCTGCATTTTCTCATGCTCCGGCCAGCTCCTTCCCAATTGCCAGAGATCTACTTTTTTTTCTCTTCATCAATTTGTTATTTTTTATGTCTCCATTCCAGCTCCTAGAGAGGCTGTATTTTGCTGCTAGTCTCTACTCTGTCATTTTTCTTTGCTATGATTACAATTTTTAAAAATCAATAATATAACGTCTTAAATCACTGGATAGTATTCTGTAAGTGTATGAAACTAAGGTAAATGAATTATGTAAAGTTGTTTTTAAAAAAAGCATTACTGTGTGTCTTTGGGAAAGGTTAAGTCAGCCCTGTCTTTTCCAGAAAAGCAGAAACAAGACATATTCCAGAGGGTTCTGCTCTTCTTTCTATCAATAAATTAATAAGTACAGTGTTTTCTGCATAACTACATTTTTAACTCATCGAGCTTGTCACAAGTGTTCAGGGAGGCTACTCTTGAGTCCAAAAGTCCCAAAACTCCTCAGAGGACTTAGGCCACCCTGAGGCTTAGAGGAACCAAAGGAAACTAGTACATCTGCCAAAGATCCCAATCTCCCGAATACAACTGTTTATGGAGCTTTTATCACATTCACACCCAGACGGAAGGACTCTCACCCACAGCACAAGCTGGAAGACAAGGGTGGGGTCAGGTGGTGCAGCGTCTTTCTCTGGCCAAAATGCTGTGAGAACAGTCAGAGATGGGGGCAGGGCGTGCCGGAACTCAGGGCAGCCTGGAGACTGAGCCCTGGAACTCATGGTGATCTGGAGACCAGGACAGCAGACAGCCAGCCTGGGCATTCCGGACGGGCAGAGTGATGGCCACGGTCAGTTGCCGAGCTCCGACTGCAGCCCTGTGGACAGCAGTACCCAGGGTGGAGTCCGCAGGCCCTGAGCCAGAACCCTGAGCCAAAGGCCAGCAAAAGGCTTTGTCTTTTATGCTATGCGGAGTTTGACACAAGCGAGACAGGTGTTTGTAGTGGTGTTCAAACAACATATGCTAATAGTATGGTGGTAAAAATATACTTTTGTTCATGGTAAAAACATAGCTTTCAGAAAACATATTTTTAGAATTTCTTGAAAGGACTCCTAGGTATTTTTTTTGGCACACAGGCTGGTGGTTACCACACAAGTTATCCACTGGCACACCGGATGTATGGTTATCACAAACTGGTTTAGACTCAGAAATTGAGTTTAGAACCAGACAGAAGTGTAAAATGGGTTCTTTCCTGCTCACATCAAAGCTGTATTTCCCAAACACAGAAAAAGCACAGTGGCTGAAAGTGTATTCAGTGTCCCAGGTCAAAAGAAAAACCATGGGTTGTAGGCAACGTATCAGAATTTCTACATCATAAGGGAAGAGCAATTGTGAGTACAGGAGGTACACAACTCTCAACAACTTCTTACTTCCACCCACAACTCCTTTGCTCTTTAGCAATTTTGTCCTCCTAATTCCACAAGTCTCTGATGAAGATTTGAGGATACACTGTTGGACTGACTCAAGGTCACAGAGCCATTTGAACACCCAAAGACTGCAAATACCAATTTACCTGAATTGCCACTCCCTACCTTCCACTTCAGTGACCTGTCCACCAAGTGGCTGAGGAATGAGGGTATGAAGTAGGAGAAACGCTAGATCTTCCAACAGTGAGGTGGACCCCTCTAATTCCTGAGGCAGGGTAAGGGTGTTAGTGAGAGAAGTACTTTGGGATTCACGGGAAATAGCTCTCCTTCCATGCTTGGATGAGCTTCCCAAATATGCAGTGCTCTGTCCAACGCAGACTTGAGAAAGCCCAGGCCACACCTACTGCTGGATTGAGAGAGGCCTAAATGGCAGTGCTGTCTGTGTGAGGCAGGGAGAGACGAAGGATAGCTCTGTGCCTTCAACCTACATCTTTAAGTTAGACTGGCTGACCCAAGTTTTAGACATCTGAAAGCAATGAAGCAAAGCCTCAAATATATAAACTTAAATCCCACCCCACACCCAGGTGCCTTCTGAATAGAAGCTGTGTTCATCTATAGGAGCTGTGTTCATTGGCTTTGTTTCTGTCCAATTTCAGATTTCTTTCTTATTTTTAACCTTGCTCTTGTCTCCAAAATTCCCAATTAATCTTTCCTTGTCAGTTTCGCTTCCAGCTTTAAGAATTGTGTTTAAAATTTGAATCTTTCTGCTGTTTACGGGCCCCTCCTAGTTCGGTCCCTGGAATTTCAAACCTATCAGTAATGTAAATAGCTGATCTTTCAAATAGGTCTGCTAAGAAAGTAAGCAATCCCAGTTATTTCATCTTATCCATAAACACTTTATTGGAGTCTAGTAGCTTGTTGAAATTTATTTTCCCTTCTCTGGCTCATAGTGAGAACTAAAACCATCCATTCCTATACAGTTACTGTCTATATTAACATGATTTTAATATTTTTCTTTACAACTCCATAACTTAATTATTCCCAAAGACTTCTGCCCAAGAAAATAAAACTTTATTGTTTACTACAGGAAATTACTTTATCCTTTCTTTAGGAACGTTCTAAAAGATCCCTTAACTCTTCGATAGAAAACATCAGAAGTTCATATATTGGAAGTCATTTGAACATCTAACCTCAAAACCTTTTCTCTGTCTATCAATCCTGATATTCCACCAGAATCCTTACCCAATCCTAAATCAGTTTGACCCATTGACTCCACTTCCAAACTAATCAACCTGCCTTGAACTATACTTCAAAACCTGAATAAATAAAATATTTTCCTTTCTACTCCAAAAAACTATCAGATCCTATTGATGTAGGGCCTCTCTTACAACTGAACTGTAATCAATAAAATCACTTTTGTCTTATCAACTACTTGTTCTGATGATAACAAGGGAGTTGAAACTTGATAAAAAAAAAATGTTGTCAATCCCTAGTGGTTTATTTTACTGACTCCAGAAAATGAAAAGTTACATTGAGAGGACACTAGACTTGATGATCACTAGGTTCACTTGTAGAGAACACTAGATAAAATGAATATCAGTTTCCTAAATATAACTTGAACTCCAGTTGAACTTCTTAATTGATGTGTATTAGCACTGTCCTTTTTCTGGTCTATTTGTAATCTTCAGGCATCATTAAAGCTTTTCTTTGAGACCAGAAATTCTCACTGTATTAGTCCATTTTCTATTCACTGAGAAGCAATAGCCAACAACAATAACTTGAGGAGGAGGAGTTTAATTTGTTCTGTGGTGTTGGGGGGTTCAGTCCATGTTTGTGTGGCTCCAAGGAAGAAACATCACAGCGGAAGAACACAACAGAGCAAAAATGCTTGGTTTGTGATGGCTGGGAAACAGAGTAGGAAAGGGTACTAGAGAGTAAGGAGTGAGGGACCAAATATAGTGCTCCAGATCACACTTCCGAGACTCACCCAGACACACCCAGAAGTGTGCTTTAGAAATCTCCACAGTGCTCTCAAGCAAGTTGAACAATCAAGTACAATGACCACACTGGCTGTGTACTTACTGACTTTTTAGTCATATTTTTAGCACAGCCTTTGAGATAGTTCTTCAACATTGACTGCAAGCAACAGTAGCTAGTGAGTTTGGCAATTATATCATCTGTACTCAAGTCTGTGCCAGAACAGCTTCTCTGAGTAATTTCCCTGCATGGATGGCAGTCTCATTTTAAATAAGATACTCTCTGAGGACAAGTATCCATAAATAGACTTGCTGCTACAGCTGATAGAGGCATCTTGCCTTGTAATTAGGTTTTCCTATACAAGAAGTTATGTGCTTTTATACGTGCACAAGTGAAAGTGGGTATGATGGGGTGGGCAAGTGTGACAAACTTCTCAGTGATGTTCTCAACTAGGAGTTCATGCTTCAGAGGGAAAGAAATTGTTGCTTATTCTCCCAGCTTAGAATTCAGAGTATGTTTGGGGACTTTTTAGTACTATGATCTTTTTGTCTTCCAATAAGTTACAGCACTGGAGAAAATCCTTATAAATTTGAACCAGGAGTAGCCTCTTTTGGTATCACAGAGTGGTTTGCTAGGCACGGGGATGCCAGAATTAGCACATGATTCAAAGTCAGATTTTGAATGTTTACTTTTTGGAATTGCATTTTCTTTTTTCAAGGACAGTGTCACACAAAGCTATTCCCTAAAACAAATTTATTTGATGGCTTCCACAGTTTTGCTTTGTACTTCATACCCGAGCTGCCATCAGAGAAGGGAGAGCAATATTTTGCAAAGAAGAGATACAAGATGAGATCAAGTGAGCTTTCTTCAATTTTCAAAGATGATTAAATAAATATATCTTTCTTTTAGAGATATTTTCTTAACATTTAGAATTTCAAAATAACAAAAGGATTTTTTAAAAAAATTATTAGTACATGCTTGCAGTGCGTACTGATTATATCCACTGTGGAGAGTTTGTACCTGTGCACAACACATCTGAATTCTTTGTGCTTCCCCTTCCCTTTTTCTCTTTCTACCACTTGGTCTCCTTTCTATCTGCAAAAGATCTACCCCTGTGCTTCCTCTTAATGAAATAGTTAAGAACAACTTTTGCAGACATGAAGCACATTGGATGTTGAGTCACTTTGAAAACTATTTACATTGAGAGGTGGAATCCTGCTCTCTGTTGCGATGGCCCCAGGATATCTTTTCTACTGTCCAGGTGGAAAGCACTTGGCTTTTTAAGGCCAATCTATTCAGCAACCGAGTGCTCCTCTGCTCCATCTTTACAGGTCACGACTTTACTGGGACTTTCTTTCTAGGCAAACTCAAAACTTGTTAAATCCTTCTACTGGATGATTTCATCCTGATTTTCAACATAGATCTGGTTAAAAACTTCCAAGAGTCGCCTTCACATCACTTCAAAATTACATGGTCTTGAAATTTCTTTTGCCAAACTAATCAGCCTTTTGATCATATTCTCACTGTCTTACAGTGTCTCTGAACATGAGCAAAATGCAGTCAAATTTTTAATAAAGGATAACAGTGGTATGGAGTACAACAGCCAGTGCAGTCTGTCCGGTAGAAACCTCTGGAGCCCGGTCTTTACAGCTGCATTTCTGATATTCTTTGAGCTCTGACCAGCATCTCCCACCAAGTTCTGCTTACAGTATTCCAGGGCTGTTTCTCATGCTAGCATCTCCAAAACTTTCCAAACTCTCACCTAAAGCCAATTCCAAAGCTCCTGAATCACATGATCAGGCAGTGTCCCAACAACCCTACTTCTTTGGTATCAAAACCTGTCTTACTTGCTTCCTCACTACTGAGACAAAATACTCAACAACCACAAGTCAAACAAGGAAAGGTTTGTGATAGCTCACATTTGGTAGAGGTTTCAGTTACTGGCTCTAAAGCAGGGACAATCCATGGCAGGGTAGGCTGGAGGCATCAGGAAACAGCAGCAATGGAAACCCTTTTCCTTTTATCTCATCTAAGCTAAAAGCCTTTGGGGAATACCACCCACACACAAGGTAGGCATTCTCATTATTTACACCCAGCACTATGGTAAAACAATCCATAAACTAATTTACCTGTCATACCCCAGCATGGATTCGTGCTACTGACCATAGTCCTAGACAAAGAATTGATGAAAGTAGAGAGAAGAGCTGGATTCCAAACTTTTAACAAGATCAAAAACTGAAAGAAGACAAGATAAGACTCTATGAGTCATGCAGGATGCTGAAGGACGGAGCCCTCTCATTCCATATCAATACCCTACCGTAACCTCACATTTCACCTCCCCTTGTGCTCAAGACAGAAAACTCAGAAGAAGTGAAAGCCTCATGAGGGCGCATGTTGAAGCATATAGTATGGCAGTGTCAGGATAGATGCTAAGAGTGCGTCAGTGGTTTGGAGAACACTGTGGCTCACTTCCAGCACAGCATGCTAGGGTGAGCGTCCATGACTCTCTTGAGTCCTTCCCTTATGCCCACAAGAGCATTAAGAATTATATAGAAGGTATTTCAGGCATATGACTACCAACAGAAGGCCTCTCCACAACATGCTTCTATTAAATTCTGGGTCTTACAGAAGAAGGACCATGGTAGCTTCACTTTTGTACATTCTTGTTGCAGCTCAAGCAGCAAGGGGAAGAAACCCAGGATGAGCACAAAATAAACCACACAACGACGCTGCTTCCTGCACCATGGAGGTTTACCAGACAGCCAATGCTCCACCTGAATTTAGGAGGTCATGGCCTAATCTAGACCCTTCTTAGAAGGTAGAACAAGAATAGTCCCTCTGTCCTTTGCAAGAAGAGGAGAAAATCATGGGGATATGAGAAGCAAGCACAGTGTAAGCGTGCATGGTGCTGTGGACACAGGGGACCAGAGGCCAACCAAAGTTGACTAGACTTGCAGAGGACTCTCTATTCCCATGCCCAGAGGCAGAGAAGCCAAAATGAGGGGCAGATTCTTCCAAATGCCCTGCCCTTGCCTGCCTTAGCCCATTGCTCCAGTGTAACATCTCTCAGTCCCTGGCCAGGAAAGAAGAACACTGGGGATTTTCTGAGTGTAACTATCAAGGTCAGTGTTGCTACTGAGGCCACAGGAGCAGAAGCTGGGCCCATGGTAACCCAGAAGAAGGGAAACCATTCCTGTGATAAATAACATTGTCAGCTGGGGTACAGGAGGAGGAGGGGGAAGGGAAAGGTAAAGTCAGGGGCCAGAGAAAAATTGCATATGCACAGAATCAGAGATACATGGACACAGACGTCCAAGCACACAGGTACCTGTGGAAACATTTGTAACTGCAAATCTAATGGCTTCAGTCCTCTTCTTAAAATCCTCTGGTGAGTTCCAGGGCCACTAGCATAAATTGCTCATCAGTCATTGATTTGGTCATCCCATTCCTTCATTTCATTTTCAGTTGTTATAACAGGTCCTGCAGTAGACAGTGGAGATAAAAACCTGAAGGCAAACAACAGAGTCCAAGAATTGAAAGAGCTTTCACCTTGAAAGGGGGGCAGAAATTAAGATAATAATTTCAATATTGGCATAGTACAGGTTATGGCTTATATCCATATGTCCCACAAGTGTTATATGCTCATAGGTGGGGCTTTTGTGAGGTAGCTTTATACTGAGATTAAGGCTGTGGGTGCACTAACCCCACTTCCCACCTGATATCACTGTGACCCTTCAAAACCAATCCCCTCGGGGCTGGGGATTTAGCTCAGTGGCAAAAGCGCCTGCCTGGCAAGCCCAGGGTCGTGAGTTCGGTTCCCGGTACTGGAGAAAAAAAAAAAAAAAAAAAACCAATCCCCTCAATTCTGGGCCTCCCTCTGTCTGCTTGCTTGCGGCTCCTTGCCCAGATCCCATCAGGAAAGGAGGAGGTGCCTATGTGATCTTGGGGATGGTTTTGGAAACCACATGAACAGAACTGGACAGCAGGGATGGACCAAGTGGGCACTGGTTCTGTCACTTAAGCACAGAACGACCACTAAGATGAGGGAAGCAGTCGTGCTTTCCCTCACCAGGGCTTCTGCAGCCTGATAGCAATGGACACATCGTGCTAAACAGCGAGTGTCTGTCAGAGGAAGCAGTTCCTGCCACTAATTCTTCCTGGTTGAGTGGATGCTGCCTAATCCTGGATGTTTCTCAGAATCAGGAACCCCATTCCCCATATCATATGATAGGAAAACTCAGCATTTCCTGCCTTTTCTTCAGCTATTGGTTGCTTTGTGGTACATCTGCAGGATGTTAGGCAACTGCAACTATCATAGGGATATTCACCATCAGATCACAACCCTTTCCTGTCTGATAAGGGAGCCTTATTGTCTTACTGATTTCCAGGTCCCTTCTCCATTCACTCTCGAATCGTCCACGCTAGGCCGTCCCCCATGCGATGTCTCTCAAGCTTCACATGTCTGGAACTTTCTCTGACACAGCACGTCTCCTGCTGCCGTGATCACCTGCATCACACACACGTTTGTCACGTTGGGTCTCACATTGCCACCGCCTCTTAGGCTCGAAAAGAAACTTCCCATGGCAACGTTCAGAATCCCTCTTCACGTCCAGTTCCAGCTTTGCTTCCACACACTTCTCTTCCTAGTTGAAGCCATGGCTCCTTCCCAGCTCATCCCTGTGCCACGTTTACTTATCTGCAGAAGAAATCTTTCTTCAACTAAGTCTTCCTTCATTGATGCTGCCTTTGCTCTACCACCAGCACACTTTGTACTTCTATCCAAGGCCAACCCATTGACCTGGACACTCAGTCACTACGTCAGCCTCATGTCACTGTGACAAAATGATCGAGACAATCAAATGCTGAAAGAAAGAAGGGGTATTTTGCCTGATTTCAGATATTTTAGTCCATAGTCATTCTATTACTTTTGGCCTGTAAGAAGGCAGCAATTCATAATCAAAACCCTGTGGTCAAACAAAGCTGCTTCTCTCAGGATGACCACAGAGTGAAAAAGGGTCCCATTATCCTCTCCAGAGGCAATCTCTGTCCCAACAGTGACCAAACTGTTTTCAAAAAGCTCCACAAGCCAATAACCAGCTTTCAGTCAAAGGAATTTGGTGGATATTCAAGTTCCAAACTACAGCCGTCCCCATTGCTTCACCTCCAGAGCAGCACTTTGCTCTAGCCGTTCTTTCTTTGCTTGCGGGGCTACATCATCTATTTCTCCCTCTTAACAATCTTTTCCACCGTCATTCATCACGCTATGTCTCTCCCTTCTAGGAAAACCCGTTCTGGGTCTCCCACCCGCTTCCAGCCATGGCTTCATTGTTCCGTACTTCTATGGAACAAACTTCTTGAGGAAATTACTACAATTTCAATCCCCATTACTGTCCTGCTATTATCATTTAAATGCCCTCCTATCTCAAGTTTGTGGCCCTCACTCATGTGAGTCTGCTTTTGAAGGCCATGAATTAGTTCTGTGTTGCTAAACCTTGTCTTCATCATATCTAGCTGGTTGGCAACTATTTACACAACTATTTCTTGCTGCTTGAAGTATGCTCTTGGCTCCCAGAGTATAGCACCATTAGAGTTTTCCTGCCACCTCTCTGGTCACTGCTTTTCAGTGTCCTTGGCTTACTGGCTCACTGGTTACTCCTTCATTTTCCAGTTTACTAAAAGTAGGAGTGTTCCAGGATCCTGACCTCAGATCTTTCTTTTGTTTATACTCAGTTCCTTGGTGAACTCATTTGATGTCTTTCTCTCTCTCTCTCTCTCTCTCTCTCTCTCTCTGTCTCTGACAGAATTGTCCCTGAGGACATCAGGTCTCTCTGTCAAGGAGGACAGACTATTGGGAGTGTGGCCTCATAATGAAACTCAGAGATTTAACTAATGACACAGCTGCAGAAATGGTAACCATCAAGGACATGAGCAGTGGTCATGGTCTGGGTGCATTTATGTGGGTCAAAACTGCAGGATTTGCTGCTGGGCTGGAATGTGGTCTCTTAGGGAGAAGAAAGTCAAGGACGATGCCCTTGTTTATGGTCTAAACAACTAAAAGACGGAGTTTCCATTAACTGGTTGCAGCAGATTCCTTATGTCTGAATGGTTGGGTTAGAGATAGGGGTTCAGGAGTTCCTTCTTGGAAAGATTGGGTTCAGGAGTTCCTTCTTGGAAAGATTAGCTTCCAGTGTTGATTAGACAATTTGGGAGCAGGAGCACATCTGTTGCATGATATCAAGAACTCCACTGTGAGGAGGCCTGTGTCTTCTTGCTTCTGTCATAGTACCCGGCACATAATTAATACTTCAATATTTTAATTATTGAATTTAAGACGTTTCTACAGGTCAATTTTATGGACTTTCTTGAGTCCCCATTAACGGAATACTTTCTTTTTTAACATGAACCATATCTCGTAGATTCAAACTTTGGCCTCATAGTCCAAACTTTGGATTTAGCTAATATTACTGTCTTACTATGCACTGGCTATTATCTTAAGCCCAGGGTTATGAGATAAGATGTTAATCATTATGGTAAGATAACAGTGAGTAATTGAGCTTCAATGAGATTTAGTAAAAATAGACAAGAGGGAGTTCAACTTGGAAGTTCTCGAGATTACAGCAGAGTGATTATCTTACTATATGGGCTGAATAAAAAAGTGAGTAGCTAGTGATGGCATCCCTGACACTGTTTTCCAAGAGGAGGATGCTTGGAGATTCTGATCTGCACTATCTTTGGAGGAAGACATACGTACAGTTTGGACCATGCAGTATGAAGCTTACGGTTTAGACTGGAATATACGAGTGACTTCAGGAATTATCAATATTTTAACAGTTGGAATTTTGAGTACAGAATTATGCTTATCCCCATTTCCTTGTTAAACTGTGGCTGAGGAATGTTAATTTTTCAAATGCCAGAGCTATGAGTCTGCCCATGGAAAGAAGGGTAGTTTCCTGACGAAGACTGAGACAGGCTTCCCTGACCAGGACATTTGCAGTCTCGGGAGCCTGGGCTTCATCACAGGGCTCAGACTGCTTGGGGCTGTGGGCATGGCGACATCTCTGGATGACAGCTGGCAGCCCCCACCGAAGCTGGAGCCGCCGCTGCAGCAGGTGCCATTCCAAGGTTTTACATTCAGCTGGAGTCAGAAATGGGAGACTGATCTGAACTTGTAAATGTTCAGATAGACACACAGTTTGGAGAAGATGAAGAAGACAATGAGTTATCTGAGGTGCAGTTCTCAGCAGCAGGGGATAGAAGGACAGCCCTTTGAAGAGAAGAGAATCCTTCAAGGGGGCTGGGACATGTTTGTGTTCTTGGAGAGGCCTTCAGAGCTCAAGAAAGAGGCATCCAGGGACCCTCTGTGCAGAGAGGGGAGGCCACAGAACAGCTGCCTATATTACCTCGTGCAGGTGCCTCCCAGCGTCATTAGCCTGTCCCCAGGCAGTGGATCGAGGCCACCCAGGACTTTTGGGGCAGGAGAGGCAAGAACAGACCCACAGGCTTTGACTTTTGCTGGCAGTGGTGTCTTTGTTTCAGGTCCTTATTGAACGCTTCAGAACCCAGAAGGTGTGTCACACCTGAACTCCAGGTCAGATGGGCTGTGGTCCCAAATCCATGAGCACAGTCCCGAGAAGTATTATTCAGGGTGAAAGAAACTGGTTCATTACTTTCAGTCTAGTCATACACTAGCAGGCTGGGTATAAAGCATCTTCCCCACAACTAGGGAGCCCCCACCTGTGGGACTGCACCCATTTATTACTTGTACCTCAAGAAGTCTCAGGACCTCGGGACTGAGAAATGAAAGTGGGCGTGGGGGACTATGTGGAAGCCATCAAACGTGTGAAATTTGTGATTTGTGGGTTCTAGTACATAAAAGACCTGCTGAGAGTTCATGGATGGCTGGTCTGTTTCCCTGGACACAGTTAAGGTTGTTCTGTGGAAATTTCTGTTCATTTACTGGAACCAAAGCTCCTCAAATTTCAGTGAAGCCGTAGTCTCTGGGCGCATGGGCGTGTGTGCCAGGTGAAATCTCCCTCCTCGCTCGGCATGACTGGTTCTCCTGGAAATTAATTGCGTTGATGGATTGGTTAAGTGTTCTGTTAGTTGGGTTAATTTTGCAGCTACAGATGATAGTGAAAGATCTCTGTAGTGCTAAAAGTAAAGCTGCAGATTCTACTAAAAATACACGGTTGACATGGAGAACAGTTCCAGCTGAGAGCCTTGTGAGGGGCCCAGCAGAGTAGGGGAGACCCGTTTCTCATACTCCAGTAGTTGCTGACCCTGCAGAGCCACAGCACTGCAGGTCTGGCTGGAGGAATCCGCACACAGGAGCTGCCACACACCTTCCTGCTGGGGAAGCCAGTGCTGGCTGGGAAGAGAAATGTGAAACTGTTAATGATGAGGGACATCTGCCTCCTAGGAAAAGTGCAGTCTGGGGGTTACTGCTGCGCACCCCAATCCTGCAAGTTCTGGATCTAAATTGTGGAAAATGAGGTCCTGTTGAAACTCTTCACTCTGAGAACTGTGGGACATTCTGCTATGACTCACAGCATCTATTAGACACTCATCTTCGTGGGGATAGGGCAAGGTGAGGGATGAAGCTTCCTAGGTAGCGGCCTCCTGGATGATAAACCAAGGGAGATAGTGTCAGCAGGTGCAGCCAGACCCAGGACACCTGCTTTGCAATTCTGTAGCTGTTAAGAGAATAAAACGGAGATCCACTCTCTTGACAGATAACCTGTCCCACCTCTGAGTGCGGCCCATGTGGTGTCTTTTCCATCATCCAAAATCACGAATGTGAAGAATCAGAGCATTTGGCAGTTAGAGCACCTGGGTCCTGGCATCACGGCTCAAAGAGGGGCAGCAAGCGCGGAAAGCTACAGTGCCACAGTGGAGGAGAGACAGGAGGAAGGCTGGAACTTCATCCCTTGGTGCTGCACCTCTGGCCTTTTGCTTAACATTTCAGTGACATTTAAGGGCAAAATATTGGAATATGAGCGTAGGAGGCCATTTTCTCCTTCATGTCTGGAATGAGACAGAGCTCACGTGCATTTCCTGGACTCTTTCTGTCTCTGTTTGTGTTTTACAGGCTCCCGCATATTCTTTACCTATACTCCACATTTTTTCAGATCAGCATTTCCCCTTTCTGCTTATATAAAATTCATCTTAGGACGTTGTAAAACTCTATGCCTCCTATCAAATTACCAAGTAAAGTTTTGCTGAAGACCAAAGATGAGTCAGGAGAAAGAACGGAACACATGCAAGGAGGTGTGGCTTTAACAGTCAGGGAACTTCATTTTGTGAATGCCAGCGAGAACTGTAAAGCAGAAATGTTTCTATATTGGGAAGTCTCCTGCTGTCCATATTCAGAGCTTTACTCAACTAAATGTACACGTTATTCACTTTCCAATTTTTGTATCCTACAGACGAGGACTAGTAAGGAATTACTTCTAGCCTCTGGGAAGAAAAGGGTGGTATAAAAGTACATGAAGATATGATATTAAAATTGGCAAGGAAAGGAAATGAGGTCATAAGGAGGAAACCGGGAGCTTGAGGGCTTCTCATCTAAGGCTTAAACTAATTTGAAGGGGGTTACAAGTTTCCTCACCTGACAGCAGCTCATTTTATTTAATTAATTAGTTTATTAATTTATTTACCTATCTTTTTGAGACAGGGTCTTGCTATGCAATTCAGGCTGGCCTTGAGCTCACTTTGCAGTCTGGGCTGGCCTTGAACTCACAGCAATCTGCATGCCTCAGCCTTCCAAGTTCTGGGATTACAGGCATGTGCTAGCACATCCACCCTAGCAGCTTCTTTTATACTCAAGTCTCAGTTCATAGTAACTGTGTGTGGTCTGCCACATAATTAGGATGATGATGGAGATGTTGTCATAGATACACGAGAACTATTCATGTCTCACATAACAAATGTGGGCCTCAACATAATCTAAACCTCATTAGGATGTGACCACCAGCTGTCCCTGTGTAGGTACTGAGGGCCCTAGGGTCTAATGACTTCAAGGGCTAGGCTTTGTTGTGTTCACCTCTCAGAAAATAGAAACAGGCCACCAGACTGCAGCAGCTTTTCTGTTTCCTAAGAGAAGCTCTGGTGTGACCCAGTCTGTAGAGGAGGCTGTCTGGTCATCTGTAAAAGTTCCATAACTTCGGTAGAGTTTAGGGAGTCACAGTGTGGTGTAATGCTTTATCAACAGATGGTAGTATCTTCAGATGAGAGATCCCAGAGGATGTTGTCTATTGCAGAAAACCAACTACACCGCAGGGCCTAGAGAAGAAATTGAAAACCCATGTGTGGCCATCTCAATGACCAACG
This sequence comes from Chinchilla lanigera, assembly GCF_000276665.1. Lineage (NCBI taxonomy): Eukaryota > Metazoa > Chordata > Mammalia > Rodentia > Chinchillidae > Chinchilla > Chinchilla lanigera. The sequence goes on along the minus strand of NW_004955472.1, from coordinate 4,665,008 downwards.
TTACCCAAGCAGCAGTTCGCTGCACTGATAAATGCCTGGAAACTAGCAGCCACCACTTCGAGCACCTCTTGTAGTCATAGCAGCCAAAGCTAACTTGTAGGAATGTGATTACAACTCAATAAATTTAATGTTAAAATATTCATTCAAGTTTTTATTTTCCTGAAATGTGTATACATTTTTTTCAGTAGACCCTGTATATCTAAGGAAATTTCTGAGTGAAATTGCTAGGTCAAAAAGTGTGTTCATTTCCATGTTTATATTGCCTAATTGTCCTCCAGGGGTACAAATCTACAGTCTCCAGGAATGTTTGAACAGAGCCTATTTTGCGTGTTTATGATCATTTGACTCATTTCCATTTTTTAGCTATGGTAAGTAATACCCCAGTGAGCAATGCTTCAATTAGTATTGTTGTACCAAAGATCTGTTCAGGTTCATGTTTCCAATTCTTTCATGTAAAATCCACTATTTCGTTTTTATGCAAAAATCTTTGATTCTTCTAGAATTTAGTAATTTAAAAACTTTATGAGGTATAATTGACATACAATAAATTACATATACTTAAGTTACTAATTTAGTTTAATACTTTGATAATCTTTCATACATGTATAAACCTGTGAAACCATTATCACAGTCAAGACACCATTCTATCACATCCAAAGTTTTCCTATGTACCTTAGAAATCCTTCCCTCAAACTCTTTTCTTGCTCCGTGAGGAACCATGAATTTATTCTGTTCAAATAGGTTACTTTGCATTTTGTAGAGTTGTACATAAATGCAATGATGGAACATGTATATCTTTATCACTGCTTTCTTACACTATACGCATTTATTTAACTATACCTTTGACATATCCCCAGTTTAATTTTTATTGCAGAGTAGTTAGTGTTCCACTGTACACATGTATTACAATCAGTCTATCCACTGGCTAATGGACATTTGGAATATTATTCGGTTTTGTTTCTTATAAATAATGCTGCTGTGTAAATTCATGAGCCAGTCTCTGTGTGGACATATATTCCCTTCTCTGTGGTCTGCATGTACAGTAGTCTGTCTGTGGCAAATAGAGCCGGGGGTGCTCAGAAGACACCTAAAACTGTGGGTAATACTGACACCTTTATATATGTACACCCCTATGGTAAGGTTTTAATTTATAAATTATACTATTAAGAAATTGACAATAATTAGTAATGAAATAGCCAATAATGAATAATAAAATAACTAATGATAAAATAAAATAATACATTATTACAATTAGTAGACTGTGTTGTTGTTAGATAGAGAATGTTCCCCAAAGGCCTCATGTGCTCACAGGCCTGGCTTTTGTAAGGAGAGTGAACCATGGGGAGATAGTGCTGACACGCTTTGGGAGCTGAAGTGTGGTGGTGGAGCAGCTCCTGGGGTCCGCAGTCCCTTCCCCGCCCCTAGCTCCTCCTGTGCCATCACCTGAGCAGCTCTTCATCACTGCAGCGGCTTCTGCAGCGGACTTCCTGCACTGGAGCCCCCAACTCCGACTGAAGCCTCTGAAAACAGTGCGTCAGAATAAACCTCTTCTCCTTTAGATCGTGGGTAACGGGAATTATGTCTCAGTGACAAGATATAGACTCAGACGTACTGTAACAAACATATGTGATTCTAGTCCCTCTCTCTCCCACCTCCCCCTATAGCATATATAGATGAAGAGCATGGGACAAAGTATGACGAACACTCTGGGTGGAACGACAGCTCAACACAAGAGTTCATCATACTGCTCATAGCAATTTCAAATTTACAAATTGTCTATCACTGCAACTTCCCATGCAATGTTTTGAAGCAGAGTTTCCCATATTAACAGAAATAAGGGGCAGTAAAACTGTGGGAAGGACTGACTACCTCTTGTCCCTCATCGCACATTTTCTTTCCTTCAGCCAATTAGCATATTCTTGTATATATGTCCAAACTACTTCAGCATACACCAAAATACCAAATGAACCTGGTTACTCATGAGGAAGGGTCACTCTGTGCATCCCTCCACACTCTGTAAGTCGAAAACCACAAAGCTGATGGTGTTGGGAGTGAAGCTTTGAGCAAGGTAAGGTCTCAAGGGCTATGCCTTCATGTGTGGTATTGAACTTCCTAAGGATGTGCACAAGAGCAGGTCTCATGGTTTGTTTTATAGCTGTGAATCTCATCTGCTTTGACAAACATTTATGTGCTAATTAAAGCAATTATACTTAGTGCTAATATTACATTATTGTTTGTCTTCTGCTTTTCATGTCTATTATACTTAACTTGATATTCACCATTGCTATCACTTCTAGTCATTTCTGAATTCCAAATTTCCCTCTGGAATTAAATCCCTAATGCCTGAAGACTTTCCTCCACCATCTCTTTTAGAGGGGTCTGCTATTCACAGATTTTTGTTAAACTTCTTTATGTGAAAATGGCTTCAGTTTGTCCTAGTATCTGAGGCACATTCTCATAGGATATACAGTACTGAATTGATAGCTTTTTTCTTTGAACATTTTAAGGATATTATTCCACTATCTCCTGTCCTCCATAAAGACATTTTTCCTTTTCCATTGGGAAACCCACACTCACTAAAATTCAAATATTTTGCTTTCTTGCAGCTGATTTCAAAATTGTATTTTGGGTTTTCAGCTGTTTAATTATGATATGTCTGTGTAATTCTCTGGAGATCATTCTGTTTGGTGTTTACTTTCTTCCTGTATCCATAATTTTAGTCTTTCACTAAACTGGGGGATTTCTGAACCACTGTTTCTTCATGTGATCTGTACCCATATTTCCCCTCCTTGACTTCACCGGTATAAATGTTAACTAGACCTGATACTGTCTGACAGTGCTTTATGGCCCTCTTAATTTTTTAAACAGTTTTTCTCTTTAACTTTCACATTGGGTAATTTCTCTTAATATACATTGAAGTTCACTGACTTTTCCCTGTCTTCTGTCCATTCTGCTACCCCTCTCTCCTCCATCCCAATGAGTTATGAAGAATGACACTGCAAGGAGGAAGGACCGAGTCCTAATGAGGGAACATTTGATACATGCTTGGCTGGGTTTCTAGAACTGATATGGACCGTGAACCCCCAGGCCTCCTGCCTCTCCCTCTGTTAAATAGGTCTGCCTAGGTCTGTTATTCCAGGCAGTGCTAACAACTTTTGCTGGGTGTGTTCCAGGAAAAGAACTTGCTTCTTTCATGGATAAGTCTTCAAATTAAAGCAAATATTACCTAAGGAGCTGTACTTAAAGAATCATCCTCAGAGGTTTTCATTCACTCATTTTATAGGAGAGAACCTGGGCTTCAAGCAGATGCTGTAAGCGATAAGGTGCTCTGGGGTTTTAGGACTGGCTGGGACACAATTTATGTGTGAAGAAGACATAAATCTAAGACGGTGCTCAATGATTCTAACCTGATAGTTATGCCTTTGTATAATTCCCTCTCACATTAAACAAGTCTGGCCTTTGCAATTAGTAGGATAGGGTACTGTAGGAATGATAGAGTGTGGTCTCTCAGGCTGGGTGATAAACAACATTACAGGTTCTGCCTTGCTTTCTTTTGAATCACTCATAGTGGGAATGACCAGCTGACATCTCCTGAGAATAGCAGCCCTTTGGAGCAGGCCAGTAGCATGAGGGACACTGCCAGCATCCAGCACCAATGTTCCTGCAATGTGAGTGGATCAGCTATTCACAGTTTGGTTTGTGAAAACTGCATCCCCAACTCACATCCAGATTAAGGCCTCATGAAAAACCCTGATAGAGAGCCCTTTATTTAAGTTTTTTTGGTCAATTTCCTCACTCCCAGAATTCATGAAATAATAAATTTTAGTTTTGTTTCGGATTGCTACTCCAGTCCCCAGGCTGGGACACGTAAATCTGGCTGTCGTGTTCTCTTAGCACAGTAGATATTTCGTGTTGATGGACTGGAAGGTTTATTATTAAGATGACAGTACTCTCCAAGTTCAACTGGAGTTTCAAAACAATTACTACTTTAAAAATCCCATCTAGCCTTCTCTAAAAGCTGACAAGCCAATCTTAAAATCCATGTGAAAATCCTATGAACTTGAAACAGTCCAATCAGCTTGAAACAAAAAAAATTAAGAATCCATACTCTATGATGTCAAAACTTAGCACAAACTGCGCTGACCTGGGAGAAGTGGTCCGTATCCACTGACATGAGGTAAGTCCACAGAGGACTGGCAGTTCCAGGGAGACGCAATCGATCGAGATGGCAGCAGTAGCCCCAAGAAAAAACAACAGTATTATGAATTGTACAACCAAAACGAGGTTCTCCTCTGCAAGTGACTCCTTTGATCCACATGACACAGTAGATTTGGATTTTTGTTTGTTTTTGGTTTTTTTGGTTTTGGAATCAGGGTGATGCTAACTCTCCAGAAAGTCCTTAAGAATACTGCTACTCTTTCAGTTTTATTAATGTGGTAGCTAATGGGCTAAATCTCAACTCGAGGGAATGCCCAGCTGACTTGAGTCAGCATGGTTGGGCGCACGGTATAAAGAGAGACTAGAGGGAAGGATTGTAGCTGATCTTCCTTCAAGGAGCTTCATGGCAACTGCTTTTCATTGGCAGAGTTTTGGCAGTTTTATTTTGAAGAAGTTTGTCTGCTTTCTTTCTTCAGAGGAGCTTCAGTCCTTGTTTTCATCTTGGACATCATTTCCTGGCTTCCAGGAAGATCCCTCAGCCTGGTTCCAACCCTTTTCTCACAGACAAGTCAGCTTCCGACACTGGCCCTTGGGCCTTTTTGGTGCAGATCTCTGTCTCCCATAGCGGATCATTTAGCTTCCTGGCACAGACTTGCACAGAATATTGTTGTGGGCTGCAAGCCCTGGACTGGATCCTGTGGGTCTCCGGCTGCAGACAGATGTCTTGCACTCTTCCACATCTGGCTGTAGTAAACACTGGTGAATACACTTAAAGAATTTGGGGGGCTGAGGATTTAGCTGGGGGCTGGGAATTTAGCTCAGTGGCACAGTGCCTGCCTGGCAAGCGCCTGCCTGGCAAGCACAAGGTTATCAGTTCAATTCCAGGTACCAGAAAAAAAACAAACAAGAAAAACAAACAAAAAAAAGAATTTGAAGGGTATTGGAATTAGCTATTCCCTGGATTTACTGAAGAGTTTATTGGTGAATCAATCAGGACCTGGTCACTTTTCTGTCAGTAGGTTTTATTTTATTTCTTCAATTTTATTGCCTATTTTAGGATATTCAGGGCTTTTCTATCTTGTTGCTTCAGTAATGGTAATTGTTTATTTAGAAATCTGTCCATTCCTTTTGCATTTTCCAATTTATTGGTGTACAAGTGTTTAAAACAGTTTCTAATAATTTTTTGGTTACAATGGCATTAGTTGTGCTCTAGGCTTTTGCATTTCTCATTTCATTGACTTGGGACATTTTTGTTGTTTTTCTTTAGACAGGGTTTCACTGTGTACTTCAGGCTGGACTTGAATTTACTATGTAACATAGGTTGGCCTCAAACTCTCAGTGATCCTTGTGCCTCAGCCTCTTGAGTGCTGGGATTACAGGAGTGTTCCACCATCCCCAGCAGCCTTTTCTTTTCTTTTGGGTAGTTTAACTAAAGATTTTTAGTTTTAAATTTTTTTTCTGATTTCTGATTAGTCTCTATTTCACTGGTTTCTGCTCTAATATTTATAATTTCTTTTCTTATAGTAGTTTGTATTTGGATTGTTCTTATTTTTCTAGGAATTAGAAGTATATTTTTAGGTTGTTTATTTGGGTTCTCTTTTTGATGTGGGAACTTGCGACTGTACACTTCCCACTTTGGATATCCTTCATTAGGTTTCATAGGTTCTCATATATTCTACTGACATTATCACTTGATTCTGAGAACTGTCTAAATTCTTCCTTGATTTTTTTCTGTGATCTCTTGATTATTCCAGAACGTATTATTTAATCTCCACGTGTTTGTATAATTACTGAGGTTTATTTTGCCACTAGTTTCTAGTTGCATTATTATCTAATAATATTCATGGAATAATTTTGATTCTTTTGCATGTATTTGCTTTATGGGCCTATTTTAAAGAAACTCCTACATGTTGGTGAGAATAAGGTGTATTACTGTTGCTGGGTGAAATATTCTCTGTACATCCATTAAGTATGTCTGTTTGAAGGTTTGTTTGAACACTGATATTTCCTTGTTGGATTTTTGTCTACTTGATTTATTTGTGACAGTAGGGTGTTGACAGGAGGTATAATTATGTTGATGTTTATCTGACATCTTATGTGGAGTCATGTTTGTTTTATGGATTTGGGTGTACTCTTGTTTAGTGCATATATGTTCATAATTTTTATCCTTTCTCTTAAATTGTTCCCAATCCAGTGTGTAGTCACCTTCATTGCCTCTTCTAATATATTTTAAGTTGAAGTCCATGTATTTTGAAAGTAGGATAACTACTTCTGTTTGTTTTCAAACATGGAATACAGTTTTCCATCTTTTCAATTTTAGTCTGTGCATTTATTTTGAATTTAAATGTGTTTCTTGTGTGCAGCATGCCCTTGAGTTCTGTGTTCTGATCCAATGTACAAATCTGATACTGTTGATTAGTGGCTTGAGGCCATTTACATTGAGAGTAGATATTGAAAATTATTGATTTAGTCATGCTATTGCTTCATTTTTCAGTTACTGATTTGACTTATAAACTATTATCCTGGATAATAATTGAATCAGGAGTCATTTTCATAGATATTCTGTTACTTGTTGACCTATGATAAAATCTTAGATATGTTATTTTATGTTATGTTGAGACAAAATTGCTCAGCTTTCTAACTCAGTATTGGAATTATATGTAGATTAAGAAAAAGGGACATATTATTATTTGTTTCACAAGATATAAAAATGATATTGACCCAAAATAGGCCATAAATTTACTTAGGTATAAACAGCATTTTGAAAATATGCCCAGAATGGAATATTTTTACAAAGATTTATAGTAGCAAATATGTTCAATGAAAATATAAACTTTTAATGAATTTTATGTTAATGTCTGAGAATGTAACTTCATAGAAAAAAAGATTAAAACCTAATATTCTCTTGAGTCATAAGATTTTAACAATCTTTAGTGAATGACACATAGAAAATATATAAATATAAAATAATTCAAAACTTAAAAGAGCTGCTGTTCATAATAAATATCATCAGAAAAAAATAATGAAATAGATTTAGAAGAATAATAGGTGCTGTCTCTGCCATTGACAGTTTAAAAAGGATTTGTGACAATTAAAACTTCTTTTGAGAATGTACTAAATCATCTAATATTGAGTTTAATTATATGTGTAGCAATACTATTTTATTTACAGCTTAATATCAAAGCAATCTGTAATTTTGAGACAAAATTCTAATAGTAAAATAAGTAATAAAGTTTCAATGTTTATTGGGCAAAATTAAAAGTATTTAAATGTATTTGACAACTTAACATTCAAAAAAATTGTATGAATCAGATATGGTGGTATACACCTGTAATCCCATCACCCTGCAAGGCTTAAGAAAGAGTATTACAAGTTTGAGCCCAACCTTGAAAATTTCGTAATTTAGAGAGTCAATGTCTCAAAAAATTATGAAAATTGGCTGGGGATATAGCTTAATGTGGAAAACCTAGTTCCAGCTTCACTACTACAAAAAGAGTTTAAAAAGCCAAAATACTTCGCAGTAACCCTCTTATTAATCTTGCTTTACACATGAAACAAAACTGAGAGGTATTAAGATTAGTTTTCTCAATACTAATACCCAGATTTAGAAATATTGTCTATTCAATCAATTCTCATAAAGATTGTCAAAGGCCAGCTATGCTGTTACAAAATCAAGCTTTGTCTGGTGTGATTCTTTCCCTTCCTTTCTTCATAATGCTACTTCAGTTTCCATGAGACATGAGATGTCAATGAATAGCAAGAAAGGATCTGAGAAACACTCTCATTTAGATCATCTCACACTCTTCTCAGTGTGTTTCATAATCAAATTAGTGTTCTCTCTCTTTCCCCCAGTTGTGAAATGAGAGTTGTGCTGTTTTTAACATCATTTGTAGTAATTTATATCACACATGAAAGTTGTTAATAGACTAGGACAGCTAGATTGTTTCTAGGATTTGATGATGATAATTCTCACAGTGTAAGTGCCCTTTGCCTCTTCTTTTTGGTCTGTAACTATCCCTCATTTTCTTCTGCTCCCAAACTCCAAGGTAATAAAAGTTTCTGTGTTATAAAGAAGTTCATGAATGTAGTTCCCAGATTTTCTGCTACTTCAAGCCTTCTTGATCTAGAATATAGGATTTTGTTTTTGTTTCTCCTCAGCTGTAACCTAACTAGTGTAGTTCTGTGAAAGTGTTCCTGGGAAAGGCTAGTAAGACATCAAAATAATAGTAGAGAGTCAAGATTTAAAATTATTTCTTTTAGGGTGACTGCTGTGGCTTGTATCTTTGTGTCTTCACAAAGCATTATGTGGTCATAGGTGGGGATTTTCAGAGGTAGCTGAATCTAGGGTGTGTTAATATGGATTAAGGAGGGTATGTGGTACTAGCTCAGTCCACTAGTTGGTTTATTATAGTTCTGGATATGCGTCATGGAAAGCCCCACCCTGGGTGTGGGTGACAACTCCCAAAAACTTGTGGCCTAAATGGGATAAAATGGAAATGATGGCTTCCTGCTTCACTGCCTTTTACCTGCCTTGCATGGGGCTGTCTTTTCCACCATGCTCCTCTGTAGTTCCACCTTGCCTTGGAGTCAGTTGACAATGATTGATGCCTCTCCAAACTGTGAGCCAAAATAAACCTTTAATTCTTTGCCTTGCTGGTGTCACGTATGTCTCAGCAACAGAAAAAGTAAGAAAGATTCATTTGTGTACCAGAGAATTTGGATTGTTGTGTTTTGCTACCCGACCATGTGGCTTGGAAGCCTTGGGAACTGTCCTGTAGGAACAGTTTGGACAGGTTTGGAAATGTTGGTTGAAGAAGTACCCCTGGAATGCCGTGAGTCAAGCTTGATGGGAGAGTCTATTCAGAGCTCAGAAGACCAGAATGTTGAATGCAGTGTTTCTGGGAAAGACCAGGCTCATGTGGTTTCAGTTGAGAACAAGAACTCTACTGAGGGCCAGACGCTAGCTGTGCAGGTGCCAGGGAGGCAGGCAGCTAGCACCTGGGAAGCCGTGTGGCAGTGCATGCCGGCCCTGAGGCCAGCCGCAGCTGCACCGTCAAGAACTAGTATGGCACAGACAAGCAATGACACAATCGGCCCACCATGAGCCAGCCATGGAGGCCCACCCGGGGATGTGCATGAATCATCCTGACATGGAGAAACCCCTGGAAATACATGCCACACAACGGGTAGCTCTTGCCCCTGCCATTGAGAACCAGAAAGGTCCAAGTCAGCAGAGGAGCAGCTGCTGAACAAGGACTTGGAGAACATGAGAATACAGGCTATGCCCGAAGACTCAAAGGTCTAGCTGACCAGAATCATGAGAGCCATTCGGAAGCTAGAAACCAGGAGGAACTTGCACAATAGCTGGGCAGACGCCCTGGAAGACATTCTTCCCCTGACAGTATAGGCTGCAGTGGAGGAGCATGTGGAGCTCCAGAGAGGTCTGCACCAAGATTCCTGAGGCCTGTGCTGATGATTGGGGTGAGGACACTAAGTGGTTGTGGGGTCCCAATGCGATGGGAGGCTGGAGAGAAAAAGCTACAAAAAATGGCTTTTGCCCCGGATGGCTCACTTGAGATGTTAGTAAGAATTACCTCCTCAGTGTTCTATGGCCATGACGAGGAGGAGGCCAAGGAGAGAAAACAAAGAGACCAAGAAAAAGCAGCTGCTTTTGCTGCAGCACTGAGAGAAACAGACCCTAAGTCTGATTCTCAGGGCCCCAAGAACTGGACGACCACATTCATCTGCTTCACTGTTAAAATCCAGGCCACCTCAAGAGAAACTGCCCTAAGAAGCCCCCAGGGCCATGCCCTGAATGCAAAGGAGACAACTGGAGATTGGTCTGCCCTCTCAAGTGGAGACCCCAGAGCTCAGACCCTTCCTACCAGCTGTTCCAACAGGAATGAGGGGGCCCGGGGCATACTGTGCCTTCTCCCTCTGGCCAGACCGTCACCTCCATGGAGGAGCCCGAGTAATCATGACTATAGAGGAACAAGAAAACAGCCTGTTGCTGAACACAGGTGCAAGTCTCTCGGTCCTTCTTTTCAATCCTGGCCTTCCTTCCAGCCATGACACCTCAGTGAAAGGAGTCACTGGTGAGGAGGTAATACGGTATTTTTCACAACCCTTAGGCTGTAACTACTTGTTAGATCTTTCTTGCATATCTCTGTCTTCCTGAGAAACCACTTTGAAGGTACCACCATGTATTACAGCAGCCATTGATATTTTCCTGCTAATCTGTCTATAACTCTGTAATGTTTGTATTTTTCCTATGTTATTTCGTAAATGGATGTATGTTTATTACTATGTGTTTCCTACAACAACCATTGAGAGTAGTCAATGATGATTCAATTGGTCACTCGTGTATAGCTCCATTTATTTTCTTTAGAAACCATTTTGAAGATACCAAAGTATAGTACAACAACCATTAATAATAACCTACCACTTTTGTGTGTAGCCCACTATTATTTGTCTACTTGTTTTCCTGAGAAACTATCTTGTGGATAACAATATGTAAAACAACAACCACTGATAATTTCCTACCACTTTTTCTGTAATTTGGTAAGCCCCACTTACTATGTTATCCTTATTTTACTCTTTAAAATAATAATTTAAAAAATTCTATTGACAGTTGGAATCCATCTTATGTGTGTTATGCTCCAGATAAAAATCTGTCTGCATGTTGCTTATGTCCAGATACTTTCCCTTAGAGATTAAGTGTGGTAGGCTAATTAATCTTATGGAAGAAATCTCAGGGGAGTTTAAAATTGAGGGAAGGTCATGGCTACTATTGTGGGCTTTCAATGAGCTGAACATTAAGAATGATCAGCAAAGGGCCCAGCAGAAAGATTTAAAATGTTATAAGTTTGGTCACAACAGAAATCCCAGTAAAACCATACACTGCAAAGATGGAACAGAGGAAAACTTGGCCACTAAAACAATTGGCATTACAAAACCAAGTATTTTGGAAGAGGACAATAAAATAAAATGAGCAAAAGGCATCACAAGATCCAACAGGAGTCCACTCTTTCCAGTCTTAAAATTGCAAAGGTGAATGACTGTTCTGAGAAGGGGGCCCCAGAGAAGCATGCTCCAGAATGGTGGTGGCTTAGGAAAGTTGTCCTTCAGGATTTGGTTCCCAGTGCTTAGCAATCCAGGCCCTAAACCACTGCAATCAACAAAGACGGCAGGCAATCTGGCTACTGCTCCAGTTGCCAGCAGACTTTAGCATCATCCACATGATGTGGGTTTCAGGGGCAGAATGCAAGTTGTGGGGTCAGGAAGGCTTCCACCCAGAATTTGGATGTAAGCCTAGAAGACAAGGCAGTGTGTCCCTGAGAGAGCAGTGTGTGCACTGGAGACCCAGAAATTTGGAGAAGCCAAGAGTTTGGATCATCTCAGGAAAGCTGGAAGGACTAAGCAAAGCCAGCCTAGATAGAACCCATGAGACTTGCAAGTACCAGCAGGTCCACAGGAGCAGAGCCACCCAAGCCCTCTGGAGGTCACATCTTGCCACAGATTAACCTGGATGCCAGACATGAAACCATGGGACTTAGTATTTATAGTGCTGGATTTTGGAACTTCTTTGATCCCTTTCCTTTACATTCCTCTCCTATACCTGTTGGAATGGGAAAGTTGACCTTGTGTCATTCTATTTTGGAAGTGTTTATCTTTCTTTTTGTCCATTTGTACAGAAGTTACTTTTAAGTGTTTGCTTTAAATCTCAGAAAAGGCTTTGGAAGCAGATTTTTCAGCAATGCTGAATCTGTTATGCATTTGGCAACTCTTAGAGATAGATTAATTCTTTTTTCAGAAAAGTATGCACATGAGTCTTTTGGGAGCCAGGGACAGCACATTATGGCTTGTATTTAGATGTTCCCCCAGGGCCTTATGTGGTCTTAGGTAGGGTTTTACAGAAGTAGCTACATCTAGGGTATGTGAATGTGGATTAAGGGCGTGATGCAGGGATTAAGGATGTGTAGTAGTAAATTAGTCCATTAATTAGTTTATCCAATATCTGGGTATGGGTAATGTAAGGTCCCACACTGGGTGCAGTGTGGGACACCCAAAATGTTTGTGGTCTGGATTAGACAAAAGGGAAAAGGAGGCTTGCTCTTTGATTCCTTTTGCCAGCATTTCCATAGACTTCTTCTCCTCTGCCAGAACCCTCTCCCGTGTTTCCTGCCTTGGAGCCAGCAGACTGTGGACTGAAACCTCTACAAACTGTGAGCCAAAGATAAACCTCTCCTGCTTTAACTTATGGGTAAAAAGTAATAATGTAACTAAATAAAGTTACACTTGTAAGAAATTCACAACTACTTCATCTGGTCACCCAAAGAGCAGATTTGAACCATATTTCTCCTCAAAGATCTACATTAATTCAGGAATTTTAGATGTGACATGGTCTATTGTGCTAGATTCTATATTTCTTTTCTTGAAGGCAGGGTCTCATTATGTAGCCAGGCTGGCCTTGAATTTGTGGTGATCTTCCTGCTTTAGGCTCCCAAGCACTGGGATTATAACTGCATGCCACCACACCTTGTTTAGATGCTAAAATCTACATCCAATAAAATTTGAAGACTATAATTCCAGTAGCCTCAAGGTTCTGTCTGATATTTTTGCTATAAATTTCACTTCTAAACTTTCTTACTTGTTCTGGTACTTCTTACTACTTTTCCTTCATCCCAAATATCTTAGAGTGAATTTGAATTGTCCGCTTTATGTTACTTTTCAAATTTATATAATCTATAATACAATTATGGATTCATGTTTTGGTGCACACTGGACCACTGGAAAGGGTTCTTGTTTCTGAACTTACAAAAAGGATGCTTTTGCAAGCTATACAATGCTAACATAATGTATTTGTAAAGCTGATGTTGGTCTATTAATTTTTAAAGCTTCTTCAATAAATAGTAGAAGGCCTAGAAAGCATTCTAGTCAATGAAGTTCAGCAGTTTCTTTCAAAAAGCAAAATACTTTTTCTGGAATTTGCATCCTGTTGCAGAGACAGTGAGACAAAAATGCATAGATACACAAATACACAGTATGCCACATGTCAGTGAGTTGTATGAAAGGAAACAACTGTGTACAGTTTTTGAGCAAAAATTCCTGAGACAAACTTGCCACATATTGAGTCTAGCAACCCCATTGTCCTATATCTCACACTTAAAATCTGTGAGACTTTGAACATGCCACTGAGCCTCAGCATGTCCTTACCTCTTAGTTTGTACAGCACCCAATAATACCTTTCTAAATTTTGTTGAAGTTAGTAAATTAATATATGTAAAATTTTATGGTCTGAACTTTAAGCTCAGTTGTAGAGCACTCAACTACCACATGTGAGGTCCTGGGTTTTATCTCTAGCACTGGAAAGAAGCCAAATAACCACTCAGAAGAGTACATTATATATTAGTTACATTTAATATGCATTGAGTACAATTATAAAGAAACAAAATAGTATTAAGTAGAATAGAGTGTGATTTGGTAAGTGCTACAATATGCAGAATGGTCATAAAAAGTCTTTATAGGTAATGCATGTTGTATTTGATGAAAATAGCTTTTTTGGTACCTAGAATTACATTAAGTTTCAGTTGTCTGAGAGAAGCCACTTGTCCCCTTTTTAGTCTTAAATTTTAATTCAAAAATTGAACAATAAATGCATAATATCAACAGAAGCAAAGATAAAAATTACATGATCATCTCAATAGATACAGAAAATTCTTTTGATAAAGTATAACTCTTATTCATGATGAGAATCCTACAGAAAATTGGATTAGATGAACTTTACCTCAATCTGATAAAAGCCATCTATGACAAACCAACAGCCAACACTATACTAAATGGAAAAAACTGAAAGCTTTCACTCTAAAATCAGTAATAAGACAAGGATATTCACTGTTACTACTCCTATTCAACATAATTCTGAAAACGTTAGCCAGAGCAATTAGACAAGAGAGAGAAATAAAGGGAATAAGGAAAGGAAAGAAAGAAGTGAAATCATCATTATACACAGATGACGTGGTACCCTACATAGAAGACCCCAAAAACTCCAACAAAAGAGTCCTAGAATTAATAAACTAATTCAGTAGTGTAGCTGGATACAAAATCAACACACAAAAATCAATAGAATTCCTATATATACACAAACAACAAACGCACTGAGAGAGAAATTAGGGAAACCGTACCTTTCACAATAACATCCAAAAATTTGAAATACATAGGAATCAATCTAACAAAGGAAGTAAAAGATCTATGCAGTTGAAAATTATACTACTCTGAAAAAAGAGATCAAAAAGGTTTCCAAATATGGAAAGATGTTTCTTGTTCCTGGATAGGAAGAATCAACATTGTGAAGATGACTTATACTCCCAAAATTGTTATAGATTCAATGCAATCTTGATGCAATTACCTTTGATAAACCTCCAAGATCTAGAGAAAAAATTTCTAAAATTCATCTGGAACCAGATGAGATCCAGAATAGCCCAAGCAATCCTGGGTAAAAAGGGCAAGGTAGGAGGTATCACAACCCCTGAGTGAAATTATACTACAAAACTACTGTGATAAAATCAGAGTGGTATTGGCAATAAAACAGACCTGAGGATCAATGGAAAAGATTAGAAGATGTAGACACAACCACAAATACACTCAGCCACCTTATCTTTGACAAATGCTGCTGTAAAAACTGGCTTTCCACATGTTAAAGACTAAAACTAGATCCAAGCCTATCACCATGCACAAAAATAGTCAAAATGGCTTAAAGATCTGAATATTAAGACAGAAACACTAGATCTACTGGGAGAGAAAAGAGGTGGAGATCTTGAAGATATATCTTCAAGAAAAGAAAAAGGGGGCAGAAAAAGAGTTCATGAACATAAACCAAACTTCACAGGAAATACTTTAAAGAATCAACAACTGGGATCTCATCTTATTGAAAAGTTTTTGAATATCAAAAGAGATCACCAACAGGGTGAAAAGAAAACCCATGAATTTGGGAAAAATTTAGCCAAATGTCTCTCAGGCAAAAGACCCTTGTCTAGAACATATAAAGAATTTTTAAAAAATCAAGCCCCCCAAATTCAAAGACCCAGTGCAAAAATGGGCATCTGAGATGAATACACACTTCTCTGATAAAGAAATACCAATGGCAAATAAATACATGAAAAAAAATTCAACATCTTTAGTCGTTAGAGAAATACAAATCAAAATAACACTGTGATTGCATCTCACCCTAGAAAGAATGCCTATCATGAAGAAATCAACCAATAACAAATGCTGGAGGGGCTGTGGGGCAAAGGAACACTTCTCCACTCTTGGTGGGAGTGTAGACCGGTGAAACCACTGTGAAATCAGTGTGGAGATTCCTCAAAAAACTAGGATTACAGGTCCCATTCAATTCAGCTATTCCTCTCCTGGGTATTTTTCCAGAACTGAAAACACCATACCATACTGATAGATAGCAGCACAATTTATAATAGCTAAATTTGGGAAACAACCCAAATGGCCATCAACTGCAGAATGGATTAAAAAAGATGTGGTATTTTTATACAATGGAGTGTTACTCAGCTATAAAGAAAGATATACCCAAGGATTTTATAGGTAAATGGATGCAATTTCAGATCATGCTTGGGAGTGAAATAAATCAGACTCACATGTGTAAACATCATATTGCCTCCCTCGTATAAGAACATGAAAGAGTAAATATAATCTGAAAATCACAATAGATATTGTGAGAGAGAAAAGAACTGCTCAAATTGGAAAGAACAACTGGGATGAGGGAAAAGAAAAAGAAGGGAAAAATAGCTATATTCATATACTCAAGATAGCTAAGATAATTGTAACACCACTTTCTATTGGTTTATTGAAAGGAACAGTTGATGTTTAACTTCTGTTTGGTAATCTAGACAACTACTTTGAAGATAACATTGTGCAATGTAACAACTATTGTTGATTTCCTATCACCTTGTTTTGAAACTCTGTGTAATTTTCACTGTTTTTAGATTGTTTTATAAAGCCTAAATTTGTATTTTTTTGATATTTTCTCTTTAAAACTAAAGAAAAAAAAATATATATATATACAAAAATAGCCGTGATGTGTTCCTGATGTGTGTTGTTTTGTTGAAAGGAATAGTTAATGCTTATATTGTTTCTTTTCTTTGCTCTTGACCATGCATGTTTACATGCTCATATCTGCTAATCAGAACAACTGATTTGACGATGACAATATGCAATATAGCAGCCATTGCTGAATTTCTGATATGTGGTATCCCTGGAGATTTTTTACTTTAGAATCAGCTCAATATCACAAGCTCTGTAAAACCAACTTTCTTAAAGAGAGGATGTGTCACTTGACATAGTCTAAAATTTATCAATATTTTCAGAAAACAATAATTTTTGACCAGGTTATACAAAAAGTTTAAAGCATAAAATTGCTATTACACAAATTTAAATACATAATGTTGAAGGATCCAATCATATAAATTAATAATCAAACAATAATTAAGTTAGAGGTCTTTACAGTCACCATGAATGAAACTTCTGTTTAATATGGCACTTTACTAAAGGTAAGAGTCTAGAAACCTATATTTTAAACTCTCATTTGGATTCTCTTTTCCACCACTCAAAATAATGACTTCCAAGGCATCAAAAGGAAAATGAACTAGTAAACAAAACAATGTATTTTGTTGCTGTCTTGAAATCAAGTAGCCTGCATGTGATCTCTGGGCATCACAGAGCAGTCTCAGTACGATGCTGTGCACCAAGGGGTACTGGAGGATTGAGAGAAGCTGTCAGAACAAAAGGATCCAATGTAGGACAAGGTAAACCTGGAGGCCCAAGCTGGCTGGAAACTCTCATCAGGCCCCTTGATGCAGGCACAGTCAGCCAAGTTTCCCACCAGAGAACAGCTCTAGCTGAAGGCAGAATTACCAAGGACATTCAAGGCGATAAATGTGAGGTGTATGCCAGAGACAACATCCGGAGAAATGATGAAGAACTCAATGGAGCTTAAGGGATAGAAGGATGGGCTGATTGTGTGATCTCCAGTATGCCAGTAGATCTCCAGCTTGGTGCTCAGTTGAGGAAGACATAACTGAATTTAAAGATTCTCCTAAGCGGATATACATTACCAGTCAGGAACAATTACTGAGATATGAGTATTTGGCAAAAGAATGCCGAAGTAAAAATGTGAGGCAGAAGTTTATTAGTAATTAGAACCCATAGCAATGAAATGGAGAGAAAAAGAAAAAGTTGCCGAAAGTGTTGTAAAACATTCTAAAAATTTTATGCCTATTGTTCAGTTTGAAAGTCCAGTAATTCTCTGTTTTCTCTACCTATGTTTTTTTTGTTTTGTTTTGTTTTTTGCTTTTCTCTGGTACCGGGAACCGAACTCATTACCTTGCACTTGCCAAGCAGGCGCTTTGCTGCTGAGCTAAATCCCCAGCCCCTTCTCTACCTATTTTGTGAGGTGCACTCTTTATTCCTGTGGCCATCCTCTTTACTCAGTCGGGCAATACTAACCCCAGGAAGTGTCCCTGCTGACTTTAGAGAAGAGGAAAGGCATTTAACTTCCGATGTGTACTGGATGTAGGCAACAAGCAAGAGTTCAAGTACATAATGACAGCAAGCACTTACAGACCAAGCTGTTTCTGAACACAACTCAAGCCAGGCCTGGCTTTTCACTATGGAATGAGGGGTCAGTGCCTGTCTGGTCTGAGTTTGTTAAACAGAACTCTTCCTGGTATGTTTTCTTTCCATGGCTATTTCTCATGGTTGTCACTCACACAGTCACTGTGGGAGGATAGCACCAGGAGTCCTGAAGTGAATTAGTTTGCTATGAGTCCAAGATTTTAATAATCAGCCTCTTCCCTAAATGGTGACTGACCAAGCACTCTCTTTTGAAATAGTGATATGGCAGGCATCCATACTTGAATTCCTCTCCTGCTGTTTCCTGCCTTATGAAAAGTGTCCCCTCAACAAAATCTCGTGCTGTTTATACAGTTAACGAAGCCCAAGAGCTCAGCTGATGTTTCTCCCTGGATCTCCCACTCCAGGGTATTTATCTGGTTCTGGGAACTGGATTTACCTCCCCAGAAGCCTGAAAAGGCAGGGAGAAAGTCCAACTTGTTTCCTGTAGCGTGTAATAATTTTTCTGTCTGTTCCTTCCTGATTCTCAGTGCTTTGCTTCTCTTGGTTTTTTTTTTTTTTTTTTTTTTTTTTTTTTTTTGTCTTTTTGAGACAGGGTCTCTCTATGCAGTTGAGGTTGACCTTAAGTTCACTTTGTAGCCCAGGCTGTTCTCGAACTTGCAATGGTGCTTCTGCCTCAGTCTCCCGAGTGCTAGGATTACAGGCATGCACCATCATGCCTGGCTTTCTCTTGGTTTGTTCAGTAAGTTTTTCTTTGTTTGCTTTTTTGTTTGTTTTGCTAGTGTCTATATTTTGAATCTCAGACTGAATTTTGCTAACAATCACCACTCTGCTGTTTTGTTCATTTATTGTAATTATTTTCTCCAAAATTTCTGGAAAATGAGGATAGGGCACACAGTTATCAAAAATCATTGGAGATAATTTAGTGGATTTAATTAGGCAAGGGCAGTTTTACCAGATGTGGTTCAATATGTTATTAACTTCTATGAAATCACAAATTGCAGCATATCTTACCTGAATTTCCAGCATCCCTTCAGAAAGACACATAATTGACAAAAACACTAATTTATGGAGAAAAAAACAAACATTTTACATTTTGCCAGTTATAAAATAAATTGAATTTTCTAAATTATACTGTGTAATTCAAAGGAATATTGAATTTATTATTTTTTTCTATACTTATTAGAGTTGATTGCTATGACTTTAGGACTGTAACCTTCAGTGAATCTTGAAAATCTATTTTTATATGCAGTATAGGATTATTTTAGAGTTCAGAGATTCAAACATGGAAACACTGTTCAGAGTATTTCTGCTCCCATAGATAATGAGGCCCTCATATTGATGTACAACCGTAGAAGGGGAATTGTGCTGCTTTACTCTCCATTACTCATTCTTTCTCATCCGCATTCCAAGGGCTGAGTGTTTGCAGCTGAGAAGTGAGAAAATGTACTGGAATTCCTAACTGCAAAGTCTTAATAAGTTGATCTCATTCCTCCTTGAAAGTAGAATATAATTTTTCTGTTGTAATTAATGTTTTGATATGTTCAGAATTTCTCTACCATTTTCTTAGGTAATTAATGACTCAAAATGAGGTGGACATAGGCATGTTGATATGCCACAAGAAGGCCTCTATTTGTTCTTGTACTTTATAATTTTTAGAGCGTGGACACAATTTTTAGAGAGAGGATTATGTATTTTATTTACTAGCAACAATAGTTTTCCAAAGAAAATTTGTTTAAATGAAAAGACCTTGAACAAGAAATGCTATTTCAGTAAGATAATTGCTTTTCCAACAAACAAAGTAAATATATGGATTGAATTTTCCTACTAAGTAACTTCATTGACATTCTAAATATTTTTCATATAAATTTTCTATTTGTTTTCATTTGTGGAATTAAATTATTTGTGGAATTAGGTAATTTTGATGAGCAATACAAAGCAATGAAGCAAGGCAAATGAAAGTTCATATTTTTGAAAGTTTAAAGAATCATTATTTGTTTAAATACTATTTAAGTTTGCAGAAATTATATTTTATGACTTAAATGTGATCTACAGGCTCTAGAATTTCAAATGAATAAGATGTTAATATCTTACTGAGTCCATATGTTTCTTAGTTTTTAAAAGATCAAGAAAGGCTAATTTTAAATGCTTTAATTTTCCATTTGTATTATACCACAAATATTCACATAAGTTTTATGAAAGACAACTTTTGCTGACTGAAATATTATTTTTGAAAAATTGGTATAGAATTAATTAAAATACTTGTCAGTTTCCTACTATGGGTCAAATCATGAATTAGAATGACTTACAAAAGCAATTACTTTTAATCACCAGCATAACACTGTGAAGTCAAGGTAGTTAATTTATAATTGCTTTTGTAGTAATTGAGAAATTTTGGCTGTTATGGTTAAGAACAGTCCAATCTAATAATTCTCAATCTAATGAATAACATAGTGGGGTCTACTTGAAACAACCTGCACTTGTGATTCTTCCTCTATAACAAGACTAACTCAAATTTGTCTGCCTATACAAATATAGACAAAACAATGATGTAATGATGTCGTGGTTTCTGTCTAGATGTCCCCCCAAAGCAGGCAGGCAGGCTTCTAGAGTTTATGATTGATTTGTGGTCCAATGTTGGGATTATGGGTTTGAGTGCTACACCAGCCCAGGGGCAGATAGTTTGCATACAACATAAGGGAAGGAAAGAGGCGTGTATGCTACTCCTCCCTTTTGGCTCTGCTGTTTTCCACCACCATAAACTGTTGCCCTCTGCCATGTGCCACTCTGCCTTGAAGCCATCTGAGTATGGGCTGAAATCACCACAAACGGTGAGCTAAATAAACCTTTCCTTCCTTAATTCTGAGCATAGCATATTTTGTCTCAGCAATGAGAGAAAAGTAACCAATACAGAATTTGGTACCTGAGAAGTGAGGTTGTTGCTGTGACTATACCTGACCATGAGGTTCCAGAGGGAATGGCTTGAGGGAAGACTTTGGAAAGTTTTGGAAAGTTTACCTGAAAGAGTAGTACTAGAAGGCTTTAGGCTGTTCTGTATGGGAGATTCTGGTCAGAGGACTAGAAGGCTGATAGAAATCTTGCCAGTAAAAACTGAGTTCAGGAGATCTCTGTTGGGAAGAAAGATTGCATTGGTTTTTGGAATGCAGATGATGTACATATGACTTGGAGGAAAGTTTGTCTACATTTTACTCATGTCCAGAGACTGCATGAGACTGAGATTAAAGGTGGAGGATTGATTAATCTGGCAAAAGAAATTTCAAGGCAGTTGAATGTTGGGGCAGTGGCATGGCTGTTGGGGGCTTTTAGCCAGATTTATGTTGAGAATCAAGAGCAAAGAGCCCAGCAGGATGATTTAAAACATTGTGAGTTTGGCCAGAAGGGAAGTTTCAGTAAAACTTTGGACTAAAAAGATAGAGCTAAGGAGGTCCTGATTGATGAGAAACAATAAGAGAACACAAAAATGTCCTGAGGGCATCACAAGAAGTAGTAAGTCTCCACCCTTTTCAGTCTCAAAACTGCAAAAGTGAAAGACAGCTTTGAGGAGAAAGTCACATAGTGCCATGTTCCAGAATAGTGGCAGCATAGACAATTTGTTCCTCAGAATCAGGGTCAGAGTGCTCATGATCAGAGTGCTCAGTGATCCAAGCACTCAATCCCTACAGCCAAGAAAGAAGAAAGCCTGGCTACTGCTCCAGCTGGCAGCATATCTTGGCACCATTCATATGGCACTGGTTTTGGGTTCACGCAGAATGCAAGAGTTCTGATGTTTAGGCTTCCACCCAGATTTCAGAAGGGCTGGGAGGCCCCTGAGAGGGCAGTATGTGAAACTGAGTGTGAAGCAAAAGGTACAATGGAGACCCTAGACGTTTCAAAAAGACAGGAATGTGGATAATCTAAGGAAAGCTGCAAGGAGAGAGCTAGTGGGTCAAAGTGAGAAGCCATGGGAGCTACAACCACTGGAAGTGCTGTAGGAGTGGAGCTACATAAGGTCTTTTTTGTTCACAATTTATCACAGATTGCTTCAGTTGTTCCACATGGAACTACAGGAAATAATGTCAGTGCTGCTGGATATTGGACTTGCTTTGGTCCCGGTGCTTTGTATCCCCCTGTTTGTGCAATTAGGAATGGCAATGTATATCTTGTACCATTGAATGCTGGAAGTGTTTAATTTTGTTTTTATTTATACAGGAGCTCACAGCTAAGAGTTTGACTTACATCTTTGAGGAGACTTGGGACTTGGATATTTCGGCAATACAATAAGACTTTGGCAACTCAGAGATGGGCTAAATGCCTTTTGCATAGAGATATGCATGAGTCTTTGCAGGGCCAAGGGTGGAATATCATGGTTTGTGTATTGATGTCCCCCTAAAGCCTCATGCAATGATGGAGTGGGCTTCTAGAGTTTATAATTGATTTATAGTGCAATTCTGGGATTATGGGTGTGAGTGCTACACCTTCCCTGGGGTGGGAAGTTTTCATACAATATAAGTGAGGAAAAGAGGCTTTCATGCTACTCCTCTCTTTTTGTTCTTGCTGCTCTTGCTGTTTTCTGGCAGCATGAGCAGTTGCCTTCTGCCGTGTGCCACCCTACCTTGGAGTCAGGTGAGTATGGGCTGAAACCTTCACAAACTGTGAGCTAAATAAACCTTTCCTTCCTTAATTCTGGGCATAGGATATTTTGTCTCAGCAACAAGAGAAGAGAGAAAATTAACCAAGACAAGTGACTAAAATGCTGAAACTATAAACAGAACAGTAAGTTGTGCATGTGTTTGTGAGTGTTTTAATTCTTTGCAGTTCATGCAGTTGAAAATCATCTTGGCGAAATCTACATATAACAGTTTTTTCTGTTTTTAAAAATTTTATCCCCTTCCCTCTCCTTCCCTCCCCCTCCTCCACTTCCTGTATCCTGTTTTTCATTTTTGCTGATATTAATAATCTTAATTTGTGTCATATAATGTTTAGATTTAAATTACTAGTTTCCTGTTGATGGCCTATGTTTATTCTACTTATTTCTCTTCCCCTTCCTTCTCACTCATGCTTTTTGTCTTGGACTATTTTCCTATTGAAAGAGATTTTTCTCCTTCTCCCCTTCAATCCATCCTTATTATTCTCTTTGCTTATACCTTGTTTCATTCAAATAAGAGACACCATAGGGTATTTCCGCTTGTTCCGCTGGTTTATTTTGCTCAACATTATATTTTCCAAGTGCATCCATTTTCCTATAAATGTCTCAAATCTGTCATTCTTTATAGCATAGTAGCCCTGTTGTCTTAGTTTCCTAGGAATGCTTTTCTATTGCAAGAGATGAGTCCCCTTGTCCTCTCATACCAATCATATCATTTTCTTTGTATGTATTATGCCTCATTCAGGCGAGAGACGTCAAATATATTTAAGCTTCTGTGTCTGATTTTTCTCATTTAACATCATATTTTTCAGGTGGATACATTTTCCTGCAAATGTCTCAATTTTTTCTTTCTTTAAAGCTAAGTAATATTCCATTATATATAGATATGACATTTTGTTTAGTCATCTAGTGACGGCTATATGGGATGTTTCCAGGATTTATCAATTACAAATTTTGCTTCCATAAACATTGACATGTATGTATCACTGTAGTGTGATAACTTAAACCCTTTTGGGAAGATACCTGGCAAAGGGATAGATGGGCTGTATGGAATTTCTACTTTCAGTTTTTTGAAAAATCTCTGTATTAATTCCACAGTGGTTATACTAGCTTACATTCCTATCAACAATGCAGGAAGATTTCTTTTTCACCACAGCCATGCCAGAAATTATTATTTGATTTCCTAATGATTTCCTTTCTTTCTGGAGTAATATATAATGTAGCTGTTTTAATATGCATCTCTCTAACGGCTAAAGATGTTGAATCTTTTTTCATATATGTTGACCATTTAAATTTCTTCCTTTGTGTAGTGTATATTCACACTTTTTGCCTAGTTCTTGAATGGATCTCTCATTTTAGATTTTTTTGGGTTTTTTTCATATCCTAGAAACTAATCCTCTGTCTAAGGAGTAGCTGGAAAAATATGTTCCAGTTTTGTCAATTATCTTTTTCTTCTACCAACTGATTCTTTTCCTGTGCCACAGAAGCTTCTGTAGCCAGAAGCCTTTTAGATATAATTGCATACGTTGATTCTTGGTGCTATTTCTTGTGTAATTGAGGTTTTGTTTAGAGAATCCTTTCCTAAACCTATGTCTTCAAGTGCTTTACTTATTTTATCTTTCCAAAAAGATTTATGTTTCTGTTTTAATGTTTCGATCTTGGATCCATTTTGATTTTAATTTAGTATATGATGAGAGGTAAGGATCCAATGTCATTCTTCTGCAATCAGATAACTAATTTTCCCAACACCACGTGTTGAATAGACTATGCAGACATCCTTTTGAGTCATCTGCCAAAGATCAGAGAGTTGAATATTTCTGATGAGGTGTTTGTATCCTCATTTCTATTCCATTGATCCATGTGTCTGCTTTTCCTTACAATACTGTGGCATTGTTATCACTATTCCTTTGTAAAATAGCTTGAAGTCAGGTATTGCTATGCCATCTGCTATGCTTTTACTACCCAAAATTACTTTTGCTATTTTGGGTCTCTTCTGATTCCATACAAATTTCATGATTGTTTTCCCTAGATATGTTAAGTGTGCCATTGGCATATTGGATGTATGGCCATTTTGACAGTATCGGTTCTTTGTACTCAGGAGCAGGACATATCTTTCTATTTTTGATGTCCTCTTCAGTCTTCTTTTTCACACTACTTTAGTTTTCTTTGTAGAAGTCTTTCACTTCTGTGGTTAGGTTAATTCCTGTGTATTTCATTTGTAAAAGCTACTGTGAATGGTATTATTTTCACAATTTCCTTCCCATGCTATTCACTGTTGGTGTACACAAATGCTAATGATTTTTGTGTGTTGATCTTGTATCCTGCTCTACTGGTGAAGTTCATTATGAATTCTAAAAGTTTTTTGGTAGAGGTTGTGGGTCTTCTATGTATAGTTTCATGTCATATGCAAAAAATGATAATTTGTGTTCTTCCTTTCTTATATATACCCCTTTGTTTCTTTCTCTTACCTAACTGCTCTGGCTAATGTTTCAAGTATTATGTTGAACATAAGAGGAAATAGTGGACATAACTGATTTGTTCATTATTTTAGGTGGAGTACTTTCAGGTTTTCCCCATTTAGTATGATGCTGATTTTGAATTTGTCACATAGCTTTTATCATATTTACATAGGACCATTATTTACACATCTTCTTCAGAGTTTTTATCATGAACTGGTGTTTGGATTTTGTCAAAAGCCTCTTCTGCATCTATTGATGTGATCACATAGTTTTTTACCTTGCTTCTGTTTATGTGATGTTACATTTCTTCACTTACATGTGTAGAACTGTCCTTGACTCTCTGACATGCAACCTACTTGATCATGATGTATGATTTTTTTTTATGATGTGCTGCACTATGTTTGCTAATATGCCATTGAGGATTTTTACATCTATGTTCATTAAGGAGACTGGGCTATAGTTTTCTTTTGGGGGGGGGCGTTCTTTATTTAGTTTTCAGTTCAGAGAGATCCTGGCTTTCATAAATGAATTTGGGAGCACTCCATCCCTTTCACTTTTCTTGAGTAGCTTGAAGAGTATTGGTGATATAATATCCTTAATAGATTTTTAGGATTCAGCTCTGAATCCATCCCATCATGTACTTTTTTTTAAACTGGTAGATTCTTTATTACTATGTTAAATTCATTGCTTATTATTGGGTTGTTAAGAATATTTATGTGTTCTTGGGTTAGTTTTGGCAGTATGCATATATCTAGGAATCTGTCCATTTCTTCAAAATTTCCAAATTTGTTTTAATGTAGTTGTTTAAAAAATAGTTACTTTCCTCTGGGATTCTATGCTGTCTGTTGTGATTTCACCTTTTTCATTTCTGATTGCAGTGATCTGAGTCTTTTCTCACTTTTTCCTGTGAAATCTGCCTAGCGGCTTGTCTATTTTATTTATTTTTTAAAAGAACCAGCACCTTCACTTATATTATTTTATTTTATTTTTAATCTCAATTTCATTGATTTCTGCTGTCATGCTTTTAATTTTACTCCTTCATCTCTGTTTGGGGTTAGTTTGTTGTTGTTTCTCAAGAATCTTAAGATTTTTCTTAAGGTTGTCTATTTGACTTGCTGTTCTCCCACTGTGAGCACTGATTGTGATGAACTTTCCTGACAGAAATGTTTTCATAGTGTCTCAGAGGTTTTAATGTTTTCTCCCATCATTGTCATTAAGTCCAATTTTTAGTTTCCTCTGATTCCTTCTGTGACTTATTTCTTATTTAAGAATATATTGTTAATTTCCCAAAAGTTTTGTGTTTTCAAAAATTTCTCCTGTCATTGATTTCTATTTTCATTGGACAATGGTCTGATAGTACGAGAGGGGTAATTTCTGTTATTTTCTGGACCAATATATGATATATTTTGGAAAAACACTCTATGTGCTCAAAGAATATATACTGTGTTGTAGAGGGGTAGAAAAATCATTATATGTCTATTAAGTTTATATGTTCAGGTGTGTGTTTCAACTCTGAAATTTCTTTATTGGTTTTTATTTAGATGATTTTCCTCTTGCAAAGGTAGGGTTTTAAAATCCTCTCATACGATTGTGTTGGTGTTCATTTGGTCTTTGAATTACAGTAGTTTTGCTTTATGAAGAAAGGTGCTCCACTATTTGATGCATATATGTTTGCTAATGTTATATCTTTTTGTTGGATTGTTTGCTTAACTAGTGTTAGTGCACTTCTTTCTCTCTTCTAATCAACTTGAGCCTGAGGTTTCCCATATGTGATATTAGAACTGCCGCCCTTGCTTGTTTTCAGAGGGCTGGTTCATGAAATGTTGTTTTCCATCCCTTAATTTTTAGTCTATGGGTATCTTTTTGGATTAGGCGAATTTCTTCAGTACAATAGGTTTTGCTCTGTGATCCAGTCTGCCAGTACATGTCCTTTATTAGGAGATTTGAGGCTATTAACACTAAGCACTATTACTGAGATATGGTAATTATTTACATTGATTTCCTTCTTTACATCTTGGTTATCTTTTGTTTTACCTCTCCTGATGTTTTTAGTTACGTTTGTCCATTGATCTCACTAGTTTTGTCTGTTTTCAGCTGTGTCCAATTTGTTGTTTCTGTCAAGTGTATTTTTAATCATTGCTGCTAGAACTCATTTAGTGCTCATATATCTTCTGAGCTGGTCTTTTTATGTAAGTACCTTATTTACCTACTTTGAAGAATATTTCAGAGGGCTGGTGCATGAAATGTTGTTTTCCATCCTATAATTTTTAGTCTATGAATATCTTTTTCAATTTGATGAATTTCTTTAGTACAATACATTGTTGGATTTTGTTTTCTGGTCTGAGTAAGTTATCCTGGGTTGGAAGTTATTTGCTTTTAAGGCTTGAAATACTTCTTTCAAAGCTCTTCTGACCTTCAGAGTTTGTGCTGAGAAGTCTGCTGTGCCTTTAGTTTACATTTATATGTGATTTTTTCACCCTCTGGATACCTTTGTTTATTATTATTTTTTTATTTTAAAGAAAATAAAATAAAAAATATAATTTCAAAACAAGATGATAAGAGGGTAATAATGGTTAATATATGCTGTTTGGTTATCTCTAAATTAGCTATTCTGAGTATAAGATATTAGCACTTAATTATTCAAGCAATATTGCCGCAAACCTTCTTTTCAATGAACTAAGGGAAATTAGTAGCAAAACTACCTTAAATATCGCATATAAATATATATACACTTTTTCTTTTCTTTTCTTTTAAAAATAAAAGGAGGAAAACATTCCTCTTTTTCTCCATTCCTGCAGCCCAGTTTCTCTTTCCTTTCAAAGTTTCTTCCCATTTACAGACCAGCTCAGAAGATATATGAGCACTAAATCAGTTCTAGCAAAAATAATTAAGAATTATTTTACATTTTAGGTCTTATTTACTCTCTCAGCCTCTCACACTGGGGAGAAAATATGATGTTCACACATGTGCATCTTGTTTATTTCACTTCTGAGTATGATCTCAAACTGCATCCTTTCACCTATAAAAGTCTCCAGTTTATTCTTCTTTGTGACTGAGTAACACTCAATTATATAAAAAGACCACAAATCTGCTGGAAGATAAAATAGGTAACACTCTTGAGGACATTGGTGTAGGCAAAGACTTTATGAATAAAACACAATCGCACAGGAACTATCACTGTTTTGTTTACCTTCTCCAGTTTACATCATGTATCCCTGGAATTCACTATGTGTATATTGAGTGAAATTGCTGTGAACTTTTGGTTCATTTACTCCTTGAACTCATCTATTGTCTTCATCCCCTTTATGAACTCTTGATAAATTTGTGCTACCTGGTATTTGTTTTCTTCTACCTTTGTGATCCCTTATTATCCTTGGGACATTATGGGGCACTTAGCAGTCTTTTTCCTTGCTTCCCCATTCTTCCATGTATCTATCCTTCTTTTCCCTTCCTTTTTATGTGGAGGGTTCATTTGGGAACTAAAGAAGTGAGGATTCTGTGGCTTATATGGAGAATTTTAGTATGGTATTGCCTCTGCATGCATCATTCTCAGCTTTCAGTGTCCAGTGTTATTTACTTTAAGTGATTTTGACTCTGTTCCTATGTTTTGCTGAAGGTATTCCTTTTGATGATAAGAGTATTAAGAGATTTACTCTTAAAACACTTTTATATGGCAGTCCCTGCAGTTCCTCTTTCCCTCTTTGTCTATTTTCTATGCACACTATGATGGTTTATTATTTCTGTTTGTTCTGCAATGAGGTATGTGAAGTGAGGTGGAATGATAGGTGGTTGAAGGAGGAGCGTTAGACTCTGAGGGAGAGATTTTAAGGGGAGAATAGTGGTAGATGAGAAAAAAGGGGTCTATTTGATGTAGGGTCTATTCTTATTGGAATACTTTCAGTCATGTTGAAGGGTTAGCACAGAGAGTTTTCAGGTGATATTTGGTGGGGGCAAGAGCTATTAGGGAAATGAGCTCAGTTTGTGGTTGGGAAAGCTAAATAGTTATCAGAAGTTGCTGAAAGGGAGGACAGTAAGTGAGGTAAGAGATGGAAGAGCCAAAGGGCTAGGATGGGGAGGAAGGAGGAATAATACCAGAGAAGACAGAAGTGACTGTGAGAGACTAAGTGTGGGAAATTTAAAGGCTTGGGCAGAGGAGTTTCTGTGTTTGGAAAAAAAGAAAAATGAAACATGTTAGTAATATTGTCTTGGGAATTTGAAGTGAAGAAACTAAATATGGAGTGGAGACAAGGGAGAAAGCCTGGACACTTATTAAATTAGAGTCAAAGAAAGAACAAATACACAAAAGTAACAACCTAATAAACACAGGAAACCATAACAGTACATAACATAACCCCACATGACTAAATAAATGAAGCAAAATACAGAACCTTAAACCAATAAGACGTCCAGTGGGAACACAGAATAAGTGTTCGAATGAATATTACATATGTGATTTTTCAAGAAGCTTCTCTGGCAATGGCTTTGCTCATACCCCAGTAATTCCTCTCATTCCTCCACTGCAATACTGAAGCTACCTCAGACCCAGGACTTCTTTCTGCTGAGTCACAGGCGTTCTTGCAGAATATGATCCTGTCTGAGTTCTTGTGTTAGCAACTCTTGCTGTCCCTCTCCCTGGGTGTGTTGGTGGATTTGGCAGACAGGTTCAGTGGCACAAAGTGTCCACTGCTTCAGGATTATCTCTATGAAATCAAATAAGTGATAGCAGCAACGGACTAGTTTATCACAATGCTATCCATCAGTGCTCGTTGAAAATAACAGACCATGAGATCTATTCTGGGACTCCCTTTAGCATAGAGAATAAGTTAACGGTTGTAGTATAAGAATCTTAACAATCCAAGCCTTGACCCACAGTTAATGTGTACTAAGTGTGATGGCCGTGTCTCCTCTGATGGTGAAAAATATTATTCAACTGTAATTTTATAGAGTTAGTTATCTAAAGCCCAGAGGTCTGGGGTCTGGGTAACGGTAGAGGGGAGAAGAGAAGAATGAAAAGACAGATTTTTTTTAAGTCCTCTGTTCTGTGGTATAGAAAGGAGGAAATAGGAGGGAGGCAAGGGATCCAGTCATGGTAATCTTGTGTTTTATATATATATATATATATATATATATATATATATATATATATTGGTTTTTCTCCAGTAACAGAGTTTTTTGTTTTTGTTTTTGTTTTTGTTTTTTTTTGGTGTGTTTTATATTTAGAAGAAGATAACAGGAAAAACTGGTTGCATGATCAGTAGTGCAAAGAGAGGATGAAAAAATTCTGTGACTGATATAAATATTACATAAAAAGTCCAAAGGAGACCAGTGAAAAGGTGTAGCTAGAAGAAAATATTAAGAATGAACAGGACACAGGGAAAATAAGTCAAACAAAGAGCTATGGATAAAAGTGTGAGGGGTGTACATGGGCAAGGGAGAGTGCCTGTACCCTCTATAAACTGTACTGGGAGAAAAAAACAAGAGGCAGAGAAACACACACACACTCACACATTCACAGAGGGAAAGGGGGTAAAGTAATGGAGTAAAATCATGGAAGAAATGTACAGGAGGAAAAGAACAAGAATTAAAAATTTTAAAAGTAAAATAAAAATGAAAATATGCAAGCAAATGAATTGTCATCAAAGAAAGTTTTCTCGAGTTTTGAGTGTGTGGCTGTTTTCCTCAACATAGGGTTAAGGAGCGGAGCTCAAGTGAGACACGCCTCTGTTCACACTGGAAGTCTACTGTGCCAGTCTGCCCCCAGAAGAGTGCTGGGTGTAGAGATCTGCTTACTGTGAGAACATGGTACCAGTGTGAACTTCCTGCACTGTGCAGCTCAGGCTGAGACTGGTCTGTGGTCACCAGCCCCTGCATGTCAGTGGCACGACCCCTGGCCTTCTCTCCAACTGCAGCAGTCTCCTGGGACTACCTTTCCCTCATCTACTCTGGGAACTTGGCAGTATTAAGCTGCCAAACAGCTGCTCTAGACGCAAGGTTTAAAATCCCTTCCCTGCAGTGGCGACCCTGCCTGCACTTGCTCTGTGGTTGTAGCTGTGGGCACTTGCACCGAGGTCACTTACTAGCTTTGGACTGTGGAAGGCCACTCCGGAAGCAGCGTCCTGCAGTTTCCTTGCCGTTCCAGCTGTAGGTGATTGTTTTGGCTTGGATGCAGGTCTCTGATTCTGTGAGCAAAAAAGTTGTTAGTTTCACTTTCTCTCCCAGCTGGTAGCTAACCAGTTGCTGTGGGTGATGCTGTATCGTCTCTCTTCAATGCTGTGATCTATTTCTTCTGTATCATTTAATCCTATTTTCTTTTCCTCTGTCAGTTTTCTCGTGGTTCCCAGGTAATCCCCTCCTTTTTCAACAGCTCGATTTGGTTCCACCACTACTGACACCAAATCAGGAGTACCACCTCTGGTATCACTGTCCTCCTGACCCTCTAAGTGTGTGACTCGTGTACTTATTCACTCAACCAAAGACATTGAAAAAATGATTAAACCCTGTGGTCTTACATTTTACATAACAACATATTTTGCTTTAAAATAAATTATCAAGAAATTCGTTGGAATTTCTTAAAAGAAGAATAGAGACAAAGGCCAAAATTATGGTTTCAATTTTAACTAATTGGAGAGAGTGAAAGCAAGGATGTAAGGAAGAGAAAATGACGAAGTGGGCAGAACACAGGTATTTCCTACATTTTTTCTGCATTAAAGTGGTAGAAAATGTCGCTCACTATCAGCAAGACAGCAAAATTTTTTTCAAGTGAATTCATGTTACTACTTTTCACTATCTAAAGATCTATAAGGATGAAGCCAATTTGTGAAGAATATGACAATTGAGTTGGGTCTTCCAGAGTGCATAGTTAAAAAAAGAAAGGAGATAGGTAATGAAAGAGTAGTTTAAAATAGACGGTTGCACTGAAAGAGACATTAAGATCATGAAAATGTTTAAATATAAATTAATAAATTATATTGAATTTATCCCCAGTTAGCAGGTATAATACATAAAGATAACCAAACTAATATTTAATTTTACATATAGGATGGCATAACTTCTACCAAAGCTACCATGTAAACATAGGCTTACATGCTCCATGAGGCGGAAAAGTTTGTTTTACTAAAGTAGCACACAATCTAAATCTTTAATCACAGCAGGATATTTTGTAACATTCAGAAATTTTTGTTCTATAGATGAGTAAAATTTGCTTAAACCCAGGGAGTTATGAATCAGCTGTTTCATAAAAAAAAGTGAAAACATTACTAGAGACTTAAATTAAATGTCCTGCAACCTGGGTCAGGGCAATATCTCAAGACACTAGATAGTTATTTTAGAAGAGATTTAGTGGAGTTCTCATAAACTACAGGGACATAAGTACTATATGTCTTTTGTCCAATGTTTTATCCAGAATATGTTTTTATCTTTATAATTTTTTCACTCTTCTAATATCCAAAGAATATGAAAATATATTTCTAAACTTTAAACAACATAATCTTTGAAGAGAACGTTTCTTATGAAGCCAATTCAGATAGGTAGATTTGAGGAAAAATTGCAAATTGCTAAGACTTAGTGAGAATACTTTCCCTTTTACTATATTATCAACAGTCATTTACTTCAGGCCAAACTCCAAGGCTTCTGTTTCACATGTGTAGTGGCTGCTATTATACTTACTTTAAGTCTGGTCTTTTTAAGTGTCTAAAGATTTTATAGGTCC
Source organism: Chinchilla lanigera (assembly GCF_000276665.1). Classification (NCBI taxonomy): domain Eukaryota; kingdom Metazoa; phylum Chordata; class Mammalia; order Rodentia; family Chinchillidae; genus Chinchilla; species Chinchilla lanigera. The sequence goes on along the minus strand of NW_004955472.1, from coordinate 4,632,397 downwards.
AAATAAAACCATTAGCATGCAGCTTAAACTTGTTATTACTGTTTTGTGTTTCAGAATATTTAAGGTTATGTCATATTTGTATTAAATATTTTATTCTCTTTATGATTTCAAAATGCATTGTAATATTAACTGAATTTATATAGCAAACTTATGATTGTGATTGTTTATGTAAAAATCCAGCATTCAAGATGAGGCATCTAGTTTCCTTTATTTTAGATCTGCACTATGGAAAGATCCTTGGAAAAGCATGTCTCTATGAAACAAAATCTGCACTTAGTAATTATCATCCAAGTAGCTATGAAAAGTTTTAAAGGTACTTTTTTGGTCTTCTTTACTTTAGAGAGGCAGAAAAATAAAAATCACTTAAGATGACAGGGTTATGTTTTTACCAGTAAATAATTTTACAGCTAGAAAGAGGAATATACTTATCAGGTAATATAACTCTATGTCAATATTATACAATGCCTTTCTGAAACAGACCTTGGAAATGTCAAAACATGCCTACATTTTTATGATTCAATGAAGAAAATTTTGTAGCAAGAACTTTTCAAGTCCTACTTCAAATACTTTTTATGCTTACATTTAAGCACATACTTGTATCCTTTTATTGCTATTCAATAAAATATGTACACTAACTTCCTTTTAAAAACAATGTATTGCGTTATTAAGCTCCATAAGGAGCACCACTATTTTTAAAAAATACTGTTTGAGTACTAAGTAGCAAGAGAGATTTTCACAAATGCGGAGGAAGCAGAAGAGATGTCTACAGGAAAGATTAATTCAGTAACCATCTTTAGAAAATAATATTTCGAGACAAACAAATAGCAGCCTCTGAGGGAAATACTGCTCCATAAAGTTTGAACGTTAAAGTTTGATAAAAAGCTCTTACAGTCACCATAGGTGGAGACTAACCTCTTTTACAATGGACAATTTCTAAACATTGTCATCACATCTAAAGTTAAGCTATCACCACCAATTTTAGGTTAAAAATACTGTTTTTGGAATTTTGCCGTATTTGTGTGACATATTTACTTTTGTTTAATTGCTGAAAAGTTCACTTCAACTCAGCCAACAGCAGGCCAGGAATAGAGGATCGGAGAAGGAGGAGGTGAGGGGCTAATAGTCCATCTTCACCTGTCCCCAGGAGGACATTAGGATGGATGAGGTGGGGGGATGCAGGCAACTTTATGCACCTTAAACTTATTGTCATGTTCTTGGCGGACATTTCCATTCATCACTGTCACCTTCCTGAGGTGACAGAGCTGAATGTGGTACTGGATTTCTGTTCTGAACTTGTCCTCTGTTCATAGCTGCTTTTGGACCACGATTTTCCTGTGAGTGAAACTTAGTGCTCAGTTCGTTGGCAGTGAGCCAACCAATTCCGAAATCACTTAGTATCTACTGAACAATGGATGCTAAGTATACAATTTTCAGTGCAAGCACACAGTTGTGCTTTGATGTAATTGAGTAGTTTGGTGATAAAATGGGTCAAATGAGCAAGTAGAAAGTGTTGAATGTAGCGTAAACCATTGTCTCTTCTCACTAGGCTCTTGTCATGAAGACACCAAAGAGTAAAGCCCATTGACAGAGTAGGGGTGAACCAAGCACTGCTTATTATAAAGAACGGAGAAGAGCTCCTGCTGGCCCAGAGGGGCTGCCTGAGAGGATGCCAAAGGGGTGCCCAAGTTCAGGGCTCTATGTATAGGTTAAATGAGCTATTTTGGTGCACAGGTGAAAGTTAGAGAATGAAACAGTGTGGTTGCCACTGTTAGCCAGGTCTCAGAAGTTAGGAGAATATACTTCCCTCACGTGCCAGATTCCCAGGACACAGTTTAGTTTACCAAGCTGTTCACCCTTTGAAACAATGCAGTTGCTGTATTTTTAGCTAGGCATCTGGTGTCAGGAGAACAGATGTCTCCAGCCCTCTAGCTTCCTGGGGACACACTTCAGTGAGCCTTTTTGCCCTGTGTTCCAGTTTTTCCCGGGTTCATGTCCGTTTAACAGGTTCCTTCCCTAGCTGCTGATTGCTGTCTGTCTCCTGTTCTCAGCAGTAATACATAATAAAGCCTGAGAGGAAGAGTGAAGATTGGAGAGGCCTGGAAGTCCCTAAGAAATGAAAGAACAAAGGCTAGAGATATAGCTCAGCAGCACAGTGCCTGCTTGGGGAGAGGAAGGTCCTGAGTTTCATTCCCAGTATGAAAAAAAGAAAAAAAGAAAGAACAGTGGGGGTTTAAAAAGAAATAAAAGTATGGCAATACAAGATATTTAATCAGAGATTGGATTCTGATCTGTCATATCATTTCATTAATTATTTTATAATCATTTATTTATAGTATTTTCTACACCAATATGATAAGCCCTATTTAACACAAAGTCTTAAACATAAGTAAAGGAAATCACTGATTTCTGAAGTTCTATTTACATTCTACTAGAGAGAAATAAGTTACTAGCTTATTTAGACTGGTATTGGGGGGAAATTAAGCTGTGATACATATGGCTTTTTTCTTTCAACATATTTTTCCTTCTCTTAACATTCTTTGTTCCTAGGATTCATTCTTTCATTTTAGAAAACACAAACTCAGTCTTTTGAGCATCTAGCAAGCTGAGAGTTTCATTCTGTTATATCATTTGCAGGTCTTCCACCAAGATAACTGGGTGGAGGTCCGAGTCTTCTTTTGTTTCCTAGACCCCAGATTGTGATTTGCTTACATAATCAAAATTTTAGAATCCAAATTTTTATGATGTTACGTGTTTGTCCATTGCTTATCATTGGTCATGCTTTGTATAAATTTATGTTGAAAACATGGGCAGGTTGTAAGATTATAATGCTTCTTTAGTGGGACAATATATTTTGTGTTATGTGTTGTATTTGGACTTAGTTGCTGGACTTACTAGTGTTCCATGTGTTACCTGTTCCACTTATTTGAATGTTGTGGTTTATTACCTTAGACAGTAGCACTAGGAAAATGTAATATTAGAGCATCCCCTAATGGGCTTTGATATAAGATGCTCTAAAATGGGTCTTTTCTTTAATAAAATATATCTCATACTTAAATAATGTACGTGCCTGTGTAAGAAAATACAGGACTCTTTCCACCAGTTAAGGATGCTAGATGGGTGGTTGTTCTTAAGACTTGGAAGACAAATTTCACTCAGACACACTGCCTCTGATCCTCTATATTCTAGAGGAAATGTCAGCCCTGTTCTGCTTCAGTTTCCTCCCTGGTCTGTTCTGCTGGTGAGGAGGCAAGCTCAGCTCTTGAGATTCCCGACCCTCACCCTTCCAGACTGAGAATGATGACGCAGGGGCAAACTGTCTCTGTAACTCACCATGAGCACAAGAGGAGAAGACTTCCTTTCTCTTGCCTTACTTCTAGCCTTTTCTGCCACGGTGCACTTTCCTTTCTCAGAGGCATGTAAGACTAGAAATAACAAACTCTAAACTGTTCCATCTTTTCCCTCTTGTCCAACAGCTAGGTGAAGCCCATAGAAAATGAGCATGTGTTAATGCCAAAGACAGGGAAGCCATCTTAGCTGAGGGATATATACCCCATCTCTCATTCCGATGAGACACTGGAACTTTGCCCATGCAGGAGAGCACACATAAAAGCCATGTCCTGGCTCTGTGTTCTTGGTAGAGCTTCATCAGGAGACTGAATCTGAGACATGGAGAAAGAACTGACTTCTGGGTGAAACCAGAAAGAAGTATTTCCAAAGCACCACACTTACAAGACCAAAACACATCTAACCTAAGGGCAGATGTACAACCTTTCCTCTTCTGCTCCTAGGTCTAATTATCAATTATATGCACCAGAGAAAATACTTCGGTAATAAGTTGTAGACTTTAAAACCTTTACTATAAACTGATGAAGCACTAGATAATGATTTGCTCAGGCTATTACCTATCCCTTACATTACTTTGACAATCGGTGGTTACCCTGCCAGCTAGCTAAATGCTCTTAGAACAGCTGCCACTCTTAAAGCAGAGGACAGATTTCCCTAGCATCTTTTTTGATGAATCCTCACTGAAGCCAATAACCAATGGAATGTTGTCTAAACAGACAGCTGGATTCCTTTCTGGCAACCTGCCTCTAACATCCTGGACCAGTAGAAGTTGAGAACAACTGAGGTGTCATGACCAGGGCCATTCTCTGCAGAATACCCCCAAAAAAGTTCCTCAGTGGAAACTGGCTCCTGACCACAGAAAAATCTCCACTCACTTGTTGTATTTTTCTCTCTTTACTATGAAGTTAGAACTCCAATTTTTCTCCAACTTGTTGGGAGTTAACTTTCAAATCACCTTTGCTTAACTACACTTCCCTCCTGGAAACAGGCTGAGGCATCTTGCAACAACTGTTTGCCTTTCACAGAGGAAAACAATTATCAAGGGAGTAATTTACATTGTACCTTACATATGCTGAGAGCTAAGAAAGAGATTTAAATCAGTCTTTTCTCTCATGTGTGCCTAGAAGACTAATAAATGTGCCTTTGCTAGCATGTGAAATGTGATTGCCAGAATCTAGATATAAGTTTAACCTGTGAACTTCAAAGATATAAAAGTTTAAACAAAACATAGGCTTGTCCTGCTGCTAGAAAGGGTTGCCTTTGGGATTAGATCGATAACAAGTATCTTGGAGACTTCTTCACCCTAGGGCTTAGGGTGGAATGTCTTCAGTCGATTGTTGCATCTATCTATCTCTAGAGGAAATCTCCTTCACAGCCTGAGAAGTGCTATACTTCCAACTCATTTTGTTATATGCCCTCTTTCAAAGAACAAAAGCAATAGCTTATCACAAAGTTGTGCTTCCTTATTTCAAACATTAGTGTCGTGGGAGTAAGTTTAGCAGCTCCCTGGGATGATGAAACTGTGCACCAATTTCAGGGTGGGTAGGCTGGTTGAATTCTGTCTCCCGCTCTCTCCAGAGGGCAGCTGCCTGCCCTGGAGTGGAATCTACTTGAGGAATTCCACAAGGGTATAAATAAAAATCAAATAGAAGTTAAAGGGGATGTCCAATTTCTTTTTGCATTTCAGACATGGGAGGGCTCAATATCAAAGTCTTTTTCTCCTTTGGAATGCATTCTTAAACACTGGAAGATGTTTGACACTTACATGTTGAAAAAGAGCCATTGATATTTATCTGCACAAATGTATAACCTACCTACCCCTGGAGCCAAAATGAAATGAAGAGGGAAGTATTAATTATGATGTTATTTTACAACTAGAATTATACTTTAAAAAAGAAGGAAAATGATAAGAATTGCCTTATGTTCAATCTTTCTTTACATTAAGATGTAATTCATATGCTCAAAGTATAATTATTATCCATATGAGACTACTCATGTTCGGTTGTTTCTTTTTTTTTTTTTTTTTTTTTTTTTTTTTTTTTTTTTTTGATATTTTTCTGGTACCGGGAATCAAACTCACGACGTTGCACTTGCCAGGCAGGTGCTGTGCCACTGAACTAAATCCCCAGCCCCAACTCATGTTCATATGTCTTTCTCTCAATGTAAACATATGTCCATAGCTCCTGATTCAATAGAAGGACAGATTATACTAAAGATACATTAATTACACAGATATTAAGAAAAATTTACAAAAGATAGCTTTTACTCTAGTTAGCTCACTTGGTACTTTAGTAAAAACTGCCTCATTAGTGTTCTATTATTGAGACTGGGAGGAAGCCAAGGAGAGAAAGCAGAGACCAAAAAGCAGCTGCCATTGTTGTGGCCTTAAAAATTACAGACCCTAATTTTGATATTCAGGGTTCCCAGAAGATTTTGATGACTACCAACCTCACCCGCTATCACTGCCAAAAGCCAAGTCACCTTAAAAGAGACTGCCTTAAGAGCCCCCACCCCATGCTGCAACGGCATCCACTGGAAGCAAGACTGCACACTCAGGGAGAGGCCCAGAGCTTAGACTCATCTTCCCAGCTTTAGTCTTCCCAGCAAGACTAATGGGCCGTGGAGCACTTTGCCTCCTCCATCTGGCCAGATTTTCATCTGCACCTGTCATCTTCATAGAGAAATCATGAGTAATCATGACTAGAGGAAACAAAATAGCCTATTGCTGAACACTGGCATGTCTCTCTGTCTTTCTTTTTCAATCCTTCCTTTGTTCCAGCCACCATACCACAATAAAAAAAAGAGTCAACAGATAAATGGTAACTCACATAAGCTATAACTGGGATAACTTTTTTCTCACATTCCTTTTAGTTATGACTGATAGCCCAGCACCCATCCTGGGAAGAGATATTTTACCCCATCTAAATACTATAATAAATACACCCAAGTTACCAAATAATCAAAATGATGCTTAGGTTGGTTTTGCAAATACAAAATATATTGTCTATATATAATAACGTGAGTTTTTTGCTGCTCAAAAATAATATGTTAATTTTTATCTGCTTCTCATAAGTCACCAAAATTTTGAAGATAATTATAGCTAAAACAGAAGGGATTTCAAACAAAATATCAGACTCTATCAATAGAAGAGTCTAAGAACCAACGTGTTACAATAGCAATCCAAATCCCTTAAGAACAGTGTGTAGACTTAACTGGCAGCTTGAGTTCACTCATATGTCAAAGAGTTTAACACTTACTAGTCTGGGTAAATACTCTCATAAACTGGGTTGAAGACTTTCTTTGTAGAACAGAAAATGCACAAGAGGTGGTAAAAGTATTGGCCTCAGAAATCATCCCCAGAGCTTGATTTTCTAAGAGCTTACAGAATGATAAAGGACTTTCTTTTAAAGCAACAGCCATTCAGGATGTCTCTCAGGTGCTGGGAATGCTCTCTCACCTCCACTGTGCATGCAGGCCACAAGCATCAGGAAAGGTAGAAAAAAATGAATGAGATCCTAAAGGGACATTTTTGCAAAATGGCTCAAGAGACCAAGCTATAGTGGCTTCACTGTATTTTAGCTCTCATAAAAATAACAAATACACCTCAAATAGGCCTCAGTCCATTTGAAATGCCTTATGGATGCTCTTTTCTCACTAATGATTTTCTCTTTGTTAGAGAAACAGATGCCTTACTGAAGGATGTCACGTCACTGGCTAAATTCCAACAGACTCTTCAACAGCTAACAGAAGCTCAAGAAAAGGGAAATTGTATATTCTATCTCAGAGACTTAATACTGCTAAAGTCCCTTCCCTCATCATCCCCTTCCCTAGGACAAATTTGGGAAAGATCATACACCATGATCAGGTCATCTCCATCAGCAGTCAAGGTTTCAGACCTGGATTCTTGGATACACCACACTCAGCTGAAGTCCTGGGAGCCAGAAACTGTCACTGCCTGTGAGCAACCACATCAGAATACTCCTGTTAACCCATAGAAGACTTAAGGTGCTTGTTCAAGGAAAAACAAAGCCTTCAGGTATGTAACCTATGATGCTACTCTTAGCTCTTTTACTAATCATTTTACTTGAGGGAATCATCTAAGATGTTACTCTTAGCCCTTTTACTTGAGAGAGAATGCAATTCTTTTCTAAGGTGGGCACAAAATATGCAGAGTTGTTACAACAAACATCCTGCTGGATGTGTGGTCTGTTCCCCTTGTCCAGTACAGCTGGACTTCCTTGGTGGTTATCCCCACTCTATGGAGATGATTGGGGTAAACTACAAGACTATATTGATGAGTTACAAAAGAGTTCAATGGCTCATAATTGAGCCCGACATTACAAGGTAGCTGAGTGGCCTATAAATTATACTTTCAATAATTCTGGACATGAGACAAGTTTTTCTAACAATGACATTGACGCCTCCTGAAAGGCTCAGGTAGGATCCCTATTAAATAAAAGTACGTATCCTATCCTGAGAACCAATGACTGTAAATATCAAAATGGTTCTTTTCAGATATAGGGTGATTATCTATGGTTAACCCCCACTATAGGACATCTTAGTAGAAAAGCTCCTTTATGTTGGGAATGTAGAAATCATGCCTATCCTCACTAGCTTAACTCTTCTAAATACTTGGGATGGACACCCCCAGAATAACGTATATACACAACAACTTTACAGGCTGAAAATTAGTTTGTCACAAACTGGCTTAATCACCCCAAAATTAGATTGGTAACCCCCAATGGCACTCATTGGTCCTGTGGAACTAATTTCTAGAACTGGTTACCCCCTGGATGCATAGGAAGATGCAGGCTGGGATTTCCATGCTTACAAGGCAGAAGTGTCAAAAATATTGACAAACCTGCAAACTTACCCTGCCTTAAACAACACCACAGCTATTCCGTATTGAATGAAGATGTAAAACTAATTAGACAAGCCATCCTCCAAAATTGAATGGCATTAGATATTCTAACAACAGCTCAAGGGGGCATTAAGCAATTATAAAAGCTGAAAGCTGTGTATAACTTCCTGATCATTCTGCTGCACTTCCATTTTGCTCTTGTTGTTTTTGCTATCTTCTGCCACCTTGGACTATTACCTCTGTACCAATGCCACCCTGCCTTGGTGCCAACCAAGTATGGACTGAAATCTCCACAGACTGTGAGGTAAATAAGCCTTTCGTTCCTTAATTCTGGATGTCAGGTATTTTGTCTCAGCAATGAGAGAAAAGTAACAAAGACAGAATTTGGTACCAGGAATGGGGTCATTGATGTGACTATACTTGAGCATGTGGCTCAAGAGCCTTTGGAAATGGTTTGTAGGAAGTGTTTGGAGATTTCAACAAAAAGAGAAGCACTAAAACATCTTTGTCTGTTTTGTATAGGAGATTCCGGTCAGATCTCAGAAGACCAGAAGGCTGATAGAAATTCTGCCATTAAAGACTGGGTTTCTGGCAGGGAGAAGAACTACACTGAGTGCTGGACTCCAGATGATGTGTGTTATGGCTTGACAGAGAGTTTAGCTGCATTTTGCTCCCGTGCAGAGATTGCCCGAGACTGAGATTAAGTGTGGTGGACTCATTAATCTGGAAGAATAAATTTTGAGGTAGTCAAATGCTGAGACAGTTGTATGGCTATTGTTGGGGGCTTTTAGCCAGATTTATGTTGAGAATCAAGAGCAAAGAGCCCAGCAGGGATGATGAAAAATGTTCTGAGTCTGGCCACAAAGCAAGCTCCAGTAAAGCTATGGACTGCAAAGATAGAGCTGAGGAGATCTCCATTACTGAGAAGGAACAAGAGAATCAGGAAGATGGCCTGAGGGCATCAAAAGAAGCAGCAAGTCTCCACCCTTTTCAGCCCCAAAACTGTAAAGGTGAAAGACTTTGCTTTGAGAAGAAAGCCACAGAGCGTCATGTTTCAGAATGGCAGCAGTGGCCATACCGGCTTTCAGAATGGTAGTGGCATAGAGAACTTGTTCCTCAGAATCAGGTTCAGAGTGCCCACTGATCCAAGCACTCAATCTCTATGGCCAAGACAGAGGAAAGCTTGGCTACTGCTCCATGTGGAAGCAAACCTTGGCGTCATTCACATGGCACTGGTTTTAGGCACATACAGAATTCAAGAGTTCTGAGGTTAAGAAGCTTTCCACCTAGATTTCAAAAGTCCTGGGAGGCCAGAAAGTGTGCCCCTGAGAGGGCAGAGTGTGAAGCTGTGAGTGTGAAGTGAAAGGTGCAGTGGAGATCACAGAAGTTTAGAAAAGCCGGGAATGTGGATTGTCTAAGGAGAGCTGCAAGGAGGGGACAAACCAGGCCTAAGAGAGAAGCCATGGGAGATGTAACCATCGAAGTACCATAAGGGTTTAGTCATGCAAGCCTTTTATAGCTCACAGTGTGCCACAGATTGCTTCAGATGCTGGACATGGAACTATAAGGCTTAATATTAGCCCTGCTGAATTTTGGACTTGCTTTGATCCCAATGCTTTGTATCCCCTTTTTTGAACCTTTTGGAATGATAATGTTTATCTTGTGCCATTGAATGTTGGACAGGTTTAACTTTTCATTTGTAGAGGGACTCATAGCTAAGAGTTTGTCTAACATCTCTGAGGAGACTTGGGACTTGGACTTTTCAGCAGTGCTGAACCTGTTAGGATTTTGGCAACTCTTAGAGATGGACTAAAATGTCTTCTGAATGAAGTGATGTACATGCGTCTTTGGGGGTTTGGGGGTGGAATGTTATGGTTTGTGTCTGGATGTTCCCCCAGTTCCTCATCCAGTCATGGGGTGGGTTTCTAGAGTTTTTGATTGATCTGTGGTCCAGTGCTGGGATTATGGGTGTGAGTGCTACACCCGCCCTGGAGCAGGAAGCCTGCATACAATATTAGGGAGGGAATGAGACTTACTCTCTGCTGCTCCTCCATTTTGCTCTTTCTGCTTTTGCTGTTTTCTAACTTCGTGATCTGTTGCCCTCTGCTATGTGCCACCCTGCCCTAGAGCCAGCCAAGTATGGACTGAAACCTCAACAAACTGTGAGCTAAATAAACCTTTCCTTCCTTGATTTTGAGCATCAGGTATTTTGTCTCAGCAATGAGAGAAAGGTAACCAAGACAAAGTGGAATATTACAGATAGCTAAGTTAGGTACAAATATTACAGGCAGTTAGACAGGGCTGAGCCCTCAAGAGGTCAATCCAGAAGACAAATGCTGCTACAGTCATATTCACTAAAGGCCAGGCATCAAGTAAAAGAACTACTCACTAATATACTACCCCTAGGGTTGAACAACAGTGATTGATATTCTGAGTAGGCATCAATCACCTTGGGGTGGAGGACCAAACCTTAACCCACCCCTTCCGGGAAAGTCCTTGTCCATTCCATTTAATCAATATTACCTTAGCAACTATACTTGCTGTTATCTTATTGGCTAACCAGAGTTTTGTCCCACCTCACACCCATCTTATACTTCGCCATTGGGTCACTGTTACCTAAGTGACTATGCTTGTAGTCTTATTGATTGGTTACAGTTCTGTTTTCCCTTAAGCCTACCTCACCTCATGAGGTGAGGTCAATAAAACACAATGAGAAGAAGGGTTGGTGGGCAACCCACTTTCCAGGCCCCCTTCTGTCCTACTCAGACAGAAACTTTTTTCTCTCAGTAAATTCTTCCTACTTTAAAAAATATATATATACCTATCACATGATAGGGCATATCACACAACTGACATGTATTTTTTAAATGTACCTGTATGCTTTTCTATAAAATTTAATAAATATAAAACATATTCTATATAATGTTCTAGGAATCCAACTTTACTAGTACCAGGAATTTGAAAGCCTGGGGATGAGAGAGAGGAGCAGTAATGACAAAAAATATATTATGAAAGGTGAATTCAAACATTTAAGGAGATAATATTCATCTTGATGGTGCTTGTGATTTCATGGCTGTGTAATAAGTAAGAATTGATTAGATTATACACTTTTTAACTGCTAGGTTATTATACATCAATTACATGAATTTTTTATGAAAATAATTTTTTGTGTTATATACTTTTCAGCAAACACCATTAAATCTTTTTAAAAAATATCATATGCAAGAAGACTATTTACCATAAATAAAACAAAAATATCAGCATACAAATTTGATAAGAATATGATAAATATTAAATAGGGCATAAATTGAGTAACAATTTAAAAGCAGAAAGGTGAATGGTCAAGAAAAAGTAAAAGTTAGAAACCCTAAATTAGCATATTCATCTTCATCATGTTCATCATAATGAAGAACCTGATATTATAAATTGTTGTCAAAGATGTAGCATGAATTAATATGATTTGCCTTCTACTGATAGAAATTTTAATTAGTACCATGACTCCAGGGTTAGCAACACTGAGGAATGAGGAGGTAGTGTATTTGTTTTCTTTCAGAGGTTGTACTCTAGTATATCATGTATTTAAAAAAGAAAGAAGCTTTACCTTGTGTAAATGTAAATATTTAACGGTGTTTGGAGTCATATTACCTATATTAAGAAAGATCTGGAAATAGTCCATAATTTCTTCAAAAAGCAAATGGATTAAGAACTTGAAACACTTATGTTACCTAATATTACACAATAATGGAAAATACATGACTAGAGCTACAGACAGTAGTAGTTTTAGGACTGCTGAAAAGTTAAAATGTCTTTATATAAAAGAATGAACATACAGATTGAAATTAACATAGCACATTAAATGGATGAGAAAGGATACCAGAATTGTTCACAAATTTTTAATTTGTCTTTAATATAACTCCAAAAAGAATGCTGCACTTATGAAAAGGAAAATATAAGCTAATATAAGTCAAAAGGAAAATTTAGTTAATATAAAATACGTACTTTTTGAGAATGAATAGAAGATGAAAAATTTTAAATAAGTAGATGTGTACCTCAGAGACTGAGTTAAGATATTCACAATAAATTTGAGACATTTTTATTTGTATGTGAGAATTATTCCTTGATGAGAGCAACGAGTTAACAGGAAATAATATATAATAATTGATTTTCCTGAGTGTAACAGAAAGCATTGTTTATTCAGAATAAGATTTCACTAAACACATAGCAAACTAATGAATATATTGTAAAATTTGTTAATTTAATTAGACTTTAAAATATAATAATTCTACATCAATAAAATATGTCTCCATAATTATGTTGGTAAAGAATTACAATTCTGATGATTCACTGTGGTGATTATAAAGCCAGAAAATTAGAGGTGATTTTCATGGGAATTGTATGAAATCTCTACTTAAAAAATCACAATCCAAAGAATAAAACAATAAGATTATAAAAATGACAAATGAGAGAAAAATGAGGATGCAATTTTTGGATGTATTTATGGTTTATAAATCTGCTATTTATCAGCTCATTAAGTGAAGGAGGAAGCAGTGCATGGTTATCCATATAGCAGAGAAATATGAGTGTTCCAGAATTATGGAAGAACAGTACATAGATTTTAAGAAAATTGCTCTATATTTCATGTAAGTAAATAGCATAACATGAAATAAAAGTATGTAGACACTTTCTGAAAGTTTTTAAAATTTGATAATTAGTAAACATTGTTTAGGGAACATGCAAATTATTATTTGGTGTATTGTCTTTTAAAACCCACTGGGGGCTGGGGGTTTAGTTCAGTGGCACAGCGCCTGCCTGGCAAGCGCGAGGTCATGAGTTCGATTCCCGGTACCAGAAAAAAAAAACCAAAAAAAACAAAAACAAAAAAAATAAAAAAATAAAACAACCCACTTTCCTGGTTGCTCATGTGCTTTTCTTCCATGGGCAATGCTAATAATGCCCAAATGCATTATTTATTTCATTGTCTGGGGAAATAGGAAAGAGATATAGCTTTTGTTTATTGGCCTATCAGAAAGCTCAAACCAATATCACTAGTTTTGAGTATGAATTTATTGTTTATATTAATGTGAATTTTTCATAGTGAGTATTGAATAAAAGTTTGAAATTTAAAAATAAACTCTTTGAGCGGTGGATATAGCTTATTGGCACAGGTGCCTGCATGGCAAGCGCAAGGTCCTGAGTTCGATTCCTAGTACCAAAAAGAAAAAAAAAAAAGAATAAACATAAGCCCTTTGCCTTCAATTTTCTCATAAAATATTCCATTACTTTTTGTATGCTAATATGTTTGAAATGGAAAATAGCTATAAAGTCAAATATTTAGGTCTAATAATGATCCTTGTAATACTTTCTGTCCTGAAACCATTCATCTTTCTTAGTACTGTGTCTTCACGTATTTTTTTTTTTAATCAACTCTTGCAGTGAATCATCATGGAGTCCTTTAACTATTGAAACACATATCATGGTCCCATAAGGATAATAAAATTATAAATCTTATTTTTTGGTCTTTTATCCTTGGGTAGAAATATTTTACTTGTAAAAATGTAACTAAAAGTTCATATTCAACTTCAAAAGTTAAAATGGACAAGGAAAAGTTAAAGTAAATAGTTGAAGTTAATTTCTTATAAAATACATGAATTTTTCTAGGAAGTATAAATTAAGTGCTTTTCTTTTCTTTTCTTTTTTTGTTTTTTTTCCGGTACTGGGAACCGAACTCATGACCTCATGCTTGCCAGGCAGGCTCTGTGCCACTAAGCTAAACCCCCAGCCCCATTAAGTGCTTTTCTATGGTATCCTGTTATCATTGTGGTGTTTTTCTTCATTTTTAAGACAATATTTTAAAACAAGATTGTTTCTTAAATTATTGCACTGGATTTTAAACTTGTGAACCACCACTCTAATGCTTTTATACTCATTATTTAGAATTTTATTTTTATACTGATAATCCTGATAATTAAGTTATATGTGTAAAGCTAAAATCTACTATATTCCAGGAATTTATATATTATTTAATGGAATCTGAACTTTATTATTCTAGCTTTACAAATAAATAAATCAGGAAATAAATTGTATTGTGTTAATTGTCAAAAACACATAATTAACAAATAGCACAGACAGTATCTGAAAACAGGTCATCAGGCATCAAAATTCCAGTTCTTTCTTGTGAATCTTGCTGCAGCTAAAAATTTTGTGCATCTTTCTGAATACAGGTACTTAATTAGACAGGAAGCACAAGATCCTTAGTTGTTGGGGTTTATCCTCTGTAATCAGTGAACTCAGTAGGCAAAAGATATGTCATATTTTGAGTGACATTGTTTATTTTGAAAAATTGTCTTGCAAACACTCATCAATTAAACCTCAAGTTATCGAGTTTGTCTCATTTTACAGGTAAAAAAACACTTGGCCTTGGAAACAAGCAATGATTAGGTAACTATTTCTATATAATACAGACTTACAGACTGTGTCTCATCACCAAAGAAAACAAACAGAAAATCAGAAACTCTCTTTTCTTAACTTCTGCCATCCCTCCCCCAAATAAATCTGAAGTGAACAAAGACATATAAATGCAGAGAGAAACACTTCATTAATTTTAGAAATGAAGTGTTACACATATGAAAAATGCTTATATTCAGCAGTATAAAGTAAAGCATTTCTCACCTTTGCTTCTAAGAAATGTAGTGACATTTCAAGACCATTAAAAAGCAGAGATAATGCACTAATTACTTTCTAACATGGAGGAACTAAGGCTTTATGCAAGTTCTACTTGTAATACATACAGAGACTATTTTTGAATTGACTTTGCTATTGCAAAATGAGCGCATTAATACTGAATTTTTTCAAACGACTGTTCACTAGTGATCTTTTAGAATATGGTATCTTAGGAGAAGGTAAAATGTAGGTGTCTATCAACCCACAGAATATCTTTTATTGTCATGCAGTTAAGTTCTATATTAGACATAATTCTCTAATTATAGACAAGGGGTGGTGTAGATGGTTTAAGATAAAATTCAGATTATTAAGGCATATTGAAGAGAAAGCAAGAAGAAAAGCACTGCATCAGAAAAGTACTGTATTTTCTCCCATTCTCCAATTTGTCACACCCTAAGAAGCCTCGAGTGTTTTTCTCATTATATAACAGGATGGAAACTACCTTGAGGATTCCAGTGACCAGCCACAGACATTTTTCTACAGCCATCCCCAAGGACTAATGGGAGATCCACCAATTACACCGCATGTGCGTCTAAAGTGTTCCTCCTCAGCTACACCCTGATCTGCTCTGACCAGGAGCACACGTTACTTTGTACCGTATTTCTTGCAGTATCTTCAGTGGTGCTTTCTACCGTCAATTCCCAGAAACTGCAGTTCCTGAATCCAAGTCCCTATGGGATATGTGTGTGTGTGTGTGTGTGTGTGTGTGTGTGTGTGTGTGTGTGTGTGTGTGTGGATTAGATTAATGCTGAAGGTTAGGGAGCATCATTCTCTGTAAATCAGAGAGAACAGTTTCCAGAGGGAAAAAAAATTAAATGACTGAGAAACTCTATTGCTGAATAAAAACAAAGGTCTCTATGAATTGCAAACACACACAAATAAAAAATTAAAACTGAGTCAATCAACCTTATAGTTTTCTAAAAATAATTAAAGTCTTTTCTATGAGATCTCTTTATTCAAATTAAGATTTATGAGTTTAAAATTCTAAAACCTAATAAATTAATGTCCACATACTTATTAAATTTTAAATTTTGAATGGTCTTTGCCTTATTTTCATTAGTGAATTAAACAAATTCTATTGGCTTTTCCCTGATATATTACCAAACAGTAGGCATATTAATTTTATAACTTCCAGGGAATGATCTAATGAAATAAGAAATTTCAATCAAACTTTGTTTTGTTTCTTTGTTGGTTTTTTTTTTTTTTTTTTTTTGTTTTTCTCCGGTACCGGGAACCGAACTCACGACCTTGCGCTTGCCAGGCAGGCGCTTTTGCCGCTGAGCTAAATCCCCAGCCCCTCAATCAAACTTTGTGAAATACAACTTTGTATGTTTTGCTTTTTTGTATTTCTATTAGAAATCAACAATATTTATATTAAATTAGCTTCTCTAGATTGTGTGTGATTCTCTCATGCAAAGGAAAGTATGATAGGGACCCAAAGATCTGTGAGATGATGATTTCATTATATGATTTGGTTGACTACGTTTCTCAAATCAAGAAGAAATGGATTTGTGAGCCAAAATGTTCACTCAGTCTGTGTGAAGAAGTACTCCGTGTCCATTATACTTTATTATGACATTTTTTGATGAATGGGAGCATCTCCCACTTCCAGCCTCCTTCTGTCTTAGAGATTGATTATGGTTGACATTCTCAGCAGTCAAAACATCTTGCAAATGGCTTCTTAGCCTGGAGAGTCCTCCCAGAATGATGTTCACTTCACTGCCTGCCTCGCTTGTCTCCCATCTAGCGTTGAAGCATTTACCAGAACAGTTTTATTAGATTTGTTCCAACATGTGTTCAATTAGATGAAATCTTCTTAAATATTGCACTCGATGTGAATTGGGAAACGCCTAAATTGCCTCTATATTTGTTAAGTGTATTCTCAGAGGTAAATGAAGCCATATAATATTCTGAATTCAATCAATAAAGTAAATAGAGGGAATAAGACGTTTCTTTTTTATTTTGAAGAGAATTTTTAAAACAATAAATTATACATAATTTCAAAGCAAGATGATAGGAAATTAACAATGGTTATTATATTGCATATTATTACCTTCAAAGTAGTTGCTCAGATTACCAGATATATGCATGTAATATTGATCAAACAATGTAAGCTCTAACTGTTCCTTTCAATGAACAAATAGAAATTAGTAGTACAATTATCTTAGCTCTTTGTGTGTGTGTATGTGTGTGCATATATATATGTATATGTATGTATGTATATAGGTTGGTTATATTTATACATCAAGTTTTCTTTCCTAGGTCTACCAGAATCTGTTAAGTAGGTTGATTATAAATCTGTTAAGAAAACGTATACCCCAGACTGAAATGACCTAGTTAATTTTCTGTTTATTAACTACAGAGGAGAACAGAAAATTGTTCTGTCCTGTACATAAAAAAAATATGAGGGAAAAAACTAAGAATAAACTTAGGTCTATGATTACTTCTCCTTACTTTATAAATGGTGCTCACATAAGAACTATGACAGCAGAGGGATCTCTCAGTACCTACCACAAAATACTACATAGCTCATACTTATTTTTTAAAGCACAGAATACTTCTAGGATCACTGCTTTATTGCTTGTGAAGTAAAGTAGAAATTTCTAATGCCACATTAAACCTCGTGTTAATATATGCACTACTGATCACATACACCCACTTTTCCTAGAATCTGGCACTGCCTAATGACAAATGTCCCAAAGGCTGCATTTGATGAAATTCTTGAGATAGTAAAATGATCTCTAGTTCCTGAAATAGTAAAGGTGACCTTGAACATTGTGGGACGATATATGATAGGATTGAGGCGAAATTGCTCATAATTTTTACTGAACTGATATGCTGATGCTTGTCACTATTCTGATCTCACTGCATATATACGTACACCTAAGTAACAGACAATGTTAGGAATAGCCAGGCAGTGCTGGCTACTTTTTTAATGAGATACATTTCAATGTCATTATTCCTCATCACTCCAATATCTGATATTTGCATATATATTCTTTTACTTCTGAGAACCTTAGTCTTTGAGCTAAATTACAGTGAAAATTTGTGGCTGCTTTTAAATTATGTACAGACTTTTATAAGCATTTTTTGTGGAAGAATGCCAGGGCATCTACCACATAATTAGAGTCTATTATTTTAACAAAAACAAACATTTTCAGGTATTTTGTGGTCACTATCACATTAGGGTTACAAGAATTATGGATAACATTAATGTCAAGCTTTACTTGGAAAAATTAGAACTTCAATATTTTAGAATCACATACAAATATGTGTTACCTAGGACCACCCGCCAACCTACCTCCCACATCTTTCCTTATACCTTAGAATGTGCTCAGGCTCAAATAAAAAAATGAAAGTTCTAAATGCTGTGAGCTATCATAACTTACCAGGAGTGGTTTTTTTGGCCATGAATCATAGCCATCTGTTTTTAAAGTGTTATATGGCATACTTGATATTTTGTAAAAACCAGTACTGCATGAGTCCATAGATTCACATTTATTTCCACAACTGAGACAAACTAGGTACGTGCTGATAAGCAGTCCATAGATGAAGAGAAGTGGCTGGGAATATGTCATTAACCATGCTTATTGGACATGAAACTGTATCTTTTCTTTATTTCCTACAGTCTTCCAATTAAAAAGAATAGATTGGAGGGTGTCTGCTGAATTTTGCTATAAAGACTTAATCTGCACTAAGCCCTTATTAAATTATATTCTAGATTAATTTCAAAACATTCCCATGAAACTTGGCATTGTTTTCACAATCTTAATTATTTTTTGGTTAGAACATTAAGGCGTAAGGATATTGAGCAACTCCTCTAGAGAAAGAACTTTAATTGACAATTGAGCATGAATTTCTAAACTCAAGTACATTTAAGTGAATCAATATTCAAATATGACATACAAACTTAAGCCTAGATAAAATTTATTTTCAAAATGCATAATGTTTAAGTGCTTAGCTCTTGATTGTCTCTCTCTCTCTTTGTATACTTTTCAGATGAATTCAAATAACAAGTGATTAACTGGCTAAAAGAAAAATGGGATATGAGAAAAATGGAGACATTAAGGAATGTTCAGATCTATTTTCAGGTTATTGGATAAATTATAGAACTAGAAAGAAAGTAGTTTATACCGAACTGTGCTTAACTAGTTTAGCTTTTAACCATTTGAAAACATAGTGTTACTAAATCTATCCTAAGTTATATTTTTATTGTAAGATGGAAGGATATATATACCCAAATCTTAAAACATGTTTTCTAGATAGTGTTTTATTTCATTTTGATTACATTTCTATTACATTTTCTTAAAGAATTATAATTTCAGTTGAGTACATTAGACTCATGCTTCAATAATAGAAAAATCTAGAATTCATTATATGACCCATGCTCAAGTCTGTTTATCAAATATGATCATAATTCACATTTACTGGCTTGGAGAGATAAGAATAGAAAAGAATGAGGTGATATTTTGTAAATTTTCCAAATCCACTCACCGTTGTCTTCCAAGTCCATGTGCATACCCTTGCATAATGCCAGTCACCAACGTCCCCATGCACCAAACGTTAAACAACAATCCTAGTGCCATATGGAATACTTGCACTCTGTAGCTTCAAAACAGATAAAGATTTCTATTCTATTTTTATCACACCCTTTAAATCATAGAGAAATATTTAACCAACAGATTTGAGGAAGAATAATTTAAGTCACATTTTTTATATTTTGAAAATAATAGACATGGTTTATTGTCTTCTAAAATTTTATTGTATACTTTCATGATAGGCAGCCCTGTTGTTCATTCTTACTCTCTTCCTTCTTTTGTAGGTGATTTTTCATTCCATGTAGAAGGCAAAAAAACTTGACCAGTTAGGCTAGTTTAGCTAATGGAATATGAAGATGGAAGATATGCTGCACACCATTGGGCATAAACACTTAGGGCGGATATTTTCTTCCTGAAGGCTGTGTCCCATCTTAAAGAATATCTGTAAGAGGATCAATAACCAACTCTTAATAAATTGGTCACTTAATTTAATTTTTACTGTTTTAAATCACTATGATTTTAAGGCTGTATTTAATTGAAGCAAAACTACTGACTACTCCGAATTATAGTAATATTTATATAACATATCCTCTCATTTTTCCCTCATGAATCCAAAATTATCGTATTTCTTACTTAAGTAAAATATCCATAAATAAGAACTCTGGAACTGCCTTGTTTTGGAGACCAGAGTAGGAAGCATTCATTGTTGAACCTGAAGGATCTCTGACACTGCTGATGGTGTCGTAAGTCCTGAAAACCCAGGGGAAATGTTTACTGGTAATGTCCTACCCTCATGTCATAATAGTCATTAACTGAGGATTTCAGTTTTACCACATAAATCTGATAAGTTTTAGTCTTTATTTGTCTTTTTTGTATTTACCATTTGTTAAGTACTGACCAAGTGTTAAAATATTCTGTAAAAATAGGTTACTTCTTTTAATTCTCATGAAAATCTATCACATAGGTATATTTCATTTATTTACCATGTCATACAGGTGACATCAGTGACTATTCAATTCCTTTTGTCTTCTGTCAGAATGTTTTGCACTATTCTGTCATAATATTAATCACAACTGTTTTAAGCCAGTCAAATATCGCTTTTTTTATTACATTATGAGCTTCAAGTGGAAGATCCTGGCAATTCTGAGTGTTCAATTTCTTTTTGCTGCATGAATGAATAGATTAACTTTGCAACAAGTATGCCAAATATGCTTTGATTTTAATTAGATTTCCATTGCCATTTCTAATATGAGCAATAATACAACCTAAATGGTTGAACTCAGGCTTTCTCAAATGTTTACACAAAACTTCTAATTTTTAAATGTCACCAGTAAGCTTTTCCTTCTTAACAATTTGCTGGTTTATATATGACTACTTCATATGAAATTTGTCAATTGAATTTAAAAATTCTTACAATTGTAGCTTTTATAATACTCAGAGTTATTAGTGAAGGCTTTGTATGATGTCTAATCACCTTTCATGGCATTCCTAATCTCAAGTGCAACTGTAAAATGTGCACTGATGCAGAGAAATGCATCATGAATCATGCATTAATATATTAAAATTACATTTTACTCATAACTAGTGTGATGGGAGACAGGCAAAGGCAGTAAGACCCTACAATCTGCTGTTGGATCATGTTCTGAAATCCATCACAACAATATGTTTAATTTAGAGATGTGGCAACGTTGAGAAATCTTTGGATTATAAACTCTCCTGAGGTGAAATTTAATCCATTTTCACTTTGCAATATCTTTGACAAAGGTAGATGACAGTATGGCTGTCTACTGAAGGAGAGTGCCTTGTATAAGGATGGAATAAAGGTCCCCAGAAAAGAGGAGTGGACAAAAATTTTACAATAAAAGTGAGAAGATGTATTTAAAATTTCAGAATTAAAATGATCTTGTGCAATTTATTGGAGCTTCAGGAAAGGGCAGAAAGATGGTGACAAAAGAGATACCATCTAAAAGTCCAAGTTTTATTTTTTCATTTGTTTATGGAAAAAAGGTAAAACAAAATTCCATAACAAAACAGTAGGAGAATAACCATAGTTAATACATTGCATAGCGTTATCTTTAAAGTAGTTATGCAGAGTACAATGCATGGGCATTAAAATTTTCTCCAGTTGATATTCGCACAAACCTTCCTTTTCAATGAACTAAGAGACACTAATAGTACAACTGACTTGCTTTTTTTATTTCTTTTTCCCTTCCATCCTTTCCCCTCTCCTGCTCCTAACTTTTTTCTCCCTTTGAACAATTTCTTCCCTATTTTAAGTCAAGGTCAGCATAGGTTCTGAAGGAAAAACCTGAATGAGGAGATATTCTAGTGTAGTCAGCATTGGAAAACTCAGATTGAAACATCAGCCAAACTATAAAACTCTGTACACTGCTGAGAAGATATTAAACATTCCTCATGTTAGCAGGCGTAGTCAGAATAAAGTAGAAGTCAAGACCGAATATCAGGAGAACAGACACAGATCACGCAAAGACAAGAAGAGGCCAGGAAAACTTGAGGAATGCTTACTACAGATGCCACAAATAGCACAGCAGATTTCGTGGTTGGCCCCTCGTGGTTGTAAAGTCAGTAAAGGGCAGGCATCAGCGGCTAGATCATGAACTATCTTGTGGTGAAGCTGTGGAGTTTGAACTTTATCTGAAATACTGTGGGGAGCTCTTGGAGAATTTTTATCTGGGGTGTGATATGATTAGTTTCATTTGATAAAGGTCATGCTGACAGCTGTGCAGGGTATGTAATTGAAAATGGTAATAAACTGGGAAAACAGAATTTAAATGTTCCTAGAGTAATTAAATTAAACCTTCTTTAATGAACAAAACCACTAGTAAGGTCCAGATCAATATATAAAACAATAAAATCCAATAAGTTATACTATGCGAACTACATTGATATGATTGTTAGTGTAAGTAAATAATTGTGTATTTGAAGTCAGTAAAACGTATAACAGACTTGCTCTATTTTTGTCTTACTGTAAATCCATTCTGATTAACCGGTTGCTCTCAGACTGTAAAATGTTAATATCATAATCGATGATCTAAGTTCTTTTAAATTGTTTGTTCCACAGATGTTTAAGCCCATGTCCTCTACATATAGCTCTAACTTTTGCTTAAATGATTGAAGTGATTAGGTATGGAATCCTTCACTGATAAAGAGTTCCACCTTGAAACTTGCCAATCCTTGCTATTTTAACACAGCAATGCTATTCTTTTCCTTTCACCTATTTTCAGTTCTTGTGCTATATTGTAAAACATGAGACTTTGCAAATGCACATGCTAGTAAGTTCTTAAAAGAGGAATATTTTTATTTTGTTTACCTTAAATTAATACCTGATGCCCAACACCCATCACGCAATCTGTCTATTTAAGTTTTTCAGCTATAATTTTCAATCACAATGCACACTAACAGAGTAAATGACATTTAAGTGGCAAAGTATTAATTTCTGGTCTCTGCGGCAGACAAGTAGTAAAAGTTCCTTAAGGAGCTGTGCAGTGCAAAGTCAAGGGTCATAGTTGATTTTATATATTTTTTTTTTTTTTGGTTTTTCTCCGGTACTTTGAACTGAACTCATGACCTTGCGCTTGCCAGGCAGGTGCTTTTGCCGCTGAGCTAAATCCCCAGCCCCTCATAGTCGATTTTAACTGTGTGTATTTGATTCATATCTCCTCCACACACTTAGGGAAATTTTATATTACAGTATGTCTGACTCAGACAAGAAATTGGTATAATCCAGTATCCTTGGGCTGTCATATTAAAAACAAGAGTAGAGCTCCTGTTTCCCAAAGTTAATTTTACTCTTTTATTCTCCCTAACAAAACAATAATAAAATGATTCAGCTTCATGCAAGACAATGGCTCAGTTTTTCTAAAGATTAGCTAGTTTATATTTAATAAATATGTGTATACAACATTTAAGATAGTTTATCATACATTAAGATAATTATATATAAATGCAATAGTTTAACCTCTTCTTTTAAATTTTTATTTAATCATTGCTATGTCATGCAACAAACTCCTTACATACTGTGGAAAGATGAGTCCTTCTCAAGTTCTAGGTTAAGAATTAGAATTACTTCTGTGTCTTTTCTGTAGAATTAATAGCTGAATATGTTTGAAGAGTGAAAGATTCATTGAGTCCTTGCCTAAATGAGTTGTTAAAGAAGATCGTAGCTCGTTAATTCTCACTGAACCTAGCTGAAAGGGCAGTAATTGTCCACTTGGAAATATATCTTAAGATTTCATATTTAGAAGTTTTACTTCATTTTCAAAATAAATCTAGTGTAAATGGAAACAATCACATTTTAGAACACATCGTAGAAGTATTGCTTCTTTCCCCGACAAGAGTGTTTAACATATTATTCCATTCAGGACATGCGAGGATAATAAAACAATGAATACTCAATAAAAAGATACGCACAGATTTTCTAATGCTGCAAGATTTTTTCTTTGCAACAGTATAATTTATAGATAATGCTTTTGAAAAATAACTTAATGATTAACATGAGTGAATAAAGAACAAGAATCACATACAAATAAAGACATCACTTTAACCCATCAAAATTGTAGGCTATTGATAATAAAGTGGTAAAATACTCATATATTTTAATCTTGGCTGTTCATTTGCAATACATATATGCATTTTATACCCTAATTTGAATAGAACATGAAATTATGAACGCAGTGAAATTGTTTGAGTGGATCATTTTAGAAAGAAATAATTTAATACTAACTTCAAAGACCTCACAGAGGCTGTGATGAAACTTTTTCTTGATATGCCTCCTGATATTTCAAGAGTAGGTCTCTTCAAAGGATTTTCTTCTTTCTTGGGTTCTCAGTTTTGTGAAGAAAAGAATCAATTGAGAGTTTTAAAAAATATTTTAGAAGGGTATGGTCTTTAGTTATAAAGTAACAGTCACAACACAGCCAGAGTAAATAGTGTTGCTAGTAAGGTTCTCTCTTAACTGTGTGTCTTGGCCTACCTAGATAATCTTGCACTACAGAAATTTAAGGACTTCAACACCTTTTCACATCTTGATGGTTGAAGTTAGTGGTACTTTCTAGGTGTAATCTGTTCATCAAAAACAGGCAAAGAACGGAAAACGATTCATTATCAACTGAATGCTAAGTGCAACAGTCAGAGTTTATTTGGCGATGTACAGAAACCTGTAATTCCTGTAGGAAGAAGACATGGAATGATTGCAGTGGAAGCAGTTTTCCATAAAGGTTTGAATTCCAAGCTCTGTGAAGTATCCATTATGTAGGTTCAAACCCAGAAAAAGCAGATCATTTTGCCTATCTGTACCTTTTTGAATGATACAATTAGATCCTTAACTTTTAGTGCAATTATTAATATTAGTGTTGTCTGTGCTTTTATTACTTTTACTTATTTTCATTACTTTTCTTTCCCTATTTCTTTTTACACCTTATGCATGACATGAATTTTTTTCTCCAGATTTCTTCTGGATTTACATAACAACATTTTTGAATTTATCTCTGTGTAGATTACTCTGAGCATTGTAAAATGCCCTGATGACTACGAAGTTAACTGGTATCAACAACGTACCACTTAAAGTGAATGGGTAAAGTAAAAATATTTAAAAGTGAATGAGGCAAAGACACCTACGTAGATGTGAGCTACTTTAACTTATCTAATTTTAAAAACCACTGTCTTTATTATCAGATAGTGCCTTGGTTTATTTTAAGTCAAATGTATAACATGTAAAATGTGTTTCGGAAATCATTGTCTATTTTTTTTGTTTGTTTTTGTTTTTTCCTGTTCCGGGAATCAGACTCACAACCTTGAGCTTTCCAGGCAGGCACTGTGCCGCTGAGCTAAATCCCCAGCCCCAAACTTCATCTATTTTACACACAAATGTCCCTGCATTTACCAGTTTCTTCTTCCTTCTGACTCCATCATTAGCCATTTCCTTTTTTTTCAGCCAATCACTACAGACAGTTATTTGAGGGACAAAGTCTTTTTCTTTTCTTATGTTTGAAATTATTTTAATTCTTGTTAATTCTTAAAGGACAGTTTTGCTGGATGTAGAATTTACAGCCAATAGTTCTTTCTTTCTTTTCTTTCTTTTTTTTCTCTTTACATTTTTGGGTGACAGGCTTGCATTCCTTGTACGGAGTTTGCACACATACATAAAACATGTCAATTTTTTTCACCCACTGGCCCTCCTTTCCTTCACCCCCTTATTTATCTCTTGATCCCTTTCCCATTTGAAAAACTGTGTCTCCCAAATTTTTTTTGTCTATCTTTTACTTTGCTCTTTATTTATATTTTGGGTTTCTCAGGTAACAGAAACTGTTGCATTTAACCTTGTGTGTCTCATTAATTTCCATTAATATAATAGTCTCAAGGCACATCACTTTTCTGAAAAATGACTCCAGTTTATCCTTTTTTATGACAGAATAGTACTTCACTTTGTATAAACACCATATTTTCTTTATCCATTCTCCTATTGATGGGCATGTAGGCTACATCCAAATTTTAATTATTTTGAATTGTGCTGCTATAAACATGGTTATGCATATGTCATTATAATACGATATTTTAACTCTTTCAGGAAGATAGCTAGAAGGGGAATAACTGGGTCAAACAGAATTTCTAGTTTCCACTTTTTGAGGAATCTCCATACTGATGTTCAAAGTGGTTGTTTATCTTTTTAGTTCTATACTTTTAGTTTGCTCCGTTTTTATACCTTCTTAATTTTCTAAAATTATATTTTTATTTTACCAAGATAATTTGATTGTTGAATAATTCATATGAGCACTTTTAAAAAATCCTTGTTGAATGCTTCCTACATCTGAGGAGTTTAGAAGGCGCATTTAGCAGACAGGTCCTGACCCAATAGTGTGTGCAACATTTGCAATCACACTTCAGTTTCCAAAGTATTCGAGGCGTCATTGTGTTCTCACGTTAACTGAGAGTGTGTGAGCTTCCACTCGGCTTCGCTGAGTCTGCCTGCAGGGTAGGGAAGGACTCCGTAGAGCGGGGGGATATGTGAGCCCAGGGCCGACACGCCTTTGTGGGCTTGCCTCCTTGCTCCTGTGTCGGTGTTGTCAGCTCTTCCCGTGCACCCAGCTGTCTAGGTGTGAGAGAGCAGCCTCTGGCCCACAGGCACACGGAGATTTGCTTTACTAAACTGCTCCTGGGGGTGAACGCTTCTTGCCCGCTCCCTCTATGTATCGCAGTATCGCTCAGCGGAAAGTCAACCCCGGCTATGAGGAAAAGTCCACTTGTCCTGGGTGGTTCTCTCTGGAGATGCATTGCTCCACCTCTTCTCGGGTTGTGTGAGCTTCCTGAGTGTTGTCAGAGGAAATCCTCATCTGCACTGCGTTTCGTTCCATGTCTAGTAGGTCAGGTGACACTAGATCAGCTTTAAATCTCCCTCCTTCAGTAGGACGTGAGCGGTCATGGTTCTCTCTCGTTCTTCTGGTCCTGAGGCACACAATCAACTCAGCCTATTTTTGCTGTTTCAGAGATGTCAGTGGTTACTCTTGTGCTGTTTTCAGAGTTTCTAGGTTCGCTTTTCAGGTCGGGAGAGGAATAGGAAGAAACAGGCCTCCATCATCTTTTCTGGACCAACGTCCTCTGCTACTGCTCGGCAGCGCATATACTTTAGAACAGAAGAGGCAAGGTCACTCGCTTAGAAGGAGGTCGTGTCCGCTACACTGAAAACTTGAAATACAGGGCAGCTGCTTTCTTGCATAGGGCATCATATGTAAAATAAACTCTATCTATCTATCTAGTTTATGCTGCAAATTATATTGTATAAAAATGATTTTAAAGTATTTCTATATCTTAACTGCACAGCAACCCCAAAAGTACAGGAATGTTTGACCCTCAATATCTGCCACCTGGAGAAATGCAGAAAACTTTAATTTCAAAGATAAGGAAATATTTAAAATTATTTCCATTAAATTTCCTGCTATCTAAGCCCTCAGATATTTTCAGATTTGTATTTGGAGTTTACTAAAAATAACGTTTAGCTATTACTAATGACTAGTCATTGTAGGCTCATCTGTCTCACAAAAGTGACAGAAGAAAAGTAAGCTTCAGCTGAGTAACCTAGCAACCCAAGTTCTTCCACTCACCCTTCCTAAGTGGGAGGGAAAACCAGAGAGCCACCTCTTGGCATAGGAAAGCCTGAGCAATGAGGAGTGTGTGAGCCCAGGGACAGAAGACGGGATTGAAAGCCGTCCGTGTCCATGTCAAAAAAGAGACACTGCTGTTCCGAGACTGATTTTGCTGATGGCTCTTGTTGTGTGCACATCATGCTTATTAATGCTTCAAGAGAAAACAGAATGCTCACCCTAACCCAAACTAGACTAGCGCGATGTTTGAAAATGATTCAGAAAACAGAGTAGGAACGTGGCTTGGATCTGGAAATTGCCTATTTAGCTGCTACATTCATCTTCTCCTGCTCCCACCTGGCATGCAGTAGTCTCTGTTATCCCAAATACGTGAGGAAATAAAACTCAGTCAGACATCACTGAACGGCTGCCTACGTGTGCCTAGGAAATACACACAGGCAAGGTTTCTGTGAGGCCACCTTGGTAAGAGAATTCAAGGACGTGGCATTTTTGCCTGGGAACCTAAGCAATAACATAAATACCCGTCTGCCTGAAGTAGTGTGTACAGTGACTCCGCCAATGCAACGGTCCAGGTAACCTTGGACTTCATTCCCGTTCAGCAGTTTCTGGCTGTTCAGCAAAGGAAAGATGAGGCAGGGCTCAAACTTAAGAATGCTGAGCCCACCATTCCGTGAGGCTGGCTCTGAAATCTCCCTGGAGAAACACCACCAGCTCGTGGCTAATTAGTTCCAGAATCTTATTATAGCTTTGCCTTCCTTCCTCACTGTGTGCGTTGGAGGGTTTCCCCAACCGTGGAGAAGCTGCCTGTGTAGGTGTCACACACGCAGAGCGAGCTGCCTTATAAAAAGTAGCCTGAATTCACCATTTTGAAATCATCTTCTCTTTTGAATGATGCCAGTGTTCATGCTGAACTTGAAATCTTTCCTGAGAGTTCTGTAATGTGAAGGCACTTCCCGGAGCCAATATTTCTGTTCTGTTCCCAAGTTGCTCTGAGGCCCTCAGGGGTGTGAGGCATAGGATTGAGTAGTCAGTGTACTGGGCCTGCAGCCTGCTGGCCAGCGGCCTGGAGCGTGCTCACTGCCCACTGCTCTCCCAAGGCCAACTGGCACAGGGAGATGTGGGCACAGATGCGTCTTACAAATGGGCATCTGCCGACAGGCTGCACTCTAGGCCTTCCAGGCTGGCCAGAAATCAAAGAAGCAATTCCTCCTCAATGACGCGAAGTACAACCTAACCAAAGATGTGGCGTTCAGTTGGCAGAAAAAAGATCGATTACACTAAAAGCTGAGGTCTTACATGCACCAAAGTTGCAAATCTTCAACCATGGAACTCTGACCGAAAAGGCAATTATTCCAGGAGTGAGTTCGTGTAGCTCCTTTTTGCTCTACAAGGTCAAATCAGTAATTAGCTTCAGAAAAAATATCATGTCTATCATTTACTTAGCTCCACCCAAAGCGAAATTCTTATGTATATATTTAAATATCTTCATATGTATATGTGCATGTCTACTTGTGTATGTGTGAATACAGATACATGGATATATTTACATATTCATCAATACATATACTCATCAGAGGGGGGTGGGATGGAGGGAGAGGAGCAGAGAGCGATTATAAAATTACACAGAAAAAAATTAGTTTGTTTAAATTCTTAACTCTAAACTGTGCTTGTACAATAAAAGATTGTAATCTTGTTAGATGGAACTCTCAGAAGAATTTATCCATGTGACATTGATTATATTCCTGTGAAAATTAGCAGAACAGGTTATCAAGATAAAAAGCAAAGTCCCATAGGAAAGCCCCAGGCTTCTTTGCACAGAAGACCAAGTCTATAAATATGATTACATGCTTCTGTTAAAACACACACACACACACACACACACACACACACACACACACACATAAACTCATATATACACAAATGCACACAGCATTCTGGGATAAAATAAATATGAAATGCAGTAGATTGAAAAAAGAAATGTCTTATTCTCTTACTGAAGCACATCATGGAGATCTTTGCAGTGGTGTGTGTGTGTGTGTGTGTGTGTGTGTAGTGAGTATTCATGATAGATCTGTAATATGCTGTTTTCCTTCTGATTTATCAGATCCTCAATATACCACAAAGTGACTTTTGGCAATTGAGGAGAGGGGAGTGAGCCTTATTACTGTTTAACGTTTTAAAATGAAATGTGTCCCTCTGCTCCGTCTCGTGAGAGCCTGTGAGTGCAGATTACGGGAGGAAGAACCAGGGAAGACCGAGCAGGAGGAGATAAGGAAGCGTTCCTAGAGCCGAAGCGGGCTGCGCATGTGCAGTGCTAACTGGGCCCGTGTTGCTATGCTGGGTACTGCCATAGGGGACATAACTCTGCTTTGGGATAGTGAGGACTCCAAAGAACGCTATCTCCTTAAAGAACCTTGAAAACCCTACCCCAGGAAAGGAGTACTTAGTGCGCCCTTACAGGACTCAGCCCTGGTGACTGCACTCACTGAACACCGCCATATTCAGGAGGGCACAGCTGGACCCGGATTCAGTGATCCCTGCAAGGCCATTAGTTTGAAGCAGGACTCCCAGTGCATTAAGGAAGGAAAGAGCGACCCTACTTCACAGTACTGGCGGCGCCCACGGTAACACAGTGCCCGGTATGATGCGCCAGCGCTCTGCAGAGCAGTTGGAGGTCTCCCCTCTAGCCAGTGAAACAGCCAATCTTCCCGGCTGAAGTTGGTGATATCTGTTGGATGCTCTGCCATCTTGTACAGAGTCAACGATAGAGCAGGAGGTGATGCTCCCTGGCAAAAGCAGCAGGACCCGGGAGCAGTACTAGCACACCACAGCTGACACTGCAGACGTAATCAAGCCAGTGAAGTAGCTCTTGTCCAAGTGAATAAGAAGTTTCGTTTGTGGTAGGGTATAGGTTGCCTCTGCGTGCACTACTTTGGGCCCGTTGTAAGTGGAATAGAGTCTAACTTATCAGGTAAGGACAGAGTTTTACACATCAGACTCTAAGAAACATATTCTCCAGGAAAACAAACTATTAACAAGCTCTTTGTAGAAACTGTATGATGCAAAGGATATAAAATATAGATTCATCTAAAAATATTGATTAATGTAGGAGTCTAGATTTCGATATTAGATCAAGTTAGGACCATTTATTGTGCATATAGAAAAGGATATTCTTTGAGAAATAATATTTTATACTGAATATGGATATTCTTATTTTAAAAATTTTTGTACAATTTTAAGGACATTGTTTATCTACATGGGAGTACATTTGGGACTGGAGAATAAACATGTGCTCATGCATTCAAGAAAGCGTTCAAACTTTAGTTTAGAGCTTACTGTGTCTGAAGCTACTTGGTTTTCCCTAAGGAGAAAATTCACGCAAAACATGGGCCATGTGCACCAGAGCCTCAAGAAATAACAAATCTGTCAAGCTGAGGAGAAATGAGAAAGCATAAGCAAGTGATGATTATGTATTTGGAAAGAAACCATGATAGATATAAGTGCAGATTACTCAAAAAATAGAAGGAGTAAAAACTAGTCTTCCCAAGGGTACTAGGAAAGAGAGGAAAGATACTAGGCAAGGGTCACAGTGATGCTGAGCCCCAAAGGGTAATTAGAACTCTTCCCAGAGGACAAGGTGATGTAAATTAGGGTCAGCAGTGGGCACACCGAATAAAAAGCATAATTTGTTGAAGGGCACAGATGTTCAGGGAATCCTAAATAGATAAATATAACCAGAGAACAGGCTATGTCAAAAAGGGCAGAGAGTTTAGATGCTGGCATTACACAATAAAAAATAACATTTAGTATCAAGTTCAAGTTGTCGCATAAGCAGAGAATCCAGTTACGGCACTACTGTGAAATTACGGGCAAGAAATAATGAAAGCCTAGAGCATAGTCATAGAGATGTGTGAAGGAGGAGCCTTAGGGAGATATGGATGACCCAGAACATGTGGATGATCCCACTGACTGGCGATTTAGGGAAAGCACAAAGGTGGCTGTGAGATTCCATATTGTAATTGAGTCCCCAGGATAACTTTCTCAGCAAAAAATAAGCTTTTAAGGAAAAAATTTGAGAGAGAAATACGAGTCCAATTTGGAGGACACTAAATTTGATATTTGCTCAGTCAATGTCCTTGTTTGCATTGTCTAAGAACATAGCCATGTGTTGCTAAACATTGAGAAAACTTTCTGAGAAATGAACCATTAAGTTATTTTATCATGAAAACATAACAAGAAGACACTTACACAGACCTAGATGGTATAACCTACTGTACAAAGAAGCTGTATAGTATTGCTGAGTGATCCTAAGGGTGTAAACTTGAACAGCATGCTAACATATGGAATGCTGCAGGCACTGTAACACAGTGGTAAGTACGTGTATATCTAAATACATAGAGAAGGTACGGTACAAATTAGAGACAATATATTTTAGCTTCATTATAATCTCATGGACTTTAAGAGGATTGTATCATAGAAAAATAAATTTTGAAATCATTTCAATTGCACAAATAGTTATTGAAGACACAGGAAGGCATGAGTTTGAGCAAGGGCACCGGGGAAATGCAGGAAGTTTTGCAGCAATGCCTCTAATCTCCCTTGTGATCCTGCCTCCTTTGCAGGTGGCTTTGGGTAAAACTGTCCCGTGCTTTGCGGCCGTATGCTGGCCCATGTGCTGATGGGTTCAGGAATGAGCACGTGCTATACTTCTAATCAAGTACAGTGAGTGTGAACAAGAGCCGGTTATTGGGAAGGTTTTTCACTACAAGGAAAAAACCAGAAAGGAAGATTGAACAAGATACTTTCAGTTCTTCCTATGACATTAATTAGGTACATTTATTTTATGATCATAAACACAAATTCATACTTTCATCATTATCTCTTAAATACTGCTGTGAATACATGCTGTAACCATTATGTAGGTGAACACAGTTAATATCCAGGTAACTCACATGTGCGCTCAGTAAATATAATACTTATGCATTACCTTTCATGATATGCATGCAGTAAATGACTGCTATAAATAGTTAAGGTATTTTCTCCTGCTCTTTATTACTTGATAACCAGTGAAATATAAAAAATGCATCATCAGATAATCGTCGTACAATGAAACCAAGGCCACATGAAGGACGAGGAGTCATGTGTGCGTCAGTTTTTGTTTTTTGTTTGGTTGGTTGGGTTTTCTTTCAGTTGTTGTTGTTGTTGGCTTCTCCCATGCTGTGCCTGAAGCTCGGGGCCTTTGCACTGAGCTCCATCTCCAATCCCTTTTACTTTTACTGCCTCTATTTGTGAGCCACAAACTTGCTTAATCATTAAGTGGTTCAGACTGGGCTCAAAATTTACATCTTCCTGATTCAGCCTCCCAGAGAAATGAAATTATGACTGTGCGGCATTATGTCCAGCTATGGATCAGGCGTTTTGTACATAATATCTCAATAATTATTTAATTTATATCTTATAGAGCTAGAGATCAAAACGCCAATGTGGGTTAATTTTCTCCAGTAGAGTCTGCTATTAAATAAATGGCCTGAGATTAAATTTTATGATTCTTTTATTCTGAATAAATAATTTAAATGACTCAAGAATAAGTTAAAGCTTGCGCAGCTGATGCACATATGAAAGCCCTGAATATCAGAGGTTCTGGGAGAAGCAGTGTTAGGCTTTATAGGGTGAGGGGACAGCAGTGTGTTCTAATGATACAGCTCAGTAGCAATTTTCACATCCTGCTGCTTCAAAACTTGTGGGTGAAATATTTGGATTTCATATATTTTTACAGTTTTTCGTATCTCTTGCTTAATAGCAGTGCCAGATCTCTACTCTGTTATTATACACCACGGTCATTTCAAGTGCTTTTTTCTTTCTGTTTTTGCTTTTGTTGGTGATGGTGGAGGGGTAGTGCTATGGTTTATCAAAGATCAGAGATTGTAGACAAGTAGTATATAAAGGATAGGGGTATGCATAAGGAAAACAAATCACTAATTATTAGAGAAATGTAAATCAAAACTGCAATAAAAATTCAGCTGACCTCAATGAGAATGGCTCTTACCAAAAAGACAAAGTTAAATCAGCCAACCACAAATTCTGGTATGAATATGAAGAAATGCAAGCATGTAATTGGTGAGAATGTATATTAGTGCAACCATCATAGAACACAATGTGAAGCTTCATCAAAAATTAAAAGTCGAACTGCCTGCCCTCCCACAACTAGGTATTTGTGCAAAGAAAATGAAACCAGATACGAGCCATCACATTTTTACTCCATCATCATTCACATTAGCCAAAAAATGGAATAAACGTGGGGTCCACCAATAGATGAATGGACGAAGAAAAGGTGGCACAAATACTCAATGGAATGGTGAAGTAAATGAAATCTTGTCATGAATGAACACCGAGGGTATTGTGTTAAATGAAATAAGCCAGGCATGGAAACCCAAGTCCTTCAATATTTCACTCAATGAAAGAATGAGAAACAATAAGGTTTACTTCATGGAAGTCAGTAGTTGCTTAGCGGGATAGTACCAGAGGCTGAAAAGAATACAAGAGAAATGGGGAGAAATAGGTTGGTCAGCACCAAACTGCAGGTAGATAAGAGAAATAAATTCTAGTAGTTTGCTGTTTCCTAGAGTAATTACAGTTAACAATAATGTGCTGTGTATTTCAAAACAGCTGGAAGAGACAATGTCCTCACACAAAGGAAGGGTAAATGTTTGAGGTGACTGTTACGTTAAATACCCTTGATCACTACACAGTGTGTACAGTATGGAAACATAACTCTTCCTCAGATGTACAACGATCATGTAAACAGAACACCATCGAGCACAAGAGTATTGGACACTGTCTGCCATATCTTTTGCAGAGTGATACACAAATCCCTTTTTTATGATACTTCTCAGTCACGTTGCTATATTGGTACATAGAATATGCAGTAGGAACAGGGAAGTATTACATAATCTTCAAAGAAACAAGGTATGGGATTTCCAAAAAAAGATAACATGAGTCTTAATGCTACAGAGGTAAGTAGCTGTTCATCAATTAGACGAAAGCAAGCATGGAAATGTCAAAGCACAATGCTTTAGGAGGAAAATCGTAGAATGGCCAACAAACACACAACACAAAGAATTGCAGGACAGGAAACGAGGACCAATATAATATTTGGATTTCTGAAATGAAGCCTGACGGAGTGGAGGCTAGACGCATACATAAAGTGTGATAGTTTTGGATCACAGTCAAGTTTAGTATGTGATTTAAAATCCATTGCAATAGGCAGGTAACAAAAGTTCAATAAAATTTTGAAAGATATTAATTCCTAGGGTAATCTGAATCCTGGGGCAAATTTGATATCAAGGGAGTTATCAAAGGAAAAACAAACAGTGCATGAGAAAAGATTCAGAGAGAGAGGTTTACTTTGATAAGGTTTCCCATACTTGAGAGCAGTCCAGTATCATGTGTAACTGCATAGACTCTAGTGCTCAATAGCTTCTGAACCCAGGCTTAGCTTTGGTATTTACCATTGAGCCCATATAGGTAAGCCATTCAGATATAGGAAAATTGCTAGCTTACTTCAGAAATAAGTATTAATATTTGTTGTCTCCTATTTATTTACCAATGTGACCATGTTTGCCTTACCCATTCCACATGTATGACCCACCCAGGAAATCAGCATCTCCGGGGCCTGAGTGTCATAAAAATATTTTGCTTTGTTTTGCAGCTATAGAACTTTTGCAAAGTGCAGGTGAGAGGGACATGTATCTGAGCTTCAGCGTGCCTTCTTGGTGATTGAGACTCATGGCCCTAGAGCATGTTAAACTCATAGCAGGTCACACATCCATAAGAAAGTAGAACAATCTTTTAAGCAGGTTCTGATCAGGTATGACAACACCGATTATGTCATATTATGCCCATAATAGCAACCGTATGGAAACACATACAAAGATATACATCTTTCACTAAATGTCTAGGCATTTTTTGCTTCAAATTAATCAGCGACTGCTGCAGATGTCTCCTTTTTGAAATGCAAATGTTCTTGGAATAAATAACATTGTCAGGCAAACTGTAAGGCACGTTTAACTGAACACTTGACAAGATTATTATAATTTACAAAGTAAGGTTTACATAAGGGTAGGATTATTAGTTTCTCCATTTTAAAATGACAAAAGTGATGGAAATTTGAAAAGAATCGATTAGAATGATTTTCATCACTTCAGATGCTACGTCTCACATTTATTTTCATTTTATTTAATAAAAACTTCTACAGCACGTGATGTATGTAGGCTCCATCTGTTCTTTACAGTCATCAATGCGTATTTCCCTTACATCTCTACTTTCTTATTATTACTTGCAAAACCACTTTTTTCTACTTTCCAGACAGCACTGAGATACTGGGATGGATAAGGAATTTAGACTCAGTTAATAAAAAATCCTGTACACTGATTAAACATTTTGCCTCAATCACAGAACTAGACTTTGTGATACAAAGACTGGTAAAATGTCTTTCCTCATAGAACTTATATTCTATCTCAGGGAAGTAAATTAAGCAATTATTCGGAACAGAGCTATGAGAGGTGAAGAGGACAGCAACTACTGCGTTTATTCTGTTCCCTGATGGCGTGGACAATCCTGGGATAAGTTCCATGTGTCCCTTGCTAGGGTTCAAAAGCATTAATTTGACCAATCCTTTTGCTATGAATATTCAGTTAGCATACTAAGAGCATATGATTGTACAGGTAAAATGTCTACTAATCTCATTAAACTTACTTATGCTCCAGAGTTACTGGAATTATAATTTTGTTTCCTTTAAGCAGTTGATTAAGTATTACAATGGAATAGGATCTTTCAAGATATCAAAAAGTTCAATGCTTTATGGATCCCCTGATTTTAGATTTTCTTGAAGATATTAGGAAACTTCTGGACTTTTCTTATCATTCTTGCATTGCAATTTAGATGTTAGGCAACTTTTATGCCATTAGATGATACCCTGCCTTTACTTAGGCATTTGGTTTTCATATTGATTAATTCCTTGTGTTAATTATTTTCATTTACTTCACAAATTTGATGTATCTTCCATGACTGACATGTATCAGTGATCAATCTAATCATCCCGTCTGTTGCAAATAATATTATATTTCACTGTGAGAACTAAGAAAATAAAGCAAGTCTAGCCAATATGGGAAATTGTATGGATAGGCGACATAGAAGAATTTTTCAATATTAACTCCAAATTCCTAGAAATTGGAATATTATATAAATGTTGAATAAAACTAATTTAGAGATCTAGAAGTACACACCAAAGTAAAGTGCAGTTTAAGACTTAAAAAAATGAATTCATTTCCAGATTAACAAAAACAATTTTACACACAGAGTTTCTTGACAAGTATGTTCTCAGAGGAAAAAGGAGTGAAAGAATGAACGTACAAAGGTATAATAATCTGGGCAAATATTGTGGAATATAAATTAATGTTGGCTATAACCAGGGATGATGAGTATCTCAGTTATGAAGTAATAGGGCATACAGCAAGATGAAAAGATTTATAGTAGTTACATAAAATGAATATGTATTTACATACTATAATAGTATGTAAATAATATATTTACATAATATACATAATAATATGTGTATTTACATATTATAACAGTATGTAAATAATATATTATCTACATAATGATATATTATTCACAATAGTATGTAAATGATATAGTGTAATGGTATTTACATACTATAAATATAAATATTTACTTACATAAAATTACTGAAATAACTAACTTGATGAAAGTATGAATCTTCAAAATTTGAGACAACCTCATATGGTAGAAAATTAACAAGTTTAAACAAGTATACGGACTGCAAAGGGAAAAGGGAAGCTGATGATACATCACAATAGCAAATTATTGTTAAAATAAATAAAAATAATAAATAAAGCAAATAATAACTATTATTTTCACTGGGAGGGCTTCTACAATGTCTATAATGCTTGTTGTCAGAAACAGAAAGTTTGTGAGCTTAAGAAAGGAAAAGAAGTTGTTTAAACTCTCAATGTAATATTTCATGTTTTAAAATAATTTTTTAAATAATATTCAGCACTTGCTTATTTTCAGTAATTGAACTTTGTAACTCATTAAACTATTCTTTGTATTTTTCTACATTTTTAATGGTAACAAATTATGGTCTTTTCTGACCAATGAAAGTTCTTATTACTTGTTATTGTCTTTGATTGTTTGGTCAATCATGTACTCTTACATCTGGTAGTCTGAACAACTTCACTGAAGATAGTATTTAATATACCAACCATTGTTAATTCCTATCATCTTGTTTTGAAGTTCTGTATCGTTTTTATTATTTTTGTATTGTTATGTTTTTGTCTTCATTGTTATTTTGTTACAGAAGGAAAGAGCAGTTTTGTGAGGAAAGCTGTGTCTTATTTTGCTATTTTTTATTTAGGCTCACCAGGAGAAACAGAGCTGGGCGAGAAACCATGTGTAAATTTTATTTTGTGAGGATAAACTTTTGTAAAATGTATCTCATCTATGCTATGCAGTATTTACCAGAAAACACACAAAATAACCATCTCTCCTTCAAAATGATAAATACAATATGCATGTGTAAATAAGGAAAATTTAAAAATGGTTGGAATGAGTGAGAAATAATAAGTTGTTAATAAAATGACCACATAATTTATTATATATTTGACAATAAAGCAGTTTAGTAGCAA
The DNA here is from genome assembly GCF_000276665.1 of Chinchilla lanigera. NCBI lineage: Eukaryota > Metazoa > Chordata > Mammalia > Rodentia > Chinchillidae > Chinchilla > Chinchilla lanigera. The sequence goes on along the minus strand of NW_004955472.1, from coordinate 4,594,110 downwards.
AAAAGTTAAGAGCCTTAAACCATACATTTCGTGTGCAAATACTAATTTTAAAATGCTTTCTCTCATAAAAAATTTAGCTCAGTGATATTACAAGAGTAGTTTATGTTTTCATCCAATACAAGATGTTTTATTTCATAAATTATTGACAGAGATAAACATTCAAAATAGAAGGTATGGGGTATCAGTCTATATTCCATATTATTTGTCTCGCAATTTCCACTCTTTCTGTAATAGAATGTTACTGATTTCTCCTTGATTATTCAACCATTGTTGATATATGCAGATCCAGTTTTTAAAAAAGATTTGAAGCCACTTACAATACATACACACATATCTGTTTATCTATCATCTATCATTTCTCTATGATGAAATTTAAGCATATGTATAGTCATAGCAGCCAGAATCTGAGAAAGTAGAGACATACATATTTTAATTATTAGCCCTGATGATGTCTCCATATTTGAATCTTACATTTCCTGTGAGATTGCTGGCACCAAAATATAAATCAAGACAAAGAAGATATTGACACTTACTGTTTTTACAGCCTTCAAGGAAATATATATATATGTATATTATATATACATATATGTTTGCATAACTAAAGTTATGAACATTTTTCTTCAGTATCAAGTAACATTCTGTAAATATACATGTCCTAGGGGCTGGGGATTTAGCTCAGCGGCAAAGCGCCTGCCTGGCAAGC
>NW_004955472.1:4529701-4593307 GCF_000276665.1 Chinchilla lanigera | reverse complement strand
TGTACAAGAACAGTACTGACCCACACTATTTAATAGAAAGAAAATATTTTATGGAGCTGAAGCATAACTTGTCAAATTTATTTTTGATAATGAGCTCTCTTTAAAGGCAGAGTACAGTGTAGTGGATAATATTCTCCCTAATTTTTTCTAAAGCAATTTCATAAGCTCTCAGTCATTTATGCTAACGTTCATTTATTATCTTGCTCTGTTATCATGCGTTCACAAATGCCTGTAAATCTGAGGAAACAGGACAAGCACTAAGACATAATAGTGAAGAAAATGAACACACTTTATATTTTGGAATTAACCTTATTTAGCATATATAAATTATATATTCATACACAAAATGATGTAAGGGACAATAATATCTTATAGATTTTATATTTCAAATAGAAATATTTGTATAATTAATGAAGATATAGTTTTAAAAGTTTATTTTACTTTTTTAAATCAATATTTTAATTTTTGACTTTATTAGTACGTGTTTGAAGTATGTAATGATTACATTTAATGCAGGTAATTGGTACATGTATATAACATATTTCAATTCTCTTTTGCCCTTCCTCCCAGCCCTTTTGTTTTTCTAGCATCAGACTCATTTATTATTTTATATGATGTTGTAAAGTTATTTATCAGATATACAGATTATATACAAAATTAATGGCCAAAAACCACCAAACATGTAGGACAATTGTACTAAGTCAAGGTACAGTTTCAGATGCACTGTCTGTGCTAGATTACAATATTTTTGTTCTTTTTTTCCTCTGTTATCTATACCTGTACCTATCTAACTGTCTGTCATCTGTCTATTTATTTATTTATCTATGTGAGAGAGAGAGAGAGAGAGATTTTTCTTATATAACAGAGATCATGTGATATTTAAATTAGTGTGTCTGAATTACTTCATTTAACATTATGGTCTCAGAGTGCATGCATATTCCTACAGATGGCTCCTTTATCTTTCTTTATGGCAGAATAGTGCTTCATTGTGTATAAATACTGTGTTTTGTTTGTCCATTCATCTGCTGATGGACATGTAGACTATTTCTAACATTTTACTACCATGAGTTATGCTACTATAAATACAGGTTGGCACTTAGTACTGTGGTATGATGTGTTGAGCGCTTTTGGGAAGATACTGAGAAAGGGAATAGCTGGGCCAAGTGGAAGTTCGATTTTTAGTTTTTCAGGAATCTCTTTGCATACTGGTTTGTACTGCTTCGCACACTGGTCGTATAAGTTTACATTCCCAGAAGCAACCAAGATAACTTCCTTTCTGCCGTCAGCCTTGCCGGCATTTGCTTTTGCTTGATTCCTTGAAGGAATGAGGCCATCCTTTCTGGAAGGAAGTGGAATCTCTGTGTTGTTTTAATTTTCATTTCTAGAATGACCAGCAATATTGAATATTTTATCATGTACTTATTGGCTATTTGCATTTTTTTCATTTGAGAAGTATTTATTTATTATTAAATTTGTAAAGGGACAGGGATCCTCAATCATAAATTATTATTTAATTTGGAAAGAGATTCACTTTTGAGCAAGGTGTTGTATCTATTAGATTGAAAATAAAAGTAAAAATGTCAAAAGGAGTGCTGAAAAGGAAACGATGACATAACTGCTCATCAGTTTGCTAGTATTTGCTTTAAGCTTTAACTTTGATTCCTTTTTCACCATTCTCCACTTACATTAGTCTGGCTGGCACAGTGCACAGCCCAAATGCAGAGATCCTGTCCGCTCTTTCTCCCAGGAACTCTGAGTGGTGATGACGGGCGTGGCGGCGCAGGCCTGTAATTCAGCACTCCAGAGGCGGATGCGAGAGGACGCTTGCAAGTCTGAGACCAGCCTGGGCTACAAAGTGAGTTGAAGACCAGCCTGAAGTGCATCGTGACACTCTGTCTCAAAAAGACAAAAAGAAGGTAGGTGTGTGCATGGTTAATTGGAAGTCAATGATTGCCAATCAAACTCAATAGGTGTAAAATAGTCTAGCGTGTACCTCAGGATAGAATTTACAGACAGAATCCACAAAAAGAAAAAAAAAAAGCCCAAACCACAGCTATTTCATTCAGGTATGAGACATTGATGGCTAGATTCCCTGTGAGTATGCCAACATGCAACACACAGTTAAAAATTCAATATTTCATTAGGCTTGGAAATTAATACAAAGGAACTATGAGAAAGGAAATATCATGGTTGAGAAGAGATTTTAAAACATAGCTTATTTCTTGTATCTAGATTGCTGTCATCTTCTTTTTCTGTGAATTGCCAATCAAAACTGTTGCAAATCCTATCTTTGAATCAGATATGATTGTTAGTTTCTAATTTCTGTAATAAACATATACACTATATAAGATGCTGTCATCTATATCATTCTATTTACATTCTCAATTTTATTCTTAAAATAGTATTTCTAAATTATGTATTTTTCTTACACATTACCCTTTTTATGAATAATAAAGTGGTTACTTCTCCTTGCTTCATAATTTTATATTTTTACTGTTACATCAGTATTGTATCCACAGACTATGATGTCCACCTATTCTGAGAGCCGATCACATTAATATGCTTTATCTCATTGCTCAGGCTTCCTAAGGACAAACATGCTGTAAAACAGTACCAATAAATCAAATTTAAGTGTACTGCAGAGGTAATGGGGATTGTAAAAGTATCGTGCTTTGGTAAGGGTTGAGTGGAGAATGACCCATTATCATATTAAAGTGATGAAATGTAGGTGATAAAACACATAAAGATAGCAACATTTCTGCTTCTGGGTAACCCAGAAGATTTAGATAAAAGTTACAACCCCAGATTGAGTCTTAGTAATTTAAAAGTAAGCTTTCAAAGAAATTTGGAGATTCAAAAATATTTTTCTTTGTATAAGGTAGATTTAAGAAAGTTGAATAGCTTATAATGTATTCATCTACTTAGTAACTCATGCTTATGATAAAAGTTTCCAGTTTGTATATGATGTATGATATAATAGTAATGGAGAGGAGTTTGTAAGTGTCGGGAGGAGTGTGACCGTTAGTCAACACCATCATGTAGACATTGAACTCCTTTAACATTTTAAAAATAAATATATGTGTCCATGTAGCACATTGACTGATAGCTCAGTCCTCACACAAGGATTTCTGGTTGAATCCGAGGCAGGAAGGAACAAGAGCCCAATTAAGTACAACCAGCTGGAAAATCTCAGAATTGGAAGGAAATGCAAATATTACTTTTTTAAAAATGTGAAGGTATAAATAGACATTACCATACGTGAGTGCTAGCGGATTTCTCCTGTCAATGTAAAAGAACTTTAAAAACATGTTTGGCAACACACACTTGTACCTCGAGGTCCTGGGGGTGCTGAGACAGAAGGGCAGGAAGCTTGAGCCCAGCCTGGGCAGCGCAGCAGTTCAGCGAGACCCCGTACCCTCAAGACGCGAGCCAAGGAGCTGGGTTCCTTGCTTCATGTGACGGCCCTTGGTTCAACGCCCAGAACTGAAAAAAAAATTATAAAGACCTTCAAATAAATGAGAAAACTGATAAACAAACACAAATTTTCTGGCCTTACATAATTTTATCCAGCAATGGGAAATTGCTTTATTCATTATGATCTAATTAGCTAAAGCCTTTGGGCAACAAAATTACAATTATATTGCTGCCCTCACCAGCTTTGAGTAAATAGTAAAGTTGTTGACTGCATTTAATTGAATGGTATACATGTACCTCATTATGAAATTAGGGTATGAGTACACAGAAATAGACAAACAGTATTTTTCTCTCCCAATAGTCTAAGTAGTAAAACTTATGGTTTATTACTAAGTGAACAAAACAGGCATGCACTTCTTCAGGAAATATTTCATATTATGCTCTAATTAAAATATAAGAACACTACTTGAACAGAGGCCTTTGATGTATTACCTTATCCAAATATTGTTAAACTCAAGACTTGAAATATATGATACATTAACTACACTCAAATACACTGAAATACAAACTTCTGATTTTTAATAAAAGGAGTCTATGTGAACAACATATATTCTACTTAACAATTTCTGAAACAAAAGCATATCATCCTTTGGTTTAATACTGAGATATGGTTTTGTTTTCAGGACACTGAGGCCAAAATCTAAAAGACTCATTGAAATAAGATCTATTTCCTTTTTTAAAACCATGCTTACTTATAATGAGTAAATATTTGAAAGATGTTTGGCTTTTAATGAGCTGATACAAGTCACTTTTTTCTTATTCATTCAAGCCCCTCTATATTGAGAAGAAATTCTGTTTTTTTTTTAAATTTCTGCACATCTTGCAAGCAAACACTCTAACCATTTTTGTCCTACATCACCTTTTCAAGGAACTCTTAAGAATTTTTCATCCACATCAACTTTTCAATGGTGATTGGATAGCAGAAATCTCAGGCGATTGTTTTTTTTTGTTTTGTTTTGTTTTTTGGTTTTTCTCCGGTACCAGGAACCCAACTCACGACCTTGCGATTGCCAGGCGGGCGCTTTGCCGCTGAGCTAAATCCCCAGCCCCATCTCAGGCGATTGGAATAGTCTCATCTCCCAGACCAACAGCAGATGTGTCTTCAGTTCATATCCTTCTCTGTGGAAGATCGGCCCTGTTGACTTACAGTCTTTCATTAAAGGCTCGTAATGCTGTGCCTGTCCTGCTGCGACACAAATCCACCATGTGTGAAACATCGAGATAGGCCTGTCCAAGTCTCCCTGCTGGGACTGGAAGAGACACGGAACCAGAGTGAACATGAAGCTTATGCTGTTATCCTGGGATGAACAACGAAGTCTTTGCCTCTGACCCAGGCATGTCATGTCTCTCTCAGCACCCGTGAAACTGCGTCAAGCTAACACGTTTATTGACAGTCAGGCAAAGTCTCAGAAGCTTCGTAGTTCTCAAAGCACACAAATGCGATTCCCTGAAATTCTCAGTAGTTATCAGAAGTAGACACAATAGTCAAATTAGACTAAAAGCCACACGATGCCACAGATCTTTTTAATTGGATGCAACAAGTTATAACATCTGTAATACTTGTTTTCAATTTACAATCAAAATATAAAATTTTAGAATTCTATGATGGAAAAACAAGAGCATGTCCTAGGCACAACTGGCTGCATGGCAACTTGGCTGGCCCTCACCTTCACTGGAATTAGTATATGAGTTCTGAATTCCAAGTCCCATGATGCAATGGAAATATTTTATTTAAAAAAATATTCTATTTTGGTAGATTCATGCACATAAAAATAAGACTTTTCTTTTTCTTTGTGGAAAATTATAAATTGTATATGCTGGAGCAGATACTACCACTATTCATTTGAATAACTATCTCTAGTGTACATATGCTAGTAAATAATTTATAGCTGACTCTTGTACTCAGGCAAGTGGATTCAACCATTGCTTTACTGATGACCAAGAAAAAATAGTGCAAAAAAAACTATGACTTAACTTGCCTTCACCATTTTATCTATAAAAGTTTTGTGGAGATATTTTATGTTCTGTTGTGACCTGAAGTGTGTCTCCCGTCACCTAAAACTCATGTATTGGAATTCTAATCCCCAGTAACATAGAATACATCAAATTTGTAGATGCAGATGTTAATTAGGTAAAATAAAGCCATTAGCATGGCTTCTAATCCAATATAACTACAGTCCTTTTAAGAATATGCTAGGGGTCCTGAGTTCACTTCCTGGCTCACCCCACCCCAAAAGAATATATTAGGGCACAGAAATGTATAAGATGATAATACTGTGAAGACAAAGAGAAGACAGCCCTACAAGGCAAAGAGAGAGGCCTCAGAAGAAAAAAATACACCACCAAAAACTTGATCTTTTAGTTCAAAACTTCTGGACTTTTAGATTCCAAAATTGTTTGGAAACATTTTCCAGTGCTTAATCCACCCAGTGTTAATCTACCCAGTGGTACTTCAGTGTAGCAGCCATAAAATAATAAGTATATCTCCATCATTTTCAAAGTTTGGCATTTGTAGAAGCAGAATAGCATTTGGCTTTTACTATTCCTAAAAATTTTAAATAAGGCAGTTTATTTCAGTACCTACTATATCATTAATAAGTGACAGATGCTCAAGAAATCTTGGACTCCACACTTCTCTAAGAATTTGAACACCCTGCTATTCTCAAGAAGAAAATCCTAAAGATAAAAAATGTGAATTCTGCTGCCCTCATCTGCTGATAACATATTAAAAGGAAATATACTTGATATCTGCAGTGAAGTAACAGTGTAAAATCTTCATTGAAGACAAACTGAATGATTATGATTCAAGAATTTCCAACAGTTTACCACATGACATTAATGAACTCATTTTCTTTTAGCTATGCTTGATCATCAATAAGCTAAACATCTCTTTTCTGTTTTAATTTCTCTTCCCCCACAGTAAAAAATTACTACTTAAGTGATATTGATTATTATATCTGAATGTCTTTTATTCCCAACTTTCCTATACTGTCTTCAAAGTGCTCTTGAGGGAGAGCTTACATTGTCACATCACTCTGGATTACTGCTATACTCAGTTTATTAGCTTTTCATTTAATTTTTTAAAATGCAGGTAATTTGTTTTAATATGTTGAAGAGTTTAAAATGAAATGTTAGTTTCAAACAGAAGCTATGTTAAAAATTATGTGAATCTACTAAATTCATTATTCATATGTATCACTTTCAGTTAATGTAGTTTTTATGTGTGCCTTCTCTAAATCCTACTGTTTGTTTTGTGTATTAAGCCTTTATCTGTTTACTTACATCTTCTGCAGGCTTGCTGAGCACCTTGTTCATGTTTTCAAATAATACAGCTGAGTCTTTTGACTGCTTCCTCATCAGAGCTCCATTGAGCAGATTTGTGGGACTTGAGAGTTTCTGAAGGCACTTTGTTGCCTTGTCTTCTCATGTTTTTTTTTTTTTTTTTGTCATTTATTTTGCTTTTTGTATTGAGTTCGGGGCTTTCAGTATGCTGGAGAGACTCCTAGGATGGAGACCTTTTTAGGTAGTGGCTGTTTTTCAGTGATGCACTAGAGGTGAGGGTAACCATAGGGTTTGTCTATGTCCCGAGATGCACCAGGGCTGTTAATTTGGAAGGGCAGCATACAGTGTAATTGGCACAGCACCCGGGTCTCTGGGAATGGAGCACAGTAGGCTTAATGACTCAAAGACATTCCTGATATTGGAATGCACGGAAAACCAATTAATACTGAAACTCATGACACCCTGGGAACAGAAACAATATCAGAAAAAAAAAATAATAGTGTCAAAGACAAACTGGATATTTACACAGCACAAGAATAAATAATGTAGCACTCTTAACCAGAGAAAGAGAAGTGGAATTATCATGAGAACACAAATAACAACCAAATATTCATATAACATCTAAATGTTATATCTAAATGTTATATCAGTTAACATCTAAATGTTATATCAGTTAACATCTAAATGTTATATCAGTTAACACCTAAATGCAACAAGTGTGCCCCCACAAAAAATAGGAAAAAATCCAGCATTTATAATACAGATTTAGATACACATCTAAAGATTAATGGAACATGGTTTTATTAGTACAGACAGAGGGAGTTGATAGTGGGGGAAGGAAAGAAGGAGAGCTGGAAATAAAGAAAAGGGAGATGAAAGGGAGGAAATAAGTGTGAGGTAGGGAGTGAAAGGAAATTCCTATTAAGGGGTAAAGGAAATTACTGGAATTAGGCAAATGTAAGAACAAAAACAGGATGAAGAAGAAAAATAAAGAAAAAATTAGAAGAAAAAATTAAAAAGAAAAATGGAAACAATATAATTCAAATCCCAATGAACCAATGAGAGGCAAAAAAGAAAAAAACATTCCTCTGTTATTAATATGTTAGTAGTATCCCTTAGTTATTGCAGGCTGATCAGGTCCGCTATCTCCTGAAGGAGTGCAAGGCAAAGGCTGAATGAAAAGTGGTGAATGGAATGATTTCAGGGCTCCAGGAGCACCAAAGCCCTCTCACTGAAGTCAAGATTTTTTCAGGGCTAAGACCAAGACCTTCTCTGGGTGGCCCATATTTATTTGGTTATCAGAAGAAGGGAGGGGAGTACTCAAGAAGGGTGGAATCATTCAGGGACTTCTCCAAGTAAGGTATTAAATTTTCCTTAATAAGGATTAAGTTAATCCACCCTGGAGTGAGGTGCCTGAGGCTATCGTCTTTATCTAGTTGAGGTCAGATCCAGCTGTCCTTGGCTGTGATTCTGTTTTATCCTTTGAGGTTTTTGGGCTTCATCCACCACAACAGGTTTTAGTGGGGATTAGTGACTCACAGAGGTTCACTTACTATGAGTCCACTGCCCACCTCCAGACAGGAGCCTAAACCTTAGACAGACCTCACAAGTAAATGTGAAAAGCCCATTGGCTAGTTTAAGTCCTGCTCAGGGCTGCTTCATTGTGGTCTCCATCACCCTGTGTTTTGTTTTTTTTTCAACTGCATTTTTTTATACACTTGGCAGGTTGATGTCATGACATCATCCTCTGTGTTTTTTATGAGTCCTTGCTCATTTTGGTGGATGGGAAAAGTAAACGCCCTTCCTGATTCAGGCAGTAGGGGTTGGGTAGGGAGTGTCCAAACAGTCTACTAGACTTTCAGGCCCTTTCCGCCTGGAAACCACATCCATCCATTCTGGCTTCTGACTGTGGAAGACTGGGCCCTTGCTTCCCACTCAGTCTCAGCTTAAACTTCTCAGCAAGTCTCTGTCCAGCTTCGGCGTATCTGCTGCTGTCTGCTGTGGCCATCTCCTAACCTGTCACTAGCGGAGGGCAGCACCAGAACCCTGGAGTACATCTACTCAGTAGTTGCTCTGAGTTAAGTCCCAAGCAGCTCCTCATCCAAGTGGCTCCTGATTAGATCTCAGACATGCAGGGTGCTGCACTGGACTTCTTCCCATCTCTCGTTTGCTTTGCAGGAATAACTTCCAGGGTAAAACGTCATACTGTTTTTACAGCTTATAATATCCGTGGGCCTCTCTTAGCATCAGCACTGCTCTATCCTTCGAGTTGCAGTAGCTCTCCATGCCTCCCCTGAGTCAGCGGAGGCAGGTTCCTCTCCCGTGCAGTTGGATGAGCCTTCCAGATCCCTTGTCATTTCTCCGAGCTGTGCTGCATCTTCCTTTTGACCTTCTGTGCAGCCCCATCTTCCTGTCAGCTCTTCTGAATTCCAGAGGGTTCGCCGCTTCCCGGCTCTTCCAGGTGTCTCACTCCAGGTTCTGGAGAGGTCACAGCTTGCTGCCAGTCTCTGCTCTGTTATCGGATGCAACTGCCCTTCACTGGTAAATTTTGATAATTTTTTAGCAATTTTATATCCGTGAAACCATTAATATATGAAAATAATGAGCACAGTCCTTATCATTACTCCCAAATTTTTGATAATATTTTCCACTTCCTTCTTCTTGCCCAGTCTAACTGCAGCCTCAAGAGACCACTGTCCTTTCCTCACTGGGGGTTCACATTTTCATTACAGTGGAATTACTGGGTCTGTCTGTTCTTTTAAATGCTTTCGGTGACAGTGTGCCTGCATTCATCAACTAACTATGTGTATTAATAGTCTCTTTCTTACTGTTGAAAATGTACATTCACATGTACACTGCAAATATTTATGAATACACTACAAAGAGTGTGTATGATAGTGTGTTAGTCAGTAGCATATTCACCTGTCAATGGACACCTGAGTTGTTTCCAGTTTTGGCTAACACAAACACAGCAGCTCGTAGGGTCATGCACAAGACTTTGAACAGACAGCACACATATGTTTCTATGTTTTTGTTTTAAGTGGGATAAAATGGCCTGCTATGATAGTTGTATTTAATTATAAAAGGACCTGACAGTTTTACAAAGTGATTAAGTATTTATACCCAGATCAGCAGTGTATTCCTCTACATCCTCACAGAAACTGTGTTTCACTGATTTTGTGTTTTTTAATTTTGGATTTTGTATTAGTCATTGTGACAATTCATTATGGATTTTTGTATTTTCTTTTTAATTTTAATATAATACAAGTAGACATTAATAAAATAGAAAATGTATCCTTCTATGAAAAAATAAAACAAAAGTTTGTATATAAATGTCTTTCATTTATACTACTAGTTTTTTTGTTTCAGTGAAAGGTAAGTTTTGGCTTTTCATTTATTTATTTCTTTTTTGTAAAGGAGAATCTCTGTTTTTGTCTATGTTCTGTACTCTGAGTAATATTTTGGCCATTTTTTAAGATCATGATACATAGTATATTACCAGTGTTATTCTTTAATTATTTTGTAAGTGTAGATTTTTTAGCACTTGGTTAACAACTAAGAGTTTTGGCATCTTCTCAGGTTCCTATTTTCCATCCTATGTCTTTTCCTACTTAGATTGTTTATTTTATTGTTGTGTTTTAAGAGTTCTTCATATATTTTGCTGCATAATTTCTCAGATAAGTATAATTTCCAAATATTTTTCCAGTCTGTGACTTCAGTTTTTATTCTCTTAACATCATCTTTTAAAGAGTACATGCTATTAATATTGATTACATACTTTCAATTTATCAGTTTTAATCTTATGGATTATGGTATTGATGTTTAATATAAGAAATATTCCAAAGTTAAGGTCACAAATACTGAATCCTTTATTGTGTAACTGAAGTATTGTAGATTTAGATCTTATATTTAGATCCACTTGTTATCACTTTTCTTGATTTTGGGGTATGTAAGTCTGTACTGAGGTTCTGTTTTCCTTCCAATACCCAATTTGTTTTTTTTTTTTTTTTTTTTTGGTTTTTCTCCTGTACTGGGAACCGAACTCACGACCTTGCGCTTGCCAGGCAGGCGCTTTGCCGCTGAGCTAAATCCCCAGCCCCTAATACCCAATTTGTAACCAGCATCTGTTTAAAATGTATTTTCCTCTAAGGTTCTTTACTTACTCAACCACATATATTCTTTTATTAGCTATCATTTTTATTTTTTAATTTTAGAGTTTCCATTAGGGTTTGTAACGTGCAACTTTGACATATTTGTAGTCCCTCCTGAAGTGATATTAAGTCATCCCTACACAGGGGATAAGAACAGCCAAAACATGTCTTTCTCTTTCCCCTCTGAAGCTGCTCTGCTTCTGTCCTACACTTTATTTCTACATGTGTTATAACAAATGTCATTATTTACTTTTGTTTAAACACATTGTAAAGATATTTAAGTGCCAAGAAAATGACTACACCCAGGTATACACTGTTCCTTATGTCCTTTATTTTCACCTGACATTTTTGGTCAGACTGTCCCTCAATACTTTTTAATGATGGCAAATTTCTTGTTTTTGTAAGCTAAAATATTCTTTCATTTCATTTCAAAGATATTTTCATGGTTAATAGCGCACTAATGGGGCTGATGGTACTTTTTTACTCAGTATTTTAAAAGACGTGGCTTCGTTTTCCTTTCCCTTCATTTTCTTTCACGGTTTCTACTAGAAGCCTACTCTCATCTTTACGCCTGTCCATATCCAGCGTGCTGCTTCTCTTTGGCTACTTTTAAGATTTTACCCTTATTACTGGCTTTGAAAGATGTGACTTTGATAAGTCCTGTGAAGAATCTCTCATGTCTATTCTGTTCAGAGTTCTTTGAACTTTTAGATTTATAGACTTATAGAACTGATCAAATTTTACAAAATTAGAACTTTAGCATTGTCATGGAATTTTTGTCTTTCCCTCCTCTATTCTCACAAGAAACTCCAATTGAATGCATATTTGACCACAGAAAGTTTGATTTTTTTTTGTGTTTCTTATGAGTAGTAAGAGTAAATTGATAGGCTTATTTTTCCCGGCTTTGTGTCATCTTGGTGGTTTTTCTTAATACTCTTTCGGCAATATACCACCAATTGTTTTCTGATTCTTTACCTCAGCTATCTTGTGTTTACCTCTGGAATTTTGATTTGGATATATAAATATATGTCTGCTTGAAATGTATGATCTTCAGCTTTTGGAACATTTAAAATAAAATTGTAATATATATTGCAATGACTTATTTCTAAAACTTGTGTTATTTCTGACTTGACCTGCTTTTTCTTCCCATGGGCATTGATCATGCTATGTTAGGTAATATTTTATTGGATGCCTGATGCGGTAGACTATGTCTTTTGAAATTTTAGATTTTTTTTATCGGTATAAATATTCTTGAGCTTTATTATGTGAACTTTATCCTGTGAAGCAGTTATCTACAAAACCAGCTGACACCTTTGAATCTTACTTTTAAGATTAGGTAGGTCTGTGTGAACTAATGTTTTGTCTCAGTCTAATAAATTCCCATTATCAAGAAGAGACCATAGTGTGCTCCACACTATCTATTTTGTGGATTTTGATCAATTCCCTATGGCTGATGAGAACAAATACTTCTTCCAGCCCCGGTCTCTTTCTCAGGCACTGACAGTGAATGCACACTACCTGTGGTTATGGATGTTGAGTTCGGCGGGGGTTCCCTCTGCAGGTAGAATTCCATCGAGACAGTTTTCTGTGCACGTCTCCAGCCGCAATCCCTCTGCAGGCTAAACTGACCTGATCTCACCAGATTATCAGCTCTGTTTCCTCCACTCAAGGACAGCATCATGTACTATGTGAGTTTCTCCAAAACATTTTACTGGAGCCCCAAAATTTCTCCATTGGCAGCAGAGTGAGGAATTGGTACAGTCCAACTGTTTTGCTTTGCTCGTATCTCCATGGACATTTGAATTTATTGCCTGCTGTCCAGTGTTTTTCCAACGGTTGCTTGATTTTTTTCGTTACTTCAGTTTTTCATGTGGTCTTTGTCTCGTCTCTGCTATTGCATCTTAGTTTGAAACAAAAGCCCCATATTAATTTATTTCATTACACTTAAAGTGATGCCTCTGGTAGAAAATATTTTATGCAGTCAACTAATATTCTAGCCAGCAGTTTCATTTTTATGCTAGTGTGTACCTCTTTCTCATAATTTACTTTTGAAACAATAAAAATTCGATGGACAGGGGCTGGGGATTTAGCTCAGCGGCAAAAGCGCCTGCCTGGCAAGCGCGAGGTCGTGAGTTCAGTTCCCGGTACCGGAGAAAAACAAAAAAAAAAAAAAAAGAATTCAGTGGACAACTTTAAGGAATGAAAGATTGAAGGATGCAGCATGATGAAAATTTGAGGGTATTTAATATACTAATGATTAAAAAATGAAAAATTTAGCGTAAATTTAAAATAAAAATTCAATATTGTAACAAGAATCGAGTTAAAGACACACAGAAACTCAGAAAATCATTTTATATTTGCAATATTTATGAAAATATGTAGGAAAGGAGACTGATAGATTAGAATTTTACTAAGTATTTTGAACACTCTCTATAGAGGAACAAATAAAATATCACTTTTTGGAGATAATGACAGAATTTTTGTAAAAGAACATATGCTTAAGAACTTAGTTTTAGGACTGCTGAATTGACATTCTCGTTATTGAGCTCGCTTTTATATAACCTTTCTATAGTCCCAGATCTATGTTATGTGCAAGCTTGAAGTTAATTGAAATGACTTCAGGATATAACAGAAAACTTTAATGCAGTTCATATTGATATTAAAATGTTACTTCAAATTGCTGTCCTAATGTTGGCTTGGAATTCTAATTATTTTAATCGTATTAAACTATAAAGATTGATATAGATTAAGATACCACTGACCTTCTCAATATCTATACTTAAGAAATATTTTTAGCATATATTTAAAAAGAATAAAACTTCTTTAGAAAAACAAAATCTTAATTTCTATGGTAACATTTTTCATGCGTATATATTTATGTATAATTTTAAAAAGTTATTTGTTGTTTCTGTAAGGATTTCAGTGTATATTTTTGCATACATTATTGACAGACAATGCATTTTATACGAGCATCATAATTCATTTACACCTTTATACATATGTTATTTCCATTTTCTGCCTCTTTATTCTATCCTTTTATGGTTCATGCACTGTACACTCAAGTGTGATTGCCACAGTGTAGCATTAACTGTTTTTTAATTCACACAACACAATCATTATCTTTAGACATATGTGAAATAATTTGGATTTGTATCCTTATTTTTTAAACAGTTATGGCCACCTTATTTTCCACGCACCTTAATTTCCATTTGTTTCAATACTTCTTTCTTAAGAAATCCATTTAACATTCACTTTAGGGCGCAGTGGTGCAAGCCTGTAATCCCAGCACTCGGGAGGCTGAGGCAGGAGGATCCTTGTAAGTTAGAGACCAGCCTGGGCTACAAAGTGAGCTCAAGACCAGCTTGAACTGCATAGCACGACATTGTCTCAAAAAGAGAAGAAAAAAAGGAAAGAAAATCAAGTTACAAATTTAAAAGTGATTTACTTCAGTGCAGATCTCCTGGCATTGGGCTCTTTTATGTTAGTGTTCAAGTCTCTGAAAATACCTTCATTTAATTGTTCAATGGGGCATAGAATTTAGGCTGTAATCATTTCTTTTTAATTTTAAAGAGAGAAAAAACAATAAAAATGGTACAGAATTTCCAAACAAGATGATAGGAAATTAATAATGGTTATTATATTGCATATTATTACCTTCAAAGTAGTAGGTCAAATTATAAGATACAGGCATGCAAAATTGATCAAACAATATAAGCACTAACTGTTCCTTCAATGAACTAATACAAATTAGTAGTACAATTATCTATCTTCTGTATATATTTTTTTTTCACCCCTTCCTTCTTTTCTTTCCTCTCCTCCAGCAGTTGCTTTTTCCTTTTGAGCAGTTTCTTTCCCTTTCACCACTGATTCTTTCATTTTCTTACACTAGGGAGAAAATACAATGTTTACACATGTGAGACTGATTTATTTCACTTATGAGTACCGTCTCAAGTTGCATCCATTGAAATCTATTTTTATACAATAGAGTAGTACTCAGGTATAAAGAAAGATGAACTTGAGGCTTTTATAGATAAAAGTAACCATTTTTAATTCTTTTAAGATTTTGTATCATTTGGCTTCTGGCTTCTATAGTTGGCAGCAAACATTTTGCAACAATTTTTATTGCTGTTTCCCTCTAGCTAATGTTCTACATTTCCATGGTTAAATTCAAGATTTTTCCCCATTATTTTTAATTTTCATCAGTTTGGCTAGTGTGGTTTATTCCAGGTATATTTAATTTCATTTTGTGTTAATTTTTCTCAGAATACTCTGAGGTTAATAGATTTATAATCTCATGTCTGTCAAAAATATTGAAAATTATGTCATCTCAGTGAATATTTCTTCTGCCTCAATCTGCTTGTCATTTTGTTTTTGGAGACATGGTTTCTGCTATGTAGTTCATGCTGGCCTTCAATGCACTATGTAGCCCAAACTGGACTGGAACTCAAGGCAATCCCTCTGCCTCAGCCACCCGAGTGATGGGATTACAGGAGCGTGCCACCAGGCCCTCTTGTCATTCTTTCCTGAGGTTCAAAATAACTGTATTTTAGTTCACTTTATACTATCATACACTTCCTGGCTTCTCTGCAGTGTTTGTTTATTTTCATTTGCCTTTTCCTTTATTTATCTGTCAGTGTAAATAATATATATTGACCTGATAAAATTCCCTGATTTATTTTTTCTGCCTAATGTGCTAGTCAGTTTGCTGATGTAATTCTCCATTTTTCCTTTTCCTATCTTCACTTCTTTCTACCACTTATCTATGATCTTTATTGTTCTCCTCTCTGTCGAAATTCACCTTTCACCCATGCATACTGTCAGTTTTAAAATCTAAAACCTCTACATTTCATCATCGTCATCATTTCAAAGTACTTGTATATAATTTCCAACATCTAAATTATTTTTGTGTCTAAATTAGTTTGATTTTATCTCTGGACACTGCTCAGTTTGTTCCATTTTAATTTGCTTATATGTGAAAGCAAATTTTCAGATGTGGAAGAATTACAGATTATGCAGTATATTTTTAATGTCCTTTTTTTTTGGTTTTCTTTATCATGTAGTAAGTGTAAGAAAGGACAAGGGCTGAGTGAATTTATTTCATAGTTGATGTGGGTTGAGTTTTGGTGCCATTGTTGTAGTTTTCATTGACCCATGTCCTTCAAAATCCTGCAGCAGTAGTTTGTTATTCTCCTATTTGGAAGGGGGCCTGAGACTGTGTGTGCTCTATGTTAATGTTTCTGCTCCACCAAAAGTTTTCACCAATCTCCAAGGCCATGGATCATGACACTGTCACTTCCTACTTTGTTTTCCGTAGTAGTCATGGAACACCATTTCTGGTGACTTGATCCGGAATGCATATCAAAGACATGGGAATACTCACAGCTCTCATGAAACAGCCGCGCTGTCAGACATGCAGTAATGCAGCACTCCCAGCACTTCCTCTCCTTCTCAGGGGGGCCAAAATGTCTTAACTGTGTTGGATTTGTGGCCAGAATTGATATTCTGTCCCCCTTCTACTTAAAGAAGAAAGTCTCAGCTTTATATCAGTGCCATTTTCCTAATCCAAAATGGGACCAAATAATTTTATTAATCCTCTCTCTCATCACTGGCTGGAGGTTTTTCTCCCATCAACCATTATTGCATATCCCTGTATTTATTAGTAAAATATCCTACATCAAAAAAAAAAAAAATCCCTATTCCCTCTCTTTCCCCAGAAATATTTTTTCACTACAACTCCTATAGAAGCAGGAGTTCTGCTCTAGAAGTTCTGCTATAGGAGTTTTCCTATAGAAGCAGGTATTCTTTGCTACCACCCTGGTGGTGATGGGGTTGGGCATCAGAATCTATTTACGTGTGACTAAAAGCTAGTATGCTTTTCTACTGGTAGTCCTCTGAAAAAGTGGACATTTGTGGAGCAGACACTTTTCTGTCCTCAACACAGCAACTTAAGATATTTGATTCTTCGGAAAAAAGCAAATATTCATGTTATTTTCATATTTTTGTCTTCAGTTTTTTTATTTCAATAATGATGAATTTAATTGGACTGTTATTTTCATTTGGAACCACTTGTTCCTTTAACTGTCATGTTTTGTAAGTCATAGTTTAACATCTCAGCAGATTCTCATCATTTATGTGAATAAAATATTTTATTTGATAACACAAACATCTACATAGGGACAGTTGGGCATATTAGCCATTTTTTAATTTTAAAAATGAAAGGAGGAAAACATTAACAGACAGACAACATTTTACAAAACAGCAAAAGAACAGTGCAGACAGTACGGAGTTACAAAGTGGTAGGAAATTAACAAGGCTTGTAGTATTACATATTGATATCTTCAAAGTGGTTTCTCGTGAAAACAGATAGAGACATGCAGTATTGATCCATCAAGGACTCATTGACAGTTTCTTTCAGCAAAGAAATAGAAGACAGTAGAACAACTAATGTTAACTATCCTGTGTATACATACATTCAAAATTTCTCCTTCTTTCCCTTCTCCTTTCCCACATCCCAGTTACCCTTTACCCTTGAGCGTTTTCCTTTCATTTCACAATGTCTAAAATACCTCTGAGTTTATATTAACTCTTTCAGGTTTTACACTAGTGAGACAATTCTGTGCTTGCACAAGCAGGTATGATTTATTTCACTTATGAGCATGGTTTCTAGTTGTGACCATTTACCTCAAGTTTCTCTTTATAGCTGAGTAATATTCCATTCTATAAAAGTACCACAATTTTCTTATGTAATCCTTGGTGGATGGACATTTGGGTTGCTTCCACAATTTAGCAATTCCAAATTGTGCTGCTATGAACATAGGTGCACATATATCACTGTGATATGATGTTTTTAGATCTTCTGGGAAAATACCCAGCAGGGGGATAGCTAGGTTGAATGGGACCTCTAAAGCTAGTTTTCGGAGGAATCTCCAAACTGATTTCCACAGTGGTTTCACCAGTCTGCATTCCCACCAGCAGTGGAGAAGGGTTCCTATTTCTCCACAGCCTCGCCAGCATTTGTTATTGGTTTTCTTAATGCTAGCCATTCTTACTGGGGTAAGGTGGAATCTCAGTGTTGTTGTAATTTGCATTTCTTGAATGACTAATGATGTTGAACATTTTCTCATGTATTTATTTGCCATTCGTATTTCATTATCTGAGAAGGGTACATTCATCTCAGCTGCCCATTTTAATGGCATCTGAGCATGAGTTAAATTGTAAAATTTTATTTAGACCCAGCAAATTTGCTCTCATGACTGCTGTGCCCCTTTCACATAACACTAATGTTTTTCCTCTCATGTCTGGATTATTATAATAATAACTTACCTGATCTTCTTCACTTTATATTCTCTGTCTTTGAAAATTTTCCTTAAAAGCTACTTTGGTTGATTAGTCTTTTTTGAGTAAAAGTAGGCTAAATTGATGCTTAGGGTTAATTTCACCTTTAAATTCTTTATAAGAATTCCCATATTTTTCAAATGTTAGTTGAGCTGAAAGGTCTCTAAAAAATCTCTCGTATGTCACACAGGCTAATTTCATCTTCCTTGTTCTTGCTCATTTATGAAAACACTTCTGCACCACTTGCTTACTTTTTATTAAGTCTAACTATATACTATTTTCACTCTGAACAGAAAATGATAGTACATTAGCTTGAAAACAAGTTTTTCTAACAAAAAAGTAAATGTCTTATATGTGTCTTTTTTATATTTCCAGACTAGCAGGAGGAAAAAAATAACAGCATCATCATAGCAGAGTTTCTGTTTGTACTAAAAACATGAGTAAACTGCTATCTACCTGAAACTATAATTCAGTTAATACACACATGGTCGGAACTGAATAACTGGGTACAATTGCTCTTCTAAGTTTTTTTATAAGTGAGGACATTTAGTAATTTGCCTTTATCACATATGAAAGATTGTAATAATGAAATTCTGACTACGCTAGCCATATGATAATAGGAAAATTATTGCTTGCCTAATATAAAGCCATCAAAGTTGTGAGGAAACCTGGAGTTTCCAGGTTTACGTCAGCTTAAACAAATGGCACCACTTCTTAGCTGAATCTCCTTCATCAAAGCCAAATTTCAGCTGTATATTGTCCATGATTTCTGGAATCAAAACCATTTTTCTTCAAGTTCAATACAGCTCCAAGATTTAATCTAATGTAGTAGATAGCTTTCTTTGTCTCACTGGTCAGTTTACATGCTTTAATTGAGGTAAAATAGTAGAATTGTATTCAATCCAAATAATTTGAAAACTTATTCATAATTCCAAATTTATTTAAAATATGCAAATACAAATATTTTAATTAGATTATCCAGCAGTTGTTTGTATTAGTTCCAATAAAAGAAGGAGCCATATGATTTCTTTCTGTCTTTTCATTGTCAAAAGTGCTTCCTCCTCTTCTCTTGAGAATCTTAGCAGTGGAATTTAGCAAATGTTTCAATTCTGAGAATTAAACTAAATACCCATAACAGCAGTAGAACCTAGGATGAAGTACATTGCTGTGCCTTGAGATTTTGTACTGATGGAGCCATAGAGCTTTGGCACTGATGATAGCGGCCCGCGGAGGAAAAAGGAAGCCTGCTGCAGAATCGGAATCTTAGCTACCTGTTTTCATGGGATCACAAACTCGGCACAGCCGAGTCTGTGTGAAGCGAAATCATGAAGAGTTTAGCTTTGGGAACGATGCATGTGAGTCTTCGGTATTTCTGCCTTTTCCCTAGAGCTTCTTCACCAAAAAACATTACATTTTTGTGAGAATATTTCACTAGAGAGAAAAAAGTAGCCAACATTATTTTACAGATGAGTTTTAAAAACAAGGCTTTATTTAGTGTTTAATTTATTTAGGTAACCCTACAGCAAACACTCACCCACAAACACATTATTTTTTAAACCTGCAAAGGTAGATGATAAGATTTATGGATAAGCAATTGTTTTCTGAGGGACTTCTAAAGAGATTAATAAAAAATGAACCCAGAAGCAGCCTCTTGAGCTTGTAAAACTCCATGCTGGTGCACTGTTTCTGCAGTATTTCATTAAATATAAATATAAACAGAAGGTGAGATAATTTGTTTGAAACACTGAATTTCTGTTAAACCAATGTTACAAGATAGAAAAATCAGGCCAGCATTATTTATACTACATCCTATTAAAATATTGTTTTATATTTTATTTATATGCACTGTATATACCTTCTACTTTTTTTCAAAATTATTTTTGGTAATAGTAAAATAATGCAACTATGTCTACTTAATGCTCTTATTTTATAAACTTACTATTAGAAATAAGAGTATAATAATATTGGTTAAAAAATGACCAGTTTTATAAAATTTTCCT
The DNA here is from genome assembly GCF_000276665.1 of Chinchilla lanigera. NCBI lineage: Eukaryota > Metazoa > Chordata > Mammalia > Rodentia > Chinchillidae > Chinchilla > Chinchilla lanigera. Next base: position 4,573,065 of record NW_004955472.1, on the reverse strand, counting down.
AGCAAATATGATTGAAAATGGAAACTGTTTATGATTTTTTAAAGGCCTATTGGGAAGTACTAGGGTAACTGACTTAATATGGCTCTTGAAATTCTGAAAATGTGTGAATGCTTTTGAAGACACCATCATGTAACTCTATGCAATATATCTCCATGTCGTGCTTCCATTTTTTTCTACTGAAATGTATAGACACAAAATTTGTCCTTTCACCCTTTTGTATTGTGTACTTATACAGTACTAATTATATTCCCACTGTTGTGTAACAATCATTTTCATCCACCAGCAGAACTTTTCTTCTTCTGCAACAACATACACAAAACAAAACAACAAAAAACAAAGCCCTGTGATAACTCCTATTTCTCATGTTTTCCCTAGCTCCTATATATAACTATATGTAGGATATATATATATATATATATATATATATAAAATGGGAAGAAACTGTTCAAAAGGAAAGAGAAATTGGGATGGGGGAAATGAGAAAAGAAGGAAGGGAATGGAAAAATATATATATATATACACTATGTAAATCATATAAATTGAATCATACAGCATTCGTTTTTTCTTTTTTCTGTCTAGCTTATTTCACTGAGCATCATATCTTCAAGACTGATCCATGGTTAAGCCTGTGTCTGCATTTATTTTGGAGACAGAATAATGTCCTGCATTTCAGTGGGACGTACTACAGTTCATTTTCTCCATTGCTGTATTTTGGCCCTGGAAGGCTTGATCTCCAGCAGGGGAAGTGGTAGATGCTTTAGGAAGTGCTGGGGTGTAGCTGAAGGGAGCAGCCCCTTGGAGGAAGTTCTCTGAGGAGTGTAGACTATCCTGACCTTTTCCTTACTGGCCTTCTCTCTAATTTGGGTAACGTGATGAATAACTTTTTTTCCCTGTGAACAGCTGATCATCTCAGATCCCTGCTGCACCCCTGTTCTGTCTCTTGCTATTTCTTCTCACCATGTGCCACAACTCTGTGCAGGATATTACAGGCCACTGCAGGGGTTTCTGACATCGCAGTCGTAGAAAGGCGAAAGTAGATCAAGGGGACAGCAAAAAGCAACTCGAACCAGGTGAATACCTGTGTGACCAACTGAGTTTTGAGAAAGTTAAAGGATGGTCCGTGGGATGTGGGTAGTATACTGAACAAACAGTGCTGCAATAATTCGATGTCTGCACGTGTGTGCACGCATACTTGCTAACATGTTTATCTCAGTTCTTCACACTGAGAGACATGAAGGAAAATTAAAAGGGCAACTAAAATGTTTGAGGAGTCCAAAATTTTATTGTCTTGTTTACAATGATTTTGTATTAGTTGCATAACTCTTTTTAAACTTTACCTCAGTTCACAGATATGTATGGTGTGTTCCATATTCATTTTACAAAAATAAAGTTATCAAAATGTCATTGAGTTATAAATGTATATATAAATCTCTCTTTCTATATATATAATATTTAATGGAAAATATAAAATATTAAAATGTTGATCTCTGGTAGTTGAAAAGCAAATGGTTTCTATCCAGTGGACACAATAACTCCAAGAGCTTTTTCTCCATGTTGGTTACTAATTAATTTTGTTTTTTTTTTTTTTTACTAACTTAATGTTCATATTTGCCACAAGTAGCTTTTTCTGTGTTTCTTGGATTGAACTTACCGTGTTGTGTTAGCTCTCTGCTGCTGTGAAAAATACGCTGCATGAATCACCGGAGAGGAGAGGCTGATGTCAGCTCAGAGCTCAGTCCGCGGTCAGCGGGCTTCCCTTTCTCAGGGCGAAACGTCACGATGAGGTGTACGTGCGCGATGGAGCAAAGCTGATCACTGCCTGGCTGCTGGGAAGGAAAACAGAGTAAGCAAGGGCTGGGGTAAAACACATCCTTCAAAAGCCTTCGGTGAGCGGCTCATTCCAACTGCTTTTTGGTAGCACCAGTTTCGGAGGCTGAACCGCCTCCTACTGTACCAGCAACACACCCTGGCAGACTAGCCTTTACCACACGACCTGCGGAGGACTTCCTATCTGAGCCACCATACATGCTCCTGGAAACTTCATGAACTAATGAGCGGAACAAATCTTGAAAAGTCTTTATTTTATACTTGCTAGAATAATCATATTACCTTTCATGAAATTATTACTACATAATTAAAATCATTAAATTGTACAATTAAATTGCTTAAAATTTTAATTTTATAATTTTACATTCTTAACTGTAGTGGGATTATCACTACATAATTAAAATCATTAAATTGTACAATTAAATTGTTTAAAATTTTAATTTTGTAATTTTACATTCTTCACTGTCCTGGGATTCCTTACACATATTAACATTTTTCATTTGATTGGAAATAACAAATACAAAGTGAATTACTTCAGCAATAGAAATGATGCAGAACTGGTGAAAGATGTTAAAAATTGAGTTGGAGCTAGTGTGTTTCATGCTGCATCCTTTTGGTGTGAAATATCAAACTCCAGGAAACTTTACCAGAGTATCATTTGAATACGTGTCATAAAAAGAAGTGCCGTCTACCCTAGAAGCGTGCGCACCCTTAAAATACTTCCTGATAAATTCTTCATAGGAATAGATCTACTAGTTTGTCTGAATTTTTATCAGAATGAGAAACAATGATAATTTTGCATTGTTCTTGTATAATGCCAAACTGCAAGACAACAGCATTCATTTTAAACTTTTAGGAACCCATTTTAAATTTCTAGTTTCCAACTGATTTTCTGAAATTGCCTACAATATTTTGCCAAATGACATAGTTTTAAAAGGTATATATGTACACATTTATATATTTCTCTACATGCTTATTTAAAAATAGAAGAAACCACACTTTCCTGTATTTTAATTGGAACATTTAGCTTTCTGCACTTATTATGTAAAGGCACGGGTTAAATTAAACCACTTACATGTCATATAATACAAGAAAACAACTTTTTTCTCCTTTACAAGAGAATGTATCATTTTTATTTAGAGCTTATTCATTGAAGACAGTGTGACATGAGAGTTAAGAGTCTAAGTTATAAAATAAAACTGAGCATGTTCAAATATTTAATAAATATAATGTAGAATTTATTCTATTTATATATGTATATATAAATTTTTCTAGTCTATAATAATATAAATTCAACAAAACCCTCTCTTTAATAGTTTAGCCAATCAGTTACCTTGAAAAATACATAAGATAAAATAAACACAGCTCCTTGACTTAGGACGTGGTTATGTGCCAATAAATCTATTACAACTTGAAAACACCACAATTCAAAAATGCATTTAATACATCTAAACCACAATCCTATCCTACCTTAAACATGTTCATTTAACCTAATGTTGAGGAAAGTCATTTAATGCAGAGGTTATTTTATATTATAGAGTTAAGTATCTAGTACTTTATTAAATACTATATTGCAAGTGAGGAGTATACAGTAAGTGTTTGCCTACCACAAACACAACAGCTGAGTGGAAATGCAGAATGTTTGAATCCCTGCGTTAACATTAATCGCAGGAAGACAGGAGCGCCAGCTACTGTGACAGGTTCATTAGCTTCTGTCCAGGGCTGTGGCTTACTGCCACTGCCTGGCACTGCCAGGGGCTATCACTCCATACATCGCCTTCCCAGAGCAGAAGCAAATTCAAACTTTGAAGCGCAGTTGCTACTAAATACACATTCCTTTCACATGATCATATGAATCAAACAACTGAAATTTTAATTTAAGGGTACAACAGTGCCACTTTCTGAGTGTTTGCGTCCCCTCTAAATTTATATCTTGAAGTTTAATCCACAGTGAGACTGTTAAAAGATGACGCCTTTGAGCGAGGAACAGGCTTCCCATCGGGAATGGGACTGCTGACCACGGTAAAAGTAGCCCAGGGTGCTTTTGTGTTCCTTCTCCGCATGTGACGTCGCAGTGGAAAGGCCGATGAGAACAACGCTCGGTCCTCTGATAAGGATTTGCCTGTGCCTTGCTGTTAGGCTTTCAGGCCTCTAGAACTATGAGAAATAAATTTCTATTGTTTATGGATCATTCAGCTTCTTGCAAATTCATTATAGTATGCTGATCTTACTACAACAAATACCATACCTTATGTGTTTCTTTCGTGTGTAATAACGCATTATAAAACGTGTCAAAATAAAGATTCCATAGGAACCCTACTTTCAAAATACAAAAATTATCAGAGAGAAGGAGCTATCTAAAGACTTTTATTTTTGAGGCTATTTATATCTGATTTTCCGGCTGGTTGGATATTTGAGAACAGAATATAAAGTTTTCTTCAAATAAGTTGTTCAATACATGCAAAGCTGCAGCCTCCCTAAGGGATACATTTTCACAGGGAAGGCAAATGAGAAACGTATGCAAATCACAGAAAGAGACGGCAAGAAAATATGTTCCTCTGTCACAACTGTGTAAGAGAAAAGAAATTACTTCTTAAATTTCTAGCCATATGATATACCACAGCACAATTTTGTGTGCAATTTCATGCTACCTTTCCAGGAAATCCAAAGAAAAACTACAAGTTAAAGGGTTTGTAATTTAGTAGTGCTTCCGGAAGAAAGACAGCAGCAGAAAATATTAAGTCCTTTCTGGAGGAGCTCAGTTTCACGTATTTCTCACACAATGCCCATGGATAACCTTTTAAAGAGAAACAGTAGTTCACAGTTCATAATACCAATGAAAGCTCGATGGTAAAGTAGTATAGGGCAAACTGTAGAAATGGTACCAGGAAGAGATTTGTAAAGATTTCAGAAGACCAAGTTTGCAGACATGTAGTATGATAGAAAATGTAGGTTCAAAAAATAGAAGAGAATCTTGAAAATACAAAAAGATTCAAGAGTGTACAAAATGATCACTATTTAATGCAGAATTATTTACAGTAACTATGAAATGTATCAACCAAAGTGTTCAATAAGTGATGAATGGATTAAGAAAATGTAGTATGTGTACTCGACATAATATTCTTTAACCATAAAAAAGAAAGAAATTCTGACGTTTTTGACAACATAAATGGCATTAGAGATCATTATAATAAAAGAAAATAAGCCAGGCACTGAAAAACAATCAAATTTCACACGATCGCACCTATGTCTGATATTAAAAAGTTATCTCACCTCATAAAAGTTGAGAGTAGAATGATAGGTACCAAAGATTAGGAAGAGCAGGGGGAAGGAGACATATGGAACTACTGACTAACAGCTATTAAGTTATACCCAAAAGCTCTGCTGTGGTTTCATACAATAAGATGACTATAGATACATTGTATGCATTTCAAAAAATAATTTTAATAATTTTACCATAACAACATGACAAATAATTGCAACATAGATGTGCTTGCCCCTATTGAAACGTCACACAATGAGAATGGGGATTTGGTTAGAGCACTTTGGGGATTTGGTTAGTAGTAGAGCACTTGTCTGGCAGGTCAAAGCCCTGGTTCTATCCCTCATGTTATAAAAGAAAAAGTAGAAGAAAGAGAAAGAAAAGCAAAACACTCCATTATGCATGCACATATTGAAACATCACATAATATAAAGTTCATATGTACATCTACCAATAAAATATATTTAATTAATAAAATATTGAAAGAACAATCAAGATTTAAATCAGTTCAAGATTCTTAATGTAAAAATATAATTGCTCTAATAAAAAGCATGACGTGAATTGTGTTTCCCAGTAGAAAGCAGCGTGACATGGTATGCCAAAGTTCATCAGCAACTAAAACAGTGAGATATTTATGAAAGTGACGTTACAGGCTTCGGAGATGTATGGATGCAAAAAGTCTTTAAAGTTTCTCAATGGGAAAGCCTTCTGAAATGATCTGATAAGTTCCATATATTTTTTGCCATTGAACGTTTGCTAATTCAGGAATCATCTGAAATGTGGGTTGTTTAACGATCTCTGACCGGGTTCAGAAAAACCAAATTTCTTTGAGTGGCAGCAAGGGGCTGGAATGCAACCTGTGAGTATACAGCAACTTGAAACTAGTTGGCTTCAGTCTGGATCTTTCATTGAGCTATAAAGGTGGATAAAAGGCTATGAAGATAGACTACAGATCATGGTAAATCAGAACACGGTCCCTTAGGGCTTAGACAAGAAATCATAAACACTGGGGCCAAAGTAACATTGTCATGGATGTATGTATGTGTGTCCAATACAGATGGCTCCAAACGTATGATGGCTTGATTTACTCCTTTGCAGATTTATGATGGTATGAAAGCAATATTCATTTGGTAGACTGCACTACTGAAATGAAATTGATTGCAGAACTACTGATAAAACACAACAAAAGTTGATACCTGGCTGTTGTGAGACTGTCAGTCATTGGTAACTCATGATGTACCTTAACTTATGAATGAATAAATACTTACTGGCATATCATACGCATATATATGTTATTAAAACTTTGTGCACCAGCTGGGCGTGATGGCGCACACCTGTAATTCCAACCCTGGGGAGGTTGAGGCAGGAGGGTTGTTGTAAGTTCGAAACCAGCCTGGGCTACAAAGTGAGATCAATGCCAGCCTAAAATGTATGGCAAGACTGTGTCAAAAAGACAAGAATAAAATGAAATAAAATAAAATACAACTGAAAACAAAAACCACACCAAACCAAAACAAAAACCTTACCCATTTTGGACTGCAGATGTAGTTTGTGGTGAAGCACTAACCTAAGGCTTTCATTCAATCTGTCACACAGAAAGAAAAAACAGAAACAAAATCCTAGCCAGCTGTCCCTCGGACAAAGGACCCATATCTAGAACACATAAAGAATTGGAAAAAATCAGGACCGTACCCCCAAGTTCAAAGACCCATCCCAAAATGGGCATCTGAAACGAACACGCACCTCTCTGATAAAGAAACACAAATGGCAAACACATATACGCATAACTGTTCAGCGCCATCGGGCATTCCAGAGACGCAAACCGAAGCAACACTGAGGTCTCTGTGCGGTGGAATGTTGCTCGGCTATAGAGAAAGATGAACGTGAGGCCTTTACAGGTGGGCGGCTGCGGCTGGAGACCACACTCACGCGTGAGGTGGGTCGGACCCGCGGCTGCGGACACCGTGCTGTCTCCCCGGTGTGGGAACCTGAAGGAGGGGATCAGGCTCGTGGGTGCGGTGGATGCTGCGGGGGGAGGCTGCTTAGTGGGGGCGCGGTTGCGATGAGCAGGAGGGAGGAAAAGAAAGACAGAAGGAAGGGAAGCTGCGGCTTCTGCTGGTTCGTTGAAAGGAGCGGCTGATGTTTGCTTGTTTGATCGCCCTTGCGTGGCTGTGTCCGGTGTCCCGCAACTGCTCTGAGGACGGCAATGCGGAATGCGGCAGCCCTCATTGATTTCCTGTCATCCTTTCGAAGGTCTGTATAGTTTCTATAGTTTTTGTGTTGTTTTGCTTTCGTCTTTGTTTTTGTTGCTTTGTGTTTGTTCTTTTCTCTTTAAAATAAAAAACGTCACACTATACATGCATATATTAATATCCGGAAACTTCAAATGATACCAAATTAATAAGAATATTTATATAACAGTAAAAATAGATTTAACTAATAAAAACATAAGTATATGTATATGTACGTTAGGGGTATATTCTATGTACAATGTCCACAGGAAAAGGTAATATGACTCAGTAGATGAAGTGGTAAGGATCTACTACTGATAAAGGAGAAAAATACAAAACAAAGTAGACTTACAAATTTCTCAGTTTATAGTTAGAGGATAAAAGAGTTAAAGTAAGTACGATAAATGCGTCCATGGAATACAGAAAAATGAGCACACTAAATAAATAAACTGAGCATTTTTAGTAGAATTTTATAGAAAGATAATGTAAACAGTAATTGCAAAAATGAAAGAATACTACCAGACAAAAATATATGAATTGATCATAGACTGACTGTCTGTAAACAACAAACATATCCAGAGGGAAGGTGTTTTCAACTTTTAAACAGTCAGAAGACCAGAACCAGGGTCTCCTAACCTGAGTGCTGTTCCCTAGGAAAATGATCAATATTTCAGGAGAGGTATGTTTTACTTGGTTTAACTGTTACATAACATATATATGCATTGAAACATCACATGGCACTCCACAGATATCTAAACTTATTGTTTCTGTGTATCAGTTGAAAATGACTTTTCAAAAATAATCAAATAATATTTACTCATGATGCTTTGATTACTAATATCAGAGCAGAAATAGTAATGTCAATTCTATGAAAACTTTTAAAGGCACAATTGTACGACTGGACAAATTTTTATTTCTTGTTAGGTGTATAAATCACTGAAATGAGACAATAGTATTTTAAGGAAATGTTTTATTTAAATTTAAGATTTTTCTCTGAAAAGAATAGTAACTATACAGCTTTAAAAACAAACTTAGTGTCCAAATAAGTTAAATTATATTAACATTCATAATGCATCTCCAGTCAAATGCTGTAATAAAAAAAGCTGGCAATTGTTTACATTGGATAAAATTCTGGTTTTATCCTAAATGATTTGTACATCCTGAAAAGGACAGGCTTCATTCTCCGCGTCCCTGTAGTGCTCATCTCGAGTGCCCTCCATGTGTCCTTTCTCCTTTTCATCTGTCTTTGCCATGGTCCGGGTGTCAAGTGTTCTATTCTGCTTTCCGCTGGGACTCTGTTGGGATGTTTTTTATCTCTCTTTGCTCGCGGATACCTTTAGCAAGGACTCAAGTATGTAACACCATCTATTTTTTTAAAAAGACACACTTTCAACTTTTCAGTTTGCCTGTATAAGTGTGTATATTTCATCACTGACTTACTAAAACTTGCGGTTTCAATGAGCAGCTGTTGACACTATACTCAAATTATCACATAAGCGGAGTTTTTATTCATCAGAAAAATTTCACCTGTAATAAAATTAACTTTCAATTTTAAAACGTATTTATGTAAAATTTGTTCAACAAATTGTTACAAATGCTGGAATTTGGTACATCTTAACGAGTAGAACTTTACAGTAATAAATATTGTATCTGTATTTTTAAGAGAATAAGAAATTACATATAACTTTCACTACTTATTACATAACTTTCACTACTTATCTTTAAACAAATTATATCATCATAGTCAATAGTCACCGTATATATTGTTAGATACATGGCCTTAAGAAGCACACACCAGCACAGGAGATGGTTAGGCTGAACGCGGCTGATACAGCAGCTGTTTGGTTAGAGTAGTTGGTTCTGCATCAAGAGTGGATGTTCCAGGCACTCAAGTCCTCTTTCCACCGAGACAGTCTCTCCATTTTACTGCCTAAACAATAGTAAGATATTTTTTCGCTATAGTATTTTTAAAAAACAATTATAATTGTCTGTATTTAGGATTATTATATTGTTTACGTGGATTCTTGCAAAAAAATCCCTCAATTTTCCCCTCTTTTTGATTGCATCATTTGTTGTCTGCAAAACCTGAGCAAACTTTGTGAATTTTGTGACTCTGTTCATTTGCACAAATGTTTTGGCAATCACCCCTTCTTTTCTTTATTTTTGTTTTTGTTTTGCTGTTTGTTTTTTGTTTTTTTTTTCCGGTACCAGAAATTGAACTCATGACCTCGCACTTGCCAGGCAAGCGCTGTGCCGCTGAGCTAAATCCCCAGCCCCTAATCACCCCTTCTTATGGGCAAGGAATCCAAACTTCTGAGTCCTACAAAGAGGTATATCAAATATTATTTCAGTCCAGCATTATATCATACCTTCCCTCTATTAATATATTTTATCTTTCCCTTACACATTCCTGGATTTCTTAGAATGTTATTTTATTCCTCAAAAGACAATTTTCACTTAAGTATGAACACTAGAGTGACAAAAATGATTTTTCTGTATTGCTCTTTTTCCCACTGAATTGAGTTAATAAGATTAATGAGAAATTTTGTTCATTTTTTCATACTCAAAATGTATCTATGAAAAATCTATAGTAAGTATTCAGTGAAAGTTTCTTTCAATTACAGTTTAAACTCAGTCAAGTCACTGAAATGAATTCTCTTCCTTCTCTCAGTGTTTCAGTGCATTACTTCATGGGACTTTGAATTGAAATAAGAGTAATTTTCAGGTAATTTTCCTGATTTGCAAGGTTACTAGGTATTCAATAAGTATGCAAAGCATATCTTATGCACTATTGACTTCTCAAAGTTTTTCCCAAAAATAATTATTCTTAAAGTCTTTGCCATATCTACTAGCATTTTAAACATAAAATCAAGATTAAGAAATTTTGACTTGCATGATACTCCTAAACTAGGGGCATGTCACCAATTATGTACATATACAGATTGAAGGAAGCTCATTTTTGTATCTTAGCAGGTAATTCTGGAAAAGATCATATAATCCTAGCAATTTCAAGGTTTTATTTTTTATTTCTTTTATTAGCAATGTGTTCATGATACATAGATTTATCTTGGGAAATGAGTACATATACTTATGTATGTTTTTATTGTTTACTGATACCATTTAGATGTATATTATTATCACATATATCATAAGGAATTTGTACCTATACATGATATATCCTGGTTCCTCTTTATTTTTTTTTCAGTCCTCTTCTTTCCCTCCAACCCCACTTCCCTTCTTCATTTATAAATCTTCAATTCCATTTTATCCTTCATCATTTCTTTCTTTTCCCTTCCTTTTTTTCCCCCAACCCCTCCTTAGTTCCTCTTTGTTTTGAATAATTTCTTCCTATTTCACAATACCTATTATAAATTTTGGTCCTTATTTACCCTTTCAGTTTCTCAGCCCAGAGAAACAATGCAATATTAATCAGCACTAATTTCCTTAAAATTAAATAGTAAGAGATCTAGTAATTTTAAATTTATTGTTAAGACAATTCAGTTTAGGATTTAGTGATTTCTATGTTACTAAAACTGAAACAACTTCAGCAGCTAATTAATGTGCTCAAATTTTTTAATGAGTGATAACCAAATAAAAGAGAAAACCAATATAAATTTAATAGGAGGAAATTTTCTGTACATATTTCTTGTGGGACATAGTAGCTCTGGACTAATAATGTATTATCTTGCTGTTTACTGAACAATTACAAATGCTTGGTTAAAATTATGTAACCCTATTACATGCTTGCTGTTAAGGAAATTTTTACCACCTCGTATATTCTCAGAGATTATATAAAGACAGCAATTTTAATTATAAATATTTGTGTGGATAATTCCTATAGCTGTAAACTACAGATTTTGAAATGTCTAATGAAGGTTTTCACTTGGGCAAAATTTTACATTTCTAGGAATTTTTCAAGGGTTGTTTAGACAACTGCCAATCGAGACACAGTTTGTCTTATTGCTGACATATTCTTATTTTACGTTTACCACCAAGAAAGAATAAGAATTCCTTAATGTGGAATCACTTTCCTAGTGTATGGTGCTTAAAACCCTCAAGAATAAGGCAAACTCACACCAACATAACTTTCAAAAGCTCGAAAGTGGTGGCCCATTCTGACAAAGTAGAAATGCTCATGTTCCAATGGCATACGAGAGAAAATGGAATAAAAAGGCCCAGAGAAACGGGCATTCTGAAAAGCACAAATTTTGTAAAATTAGAAGGTTGTACATCTTAAAGGGACCATGTGTGCTTCTATTTCTGTTTGCATGTTTGTTTTGTTTGTATGGTCTACAACGGAAAATGTAGATGCTCTATAGATTCCAGAGAATGCACTGTCCCTCACCATCCCAAGGGTGCATTAATGAAAGCACGGATGGCATCGCCAAGGCCAGGGTTGCCTCATCTCCTAAAAGCACAGCTGATGGTTGGAGATGTAGCCATGGAGCTTGCCTCGCCAATACAAATAACTGTGACCAATCTCCAATGTAATAAAGGTTAAGTGGCAGCATTTAGCTGCCAGAAGCCACCATGCTGTAATTAAAATGGCAATGGCAGGGTGGTGGGTCTGGCATAGGGCTGTAATATAGAAAGTTCTGCAGATGGTTGACAAAGGGTGACAGGCACACACACACACACACACACACACACACACACAGAACAAATTAAGGTGCTGATCAATAACTACAGTGAAAAAGACACAAATTTAAGAGTAATAAACTGAAGCTTATTAATGCTATCATAACTCATTCACTTCAGTTCTGATCCAATTTTCAAACTGTAGAAAATTTCTTCTGCTTTCAGTAGCAATATTATAATTCCCAATAAAAATTAAATTTTGCTAAAGGTGTTTTCTGTTTATTAGACCAAACTTTCCTCATTAATAGTTTAATACATAATCACATTTTTCAACTTTTAAAAAATATTACAGTCCTATGAGGATACAGTAAACTTGATCTGCCATAATAGTGTTGAATTTAGTTTGTATCTGCATTTATAGTTCACTTTATGTATGTTTCTAGTCCTTTTTTTATTGAAATGATTTTTCCTCAAGACATTTCATTTTCTGATCTTCAGATAAGTTTATAGAACATCAAAATGATCTATTTAACAGAGATCGTTGAATATTCCCGTAAAGTCAGAGGTTATAGAGTGGTTCATGCATTGTATTTCTCCTCCTCCTTCTCCTCCTCTTCTTCCTCACTTCTTTCTTCCATGTCTCTGTGTTGCCCAAGATGGCCTCAAATTTATGATCGTCCAAAATCAGCCTCCTCAACAGCTGAGATTGCAAATGTGCACCGCTGTGCCCAGCTGTGTTTCTTTTTTGTTGTTGTTGTTGTTTTCTGGTACCAGGAATCGAACTCACAACCTCACGCTTGCCAGGCAAGTGCTGTGCCACTGAGCTAGATCCCCAGCCCCCAGCTGTGTTTCTTTGTGCAACAATGTACTGAGAGAATGTGCTAGCATTATCTTTACAGCTTTACACTCAATGAGTTAATGAAAAACTGCCGCAACAAGGTACAAGTGAAATACAAATTCTGTCACCTGCAGCAGCTCTCATAAAGTGAGAAACAGACTTAAAATCATGGAGCCAAAGAAATATTTAGAACACAGGTAGGAATTATTTGGAATGCCAGGTAAGAAAATGAATTTGGAGAGATTAACTGAGTCACAGAACATATAGCATTAAGTATGGGGGAGAAATAAGTGAGGAATAAAACTGAAGACACTGAAATCTTTTTGGCAGGGAGTCTTACTTTGGGCTGCTACTCAAAGTGCTCAACACTGTACGGCTTCAGAACAACAAAAATCAATTTTTCATATTTCTAAAAACTGTTAGGCCAAGATCAGGGTGCCTGCCTAGGCAGGCTCTGGTGAGGCCCTCTGCTGCTTTGCAGACTGCTGACTTTGCTGTGTATCTTCACAGTGCTGGAAAAAAGACAACAATCTCTTTTGCCTCTTCTAATCCTGTTGAAATGAAGCTTCATGACCACATCATCTGTCAAAGATCTCATTTCCAAATATTGTCGTATTGTAGATTGGAATTTAAACACATGAATTTTTATGAATTTTGGATGGACACTACATTTAGTGCTTTGCGTCTGGTGTCTGCAAAATGTAAATGGTCCTTTGTAAAAGCAAAGTATCAAGGTATTTCCTCTGAATCTTCTTCCTGGACTATCCTACCTCTTACTTTCTCAATCTAGAAATTGAGACAAGCCCACAAAAACTCTATTGGCTGTGTCACTCTCAAATTATAAACTCTTAGTATGTAGGATTGAGGGTAAAGTTAGAAGTGCAGAAGTTCCCTGAAAAAACATAAAGTTTTCATATTTTAGATGTTCATTTTGTCTCTGCTCTACAAATACAGCACAAGGTGTAAGAAAGCAATGAAAAATGTCACTGACCCATTTTCCCCTACAAACACTAATTCTAGGGCACACTGGCACATGTGATATCCTGCCATGTTCTGAAAAGCTCCATAATCATTGCTGTAGTTGCAATAAGTTGGGATAAGCCATATAGCCAAGCCTGAGATGGTATGGAACAATTTTTGATGGTGATTTTCTTTAAATTAAACCCTTACGCGTAGTAGGATCTGTTCAGGTTTTAGGGAGAAAATGTAAGGATTGGGTTCTGATCAGAGGGCATCACAAGTGGTTCTGTTTCTCACTGCCCTCTTAGGTATTGCAGCTTAACATTACTGTGAACTACCAACATCTTCCCTCAAAGCTCCTTCAGTACAAAGTGAGTTATGCTGAAGAAACATCTTCCTTCAAAGCTCCTTCAGTACAAAGTGAGTTATGCTGAACAAACATCTTCCTTCAAAGCTCCTTCAGTACAAAGTGAGTTATGCTGAACCTCGAATTATACTATAAAAATCAAGGTGAAGGGAAGTAAATTCTTTATTTTATAGAACACTCCAATGACATTTTCAAATCTGAGTTTTAATATGCTTATAATGATGTATAGGTTCACTAAAGTGTACTACAGCGCAACACATTGTGACAGTTAAAAACACTCATGTACTGTAATTCCTTATCAAACATAGAACTTCTGCATCATCTCAAAACATCCCTAATTCTTTCATGGTTCTTTCTTTTCAAATCATCTAGTATTGCAGCATTTCACCATATGTTAGCTTTGCTCATTGCAGAATTTCACAATATGTAACCAAATACTGTATCCGTCATAGTACCTGGCTTTTCTGTCTCAGTATAATACTTTTTAGGTTCACGCATGTAATTGTAGCTCATCACTGTTTGATGTGAGTCATTAGCTCCAAAAAGTCCCAGTTTATTATCTGTTCACTTAACTCAATGAGTGTATTTTTTCTTGTTTTGGACAGTTATGAATAAGGCTGCTGCAAATATTCTTATCAAGTCTTCTTATAAAAATATATTTCCATTTCTTATGGGTTACTATACAGGTGTGGAACTTATAGGTCAGAGATATATCGTATACTTAAATTGAAGGGAAAATAATGTCTCAATGACATCAACTGTTTGTAACATAGTAAGTGTTCAGCAGTGTAAAGGAATGGTCCTTGGCTCCACATACTTATCAGACTTTTGAGGTCTTCATTCTTTTTAAATATAGAAAATCTGTAAAGAGTACTTGTCATAAAATTATGATGTTCCCCAAGTAAAATCCAAGGCATTGAAATACTCAAAACCTAAATCCTCAATTGTATCAGTCCTGGTAGGGGGAGGTGAATGCAGGGGTCAGAAAATTAGATAAAAGTAAAAGAAAAAAACAAACATGAAAACCGAAAATAAAAAAAGAAAAAACATGTAGCAAATAAAGAAAAAGAAAATACTAGAAGAAATAAAAGGGGGGAAAAGCCCCTAAATACTCAAAAAATAAACAGGAAATAGTGAGTCAAAAGAAATTTCTCTGTTTTTGAATTAGCCTTTGCTTTGTGGGTTCCACAGTCTCAGAATCCAGCCGATACAGGTGAGGGTTAGTAAGTCATTCCTAAGATCCACTGTTCTTTCCACACTTGTGTTTCTGTGTGTGCAGGCTGCATGCACCCCAGCCTTTCCCGCTATGCATGGGCAGTCAACAGTGCCCATCGTAATGCTGTAGCCATGCTGGGTCCCCCTTCCTTGTGCCTGTGTGCACCCGAAGTCCTGGCATCCTCTGACTAGTGAATGGCCTCTGGTTTGTGAGGTGCCTCTGTGCTCCAGAGACATCTGTGTCTATCCACCCAGGACCAAGGGTACACAGCCTAACCTGGCTCCATCTTTGCTCATGCTGGCCCGTGACAGAAAGCAAATAGAACTCTGCTTTTGTAGGCAGTGGGATGAGAGGGAGGGATGTCAGAAGTCTACTGCCCTTAATGCCAGCACCTTTACACCCAGCTCCATCCGGAAGCCACCCATGCCGAGCTCGGCTTCTCATCACAGAGACTGGGGTCTCCTACATCTCTCCTGCCTGAACTTAAACTTCCAGGCTGCACTTGCTTCATAACTGTCTCCCATGGCCACCTCCCACACAGTCCCTGCGCCAGGCCCACACCAGAAACCCTGGAATGTAGCTGGTCTGCGGTCCCTCTGTAGTTCAGCTTTAAACAATTACTGTCTTCCCAAAATGGGTCCTGATTAAGTCCTCTCAAACATGGCAGGCCTTATGCTGGATTTCCTTCACAACTCCAGCCTCCCGTGCAGTAGCAGTCACTTTCAGAGTCAATCGACATGCTGCGGCTGAGGTGTATAATAACAGTGGGCTTTTCTCCAACCAGCTGACAGTTGATCCCTCTCTGAGCTTACCCCGCATAAATGGAGGCAGGTCCCTCCCCTTGGGAACCTAATTGTCCTTCCCAGGCTGCCTCGTTACTTTCTCTCCTCTGCGCTCCATCGCTTCATCTTCTCTGCAGCTTCTAGTCCTCCCCTCAGCTCACGCCTCATTCCCCAAGATTCTTAGCTGTGCTCCTCTTCACCAAATTTTTGTCTTCCGAGTGTCTGGACTCCAGATTCTAAAGAGGCTGCACTTCACGCTCGGTTTCTACCCTGCCGTATTCTGCCTTCTACGGAATCAGGGATGGAAGAATGCAAAACGGTCCCCTGCACCGTGGAGGCTGGAGGGTCCAGCGAAGGGCAATGAAGGCCCGAAGCTCGCTGCACGGCCTGTGTGAGTACACACGGGAGGCTGATGATGCTGAGACAGAACCTGGAAGAACTGCAGACAAATGTCCGAAGTCAACAAGAAAAACATTCATTTTGCCATAAAGGTGAAAAACATGACTCTGCCAGGCCCACCTTTATTCTTTAGAATATTTAGATTGATTAACTATTGATTTTAATTTTATGAGTTTTATAATATTAAATAATGAGTACTTAACAGGAAAGAAATCACAAAAATAAAGTATTGAATTTTTAATATGTATTGTTTATAAAAAATATCGAATTTTCAACATCAACTCATTTTTGGTGCAAAGTCTAAAAAATAACCACAAATAACTTCTTCTATGGACCACAATAAGAATACAGATAGCACTTTACAAAAAAATCTTTACTTCAATGATCACATTCAAGCAGTCTGTACGCATAACCACAGCATATTTCATACACATGCACTTCTACACTGACAGCATGCGTATTTTGTTTTCCTGGCCTTTTTTGTGCTACAAACCTGACATCTCAGTGGTGTTGCCGCTCTTTCGAAAGGCTCTTATGTCATAGAGTATGTAGTTATACATACAACATCAATAAAATTCTTAAATTCTTAATATTTATCATACGTGTAGAACAGACATCAATATTTTCACATCAGCTGTGTCCTTGCTTACAAAACCTAAAAGATAATACCACAAATAAATTTCTGTATGAACTACAATAAAAATATCAACAGAACTCTAGGACAAAAATAAGCTTCGGTTTAGCTGTCACACCCAAGGCGGTTTTCACACATGACAACTGGCTGCTCATGTACACGTCTCTCTTACACTCACAGCACATGTGTAAGCTTTCTTCTCCTATGTCGCAGTCTTGTCCTCTCTTCTCTGCCTGCTTTGTCAGCAGCTTGCTTCTATATTGTACAGCATGTGCTCAGCAGGGAAATAATATAGCAATAAAATGAAATATAAAATGTGTACTGATAGCATAGACTCGACATCAACATTTTCATATCAGCTGTGCACTTACAGAAACTAAAAGATAAAATCAAAAATAAAAACCTCTGTGAACTACGGTGTAAACACAAACAAAATTCTACCACAGAAATAATCTTTGCTTCAGCTGTCACACCCAAGGCAATCTCCATACATGACAACTGCGTGTTCTGTGCACAAATCTCGCTTACACTGACAGCACAAATGTTTGTTTTGCTGCCGTTCTTATAGGGCACAGTTGACATTTTTCTTGTTTTCCTATTGTCATAGTAGGTCTTTCTGACGTTGGGCCTGCCTGTTCATTTGTCAGCTCACCAGTTTGTGGCATAATTTCTTGCATAGTTACTTCTGCAGAAACATTTTGTTTTTCCTTTGCTGTAAATGATCTCTTATGAGCTCCAAACCCAACCCTCTAAGAAAATGTCTCCAAAATATTTTGCACATTTTATTTTCTTTGAAAACTACCAAGCTATTATGTTTAGGATTACATAAAACAGAACCCTTGGCCAATGCTTTGTGTTTTGAGTGACATCGCAGTTGCTGCATAATGCATCAACATCGACTTTGCCTTTAGTTTGTTGTAGAAAGCTACCATCTCAGGTTTCAGTTTTGTTAAGGTTTCCCTATCGATATTTCCATCATGGTGAAATGATGACACCCGCAGCACCATTTTGTTTTTCTTTGCCATACATGAAGCCAATGTCATATCTTTCTGAAAACCAAAGATTGTATTACACAATTCTCTGTTTTGAATTTGCGACATTTCCTTTGGAATTTCTGCTTAGTTCCTGGGTACAGTTCCTGTGCTGGTCAACTTGTGTTCTGTTAGGAAATTAGCATCAGTTAGAACCTGGTAAACAAACTGTTGAATGTCATGTTCTGATCAGTTTGTGAGATAGAAGTAACAAGTCTGTTCATGACATCATTTGGTCTATTACTATATAAGGACCTGACTGTAGAGGACCACCACATCACCCTCCCCAAGACCCAAGTGTGATTGTGCTTTCTTGTGAGCAGTGCAGGCTATATAGAGATGATTTCCCTAAATTGGCTTTCATTTTAATGAATGACTCTGGCTGAGCCTGTTTACGTATCTTCATGACAGCAGGTGGCTGGTGGCAAACTAGCATTGTTTGTCATCAACAGCCCATGGTAGATGACAGGTACATGAGTTGTGATACCATGGGGCTAAAATGTGTGATAACGTCTCTGTTGAGATCCACATGACTCCAGAGGAAATTTCCTTCTCAGAATTGGTTACAAAGCAGGTTGTTCATCAATTACAACCTAAGTCTGATTGTTTCTGTCTTTTTTGCAAGAATACTTTGTTCCTCTGTTATAACGCTTGCTGACTTAGTCACTTGTCTAGCATATCAGGTACCATTTTCCCTCATGCTAGTGTGATCAGTAAATACTAAGGTTCTGGCTGTCTCATGGTCTTTTATTACCTATAACTGGTCATCCCAGTTATAGGTAATAAAACTATGCTGCACTCATAGTTTGTCTCTTGGTTTCTTGCCATGTGACATAACTCTGAGATCTGGGACTCACTGTGGGGGTCCCTAACAACTGGAACCATGGAAACTGTTTCTGATACCTGAGAGCTGATTTCCAGGATAAATGTCTAACATGACAACATAATAAGTTTTCCTCTATACAAGGGCATAAGTTTTTATGCTGTATTTTGACTCATCACTTTTCAATAAGTATTTTACATTCCTTCCATCTCCATGAGAAATCCCTGCTAAGTAGAACACATCTATGAGTGCTTTCAATTCAGCAAGTGAGGTGTCATCACACACTTTTTAAAATATGGTTATTGATGCATAGAAAACATTTTACTCACATTTCAGCCTGTATATTTCACACAATCTTGTAGCAATCATCTATTAAATTTTCCAACAGTGAATGGCAATATTGACATTCTATCCAATCCATTTCTCCCCTGCCAAGACCCTCACTTTTTTTTTGGACGTAGTTCTGATGTTGTATTGTTCCATTTGCTTGCATGGCCATTTCTCAACTTTTCTATGAGTAAAATATGTACTCATATTGCTGTTTTCTTTGATATCTGTAGCAAGGAGGTCTGCATTCCCTGTGTACATATCAGTCAATTCTTGCTCCATTTCATTTTCATGGAAACTTGGGCTCACATGGCCAGTATCAAAGTCATCATCATCATCATCATCACCATCTTCATCATCATCATTATCCACCCACACCACTCCTCTGTTATGAAAGCATGTATTTTACCATAGTGCATCATCTTCATCATCCATGCATGAGTAATGTGATGATTCACGTTTGACCTCCTCCAAACATTGCATATGTAGTTTTACATGTGCCATTTTACTGAGTGGGCTACTTCTACTAGAAAAATCAAAAGGAAATTTGTTTTTCTAACAAATCCTGGAGTAGTGTGATTTTATTAGACCCTCTGTGATACTTGAGTAAACATATACAAAACCAGTTAGATGGAGCAAAAGGTGGATAAAGTCTCATTTTTCCATGTTTGTACATGTACACATATTTTGTCAGTCATCATACCAAATGAGTGAACACGTAGATTCCTTTCTGTATTCTTCAAAGAAAGGTACTGAGACACACAGACTGCTACTCTCTTTGTAAAGTACAAATTCACAGTAAAAAAGTAAGGGATATTTCTGCTGTACCTAGTGTTATGTATCTACTAATTACTGTATTTTCAATGTAATATATGTATTTGTACCATCTTCTTCATTTTCTATTTGTCATGTCTGTGACTTCTTATGTTCTCCATATCTCCATTTTAAAAGTTTTACTTATTTTATTGCCTTATTAGTTATAATCGTTTGTTTATTATTTGTTGATTTATGGACCTGTATATTTAAATTTTTTCAGTCTACCTTGAAATACTTTCCTTCATCCGTCCTAACAACATTCAAAGAACACACAGTCCACATTTTTCTCCTTCTGTTTAGAGAAGCACTTCTATAGCTATATACTTGCATATTCCTTAGAAACTTTGAGATACATTTTTATGCCATTTGCCCTAGTCATTCTAACAAAATATTAACGAATGATAAAAGCATTTTTTTATTTTAAGGGTAACATTTAAACTGAACATATAAGAATTCTGGGAAAAAACTAGAGTATGTCTTCACAATTTTGTGTAGACAAAGTTTTCTTAGGTGGGTCCCAGAAAACACTAAATACAAACACAAAGTTTTGGCAAATCAGAATTTATCAAAATTAAAAACAAATTACTCAGTCACAGATGGAAGAAATATTCTCCATATTTAATAGATAAATAGAAAAAATTTAATAAACCCTAAATGTCAATAAGAAAAAGTTAAAAATGATTAAGATATATTACATTCATATACCAATTCCCATAATGAATGAAATTATTATGTACTGTAAATGTGTATGAATAAAAATTCTTAAAATGGGGGCTGGGGATTTAGCTCAGCGGCAAAGCACCTGCCTGGCAAGCGCAAGGTCGTGAGTTCGGTTCCTGGTACCGGAGAAAAACCAAAAAAAAAAAAAAAATTCTTAAAATGAGAAAAATTTCAATAGTCACTTCACAAATAAAAATATTAAATGATCATTGTTAATGCAAATTTTTGCTCCATATCATTGTTCATGTTTAAATATAACTCAAAGCTGCATGGAATTTTCACTTCATATTATTCATGAGAATTTTGGTTACAGTTACAAAAATATGATTGTATTAGCCATAATTCCAAATGTTAAAATCTGAGAAGATCAAAATGTCCTAAAATTTTAACTTCTAAAAATTCAAAATACTGAAAATGTAATTCTGGAAAACAATGATATAAAGAATTCTGTAAAAGACATGAATTTATTTTTTGAAAATAGATTTATTTGACAAACATAAAAACACATGAAAGAGCACCTTGTATGTCACTTTGAACAATAAAATATGCAATAATAATATACTCATTTTTGAAAACAGTTACCTTACCAATAGTTGTATAACATTTTTGAACAAATAAATCGTATTCATAAAAATAGATCAAAAAGCGAAATATATGCATGTATATCAATATGTTTGGTAGTTGTGTGCATTTAACTTTATAACGTTAGTCATTTAAAATACTGTGATACACAACCTAAGTCTTTTGACAAAATTGATCAGACACTATATTTGGTCAACCTGCATAACCAGTCCCCCAAAATGCTAAAATCTTGAGACATTTCCTGAATGCATACATATAAAAAGAATATCTTTTCATTAACTGAAGAAATTTCATTTTTACTTATATATACAGTGCTTATACACAAAGTCAATGTTGTAATAATTCACCTTCAGAGTCAGATTTCTAGAAAACGCATACAATGAATTAGAACTGTCTACATTTTTTATAAACTATCTACAATTTATAATACCTTATAATACCATTGAAAATGGTGTAAACCTATAATATATAGTATAATAAATTGAAAAATAATGTGACCAAATAAAATACCTTAACAAATAAAAAAAGAAAAAACTAAAGAATATTAAGCCTTTGCAAAATGTATTACGATGATAGATGATGGGCAATGCACAGTGGTGAGATTCTCATAAAAGTGATGAGATTCTCATGACCATGAAGTTAATTTTGAAGTCATGAGCCACGTTGAATAGTTATTTTTTTCTTCTTTTTTTATTAATTTCATGGCAGGGCTTAATTTCAGGACAGCATATATTCATTTTCGTATTTTATGTGACACTTTGAAAAAAAAAATTCTTCCATGATTTCACATACACAGACGTGTGTGTTTCTTTCAAAGATTTTTCATTTCCGGTATTTGGGTATGTCAATTCACATACGCAACAGAAATCTCATTTCTGTTAGAATTCACATACCCAAGAATTCATTTCTGTCAGAATTTACATGCCCAACAGAAATTTTATTTCTGTTATTTGGGTATGTTATTTGGGTATGTGAAAATGTATTCTCCAGGCACTCATGTAGGCTTCCTGTATTAAGAGAAACAATACCGAGACTGAGCAGCAACGTGATTGTCTAAATATCTTCTCATTTTTGTTCTTCGTGTTTACTTTTACAATTGGCTCGTGTTTGCAGTGTATAATGCATTGTGAGGAGTTGGTATGTGTAAACGACTCACTACTTTTTCCCTAACCCTTCCTGTATTTCCCTGCCCCTTCCAGCTCTTGTTCCCATTTTCACTGGCAAAAGCTCTGATTCCATTTTCCCCACGATTCTTTTCTCTTCTCACCCCCGGAACTCCCCTGTCCTCATCCTCTCTCCATCTCTTGTATCCAACTGTGCACGTATTTTTTCACACCAGTCAATATTTCACCGGCTTCTTCAGGCAAATACAACTTTAATTCATTAAAACCTCCTTGAATGTTGTCAGCTGGAAAAATATCAGTGCAGAAAACTGACCCATTTTTCAACTGAAGTTTCCATCATTGCTTTGTCCTGAGACAAATCTTATTCTCAGAATTAGATAAATTAATGGGATTCTTTGTCTCAATTATATTTCCTTCTAATACAATATCCTGTATTCTTGTTTTTCAAATTTTACTTCTTTCTTTCTTCCTTATGGATCCCTTCTATCTTTAATTGTTAAACTTTATTAATCTTTAGATATTTTGTTAGCTCTATCCTGTTCCAGTTGTAATCTTCTGTATTGTTGATGGAGTTATATTCGTTACACTTAGGATATATTTACTTTTGTCAATATTTGGTTTATATTTCTGCTTATATTATAATTAAAAATCTAATTTCAGTGGTTAAAGAGGACATACTGTTGGTTTTCACCATATATCAATATCCAGTTTGTCTTTGACAAATAGAGCAAATAGCATAAAAAATCTGTGCACAGAAATAATAGCAGAAACATTTCAAACAACTTAACATAAAAATAACTGAGTCAATGTAAACCACTAAAGAGAATCAGAAAAAAAGTTCTGTGCAACACCTGAGACAAAATCCCAGAAATACAACTTTAGGACAGAACCTTAAAAGCTGCTACAGAAAAACAATAAATCACTTATAAAGGAAAACCTTTTACAGTTGCAGAACCCTACTCAACATATAAAGGTCAGAGATCTTGGAGTAAAGTTTTACAAGCCCCTCCAAAAAAAGCACAAAACAAAACAAAACAAAACGAACTCTCCAAAATAGCGTGATATATCTTGCAAAAGTATCTATCAAAGTTGATGGAAAGAGAAGACGAAAAAAACCTTAAGAACTTCATGACCACCAGAAAAGCATCTGAGCATTTTTTCAAGGATATTCCTGAAAAAAATAAATAAACAATGCCAAAATGTCTAATCAAATGAATACACCAATCAGGATGTCTCAGTTACTTTCTAGTTTCTAGGATAAAATACCAAACACTCATGAGTTAAAAGACGCGAGATTTGTTTTGGTTCACAGTGTGTAGAAGTTTCAGGCTATAGTCAGCTGGTTCCAAGGGACCACAGCAAGGCAGAGGTGCATGACAGAGGAGAAACAGTTCATAGTATGGCAGACAAGAAGCAGAAATGAGTCACGGAAGGAGGAGCTGTGTATACTCTTCTGGGCTATGCCCACAGTTCACCACCTCTTCCCATCAGACTTTCCCTCCCCAAGTCACACCCAACTATATGCTCATAAGTGGACTAACACTGCGATGAGTATCACATACCCATGATCCAGTCACCCACAAAATTTCCATGTATGAGCATGTGAGGTTTTTCAGGGACATCTAGATGTTAACCATAACACAGGTTGAACATTTAATTGTGGGAGGTGATCAGTAACAGGAAAATAATGCAGTGAAAGGGTAAGTCAATGTAAATGGCCTCAATTACCCAAGAAAAAGAAATATATTGACAAAATGGATTAAAAAACAAGACCCCATAATATGCTGAATACAAGAAACATATTTAATGCAAACAATACTCATAGACTAAAATGCAAAGGCTGAAAAAGAACATTCCATGAATTGGGAACCCCCAACAAGCAAGAGTATATACCCTTTCTCAAGTGAAAATTGATCAAAAGAGGCAAAAAAAAGAAAGAAAGAAAGAAAGAAAGAAAGAAAGAAAGAAGAAAAGAACACCTCACAGTGTACTGGATAAAGGAACAATTAAACAGGAAGAGAAAACAATTATTAACATAAGTATCAAATATCAACACACCCAACTTCATTAAATAAACACTACTAAACGTAAAAGATCAAATAAACATTAACACAATGATAGTGGGGCAGTTCAATATTCCATTATCAAAAAAAATTCAACAAACTTCAAAGTTGAACCATACCTTTGAAAAAATAGACAATTTATATCTACAGGATATTCTTCACAAAACAGAATACCAAATCTTTTTGGCAATGCACAGAACTTTCTCTAAAATAAACCACATACTTTCCCATACCACATATGTAAATACTGTAAATGAAAAATGATCAAATTATTCAATGCACATTATCAGATCATATTGAACTGAAACTAGACATCAATGGCAAATGAAACTATAAAAATTATACAAACACATAGATACTAAGCAATACACTCTTGAGTAGTTAATGAATCTGAAAAAAAGAAATTAAACAGTTCCTAGAATCAAATGATTTTGATATTACAGTATGCTTGAACATATAGGACATAATAAAAACAGTTCTAAGGGGGAATTACCTTTGAATGTCCACATCAGAAAAACACTGTGAATCTGAATACATAACCTAACAATGCAACTCAGAGTTCTAGTAGAACAAGAACAATGCAAATCCTAAGCCATTTCAAAAACATTATAAAAAATATTTATAAAAATCAGAGGGGAAATTATGAATTTGAGATTTAAAATGATACATTATCAAATAGTTGGTTATTTAAAAGAATAAATAAAACAGACATATTCTTACCCAATCTTACCAAAAAAAGAAAGGAAAAACCCAAATCAGTGCAATTGCAAATTATACAAAAAGCAAAAGAAAATCAGAAGAGACACCATCAAAATCCAGAAGATTATTGGTAACTCTTTTCTCCAAAGAAATTGGAGAATTCTGAAGAAAGGGATAGATGCCAACATAAATACGAGCTAACAAACTGAAGCAAAAAGATGTTAAAAACCCTCAATTATTCAATGACAGGCACAGATACTGTAAAAAGCAATGATAAAAACTATAAACAAATAAAAATCCAGTACCTAGAGGATTCACTAAAGATTTCAAGAACTTCAGTGAAAATCTAATGCCAATTCTCCCAAACACTTTAATAAAATTGATAGAAAAAGAGTACTCCCAAAGTCATCTGTGAATCTTGACACTACCATTATTCCAAAATCTTAAAAGGACCCAACTACAAAGGAGAACTACAGACCAATCTCTTCAAGGAACCTGGACACAAAATTTCTGAACAGTGTACAGGTAAAAGGAATGCAATAAATCACTAAACATCGCATATTATGACCAAGCAAGCATTGTTCCAGGATGCAAGTGTGGCTCACATATGCAAATCAGTAAATGTAGTGTGTCACATAAACGGAAGCACACACATTATGTAACCATCTTAATAGGTTCAGAAAAAACCTTTGACAAAATCAAATATCCACTTCTAATAAAAAAGACCCTGAAGATAATAGTTATAGAAGGTCCTTATTTCAGTCTAATGAATGTCACTCCTAAAAAGCTCACTGCCAATTTCATATTACTTAGGGAACACCTGAGAGCTTTCCCTTTCAAATCTGCAACCAGAGAAGATGTCCACTATCACCACTCCTATCCAATACACTGCAGTGCTCAAAACATTTTCTGGAGCAATCGTGCAACAGAAAGAAATAAAAGGGATATGTAGAGGAAAGGAAGAATCAAATTTTAATTATTCAGAGAGGACATGATCCTATTCACAGGACATCTCAAAAGTTTTACAAAAAACTTCTGGAATTAACAACTAAATTTATTATTGTAGCAGAATACAAAATCAACACACAAAAAATCATATTGTTCTCATATATCAAGCATGAGCTCATTGTGAAAGAAATTAGGAAAGCAGTACCATCCAGAATAGCACAAAGAAAAATTACTAGGAATAAACCAAACCAAAACAGTTAAAGATTTTTATGACAAAACCTATAGTATTCTGAAAGAAATCAAAGAGTGCATCAGAAAAATTAAAGATACCTCTTATTCCTGGATAGACAGAAGAAATATTTTCCAGCACTTGTTCTGTCTATCCAGGAATAAGCTATACTTCCCAAAATGGTATAAATATAATGCAACCCAAACTAACTACCAGCTGCAGTTTTCTCAGAGCCAGAGGAAACAATTCTAAAATTCATATGGAACCAGAAGAGACCCAGAATTCCAAAAACACTTCTGGTCCACAATAGCAAACCAGTATGCATGGCAATCCTGGGCTTCAAGTTACATACAAAGTTACAGTGGTTAGGACACCATAGAAATTGAAAACAAAAACAGACATGCAGATGAGTGGAACAGAATAGAGGCTGTAGACACAACCTCAAGGCTCTTTCAGCAATCTGATCTTTGACGCAGGCACCAAACACATGTTCTAAAAGAACGCCTCTTCACAGTTGGTGCATGGAAAACTGGCTGTCCACATGCAGAATCCTGATTCTGTACTCACATAACTCATGATGTGCTAAACTAAAATCCAAATGGAACAAAGACCTAAATGTTAAAATAGAAGAATTTAATCTGCAGAAAGATAAATTACATAAAAACATAGGCACTGGCAAAGACTTTCTCAACGAAACTCCAATTGTAACACTGAAAGCAAATAACATCAAGAATCAACAAATGGAATTATGTCAAGCTAAAAGGCTTCTGCACAGCAAAGGAAATAAGCAACAGAATAAAGAGACAGCTATTTCTCAGAGGACTACTATCTAGTATATATAAAGCACTAAAGAAAAGACCACCCAAAATCAAAGACCCAATAAAAATAGACTACTGAAATGAATAGATGCTTCACAAAAGTATGAATGGCCAATAAATACTTGAAAAAAATTTAACATCTCTGGTCACTAAAGAAATGCAAATTGAAGGGGCTGGGGACTTAGCTCAGCAGCATAGCGCCTGCCTGGCAAGTGCAAGGTCCTAAGTTTGATTCCCGGTACAGGGAAAAAAAACACCAAAAAAAAAGAAAAAAGAAATGCTAATTGAGACAACAGTGCAATTCCATTTGACTACAAAAGGCATGGCTACCATGAAGAAATCAAATAAGGAATGCTGGTGAGATGGGAAGAAAAAAGAAATCTTACCAGATTTTTTTCTGGGAATGTAAATGAAGACAACCACTATGGAAATCAGCATGGAAACTGCTCAAAAAATTAAAATTAGCAATTCTATTTGACCCAGTCACTCCCCATTTAGATATTCCCTGAATAAGCTAAAAACATCATCATACAGTTATACAAGCATACCCATGTATAAAGCAGGACAACTTGATAGATCCTGGAAGTAGCCTATATATCCATCAACAGATGAATGGATAAATAAAACAGGGTATTCATACACAATGGCATACTACCCTACCATAAAGATTAACAAGCTTGAGAAACTTTAGGAAGATGGGTCCACCTTGACATCATGATAGTAAGTGAAATAAACAGACAAGCTTACATATCGCATCATTTCTCAAACACAGAAACTTGTAATACAAATGATCAAAAAAGCAAAATAAAAGATAAAAGGAAACAGATATCTTTGCAAAAGTGAAAGTGACCAAGAGATTGTGAGAGGAGATGGAGGTCAGAGGAGGGGAAAGGAATGAAGAAAGTTATTTTCTTATACAAATTA
The DNA here is from genome assembly GCF_000276665.1 of Chinchilla lanigera. Classification (NCBI taxonomy): domain Eukaryota; kingdom Metazoa; phylum Chordata; class Mammalia; order Rodentia; family Chinchillidae; genus Chinchilla; species Chinchilla lanigera. Next base: position 4,544,867 of record NW_004955472.1, on the reverse strand, counting down.
ACTTACATGATCAATAAGAACTTGAGAAGCTCCCATTTTCAATTTTTATTTTTCTGCATATGTCTGAAAATGCACATTAACATATTTTTCTCTTCCTAATTGTGTTTTGTGTCTCCATCTACATATCAACTATTAATATAATATTGTGAGTTAGTTTATTAAAAATTATTGGAAGTACCTTAACAATACAACAGCATGTTGAAAATATTTTCCTTTATTACTGTTACTCTACACACCCAAAATATAATATTGCCACGTTTGTTCAAGCATAATTGTCATATACTGAGTAGACATCATAAATTAAGCACTATTTGCTAAAGAGGAAATCATTGTGTAAACACAAAATAGATGAATGAGAAGTAATATAAAATGATTTTGAAAATAATTATATGCTTTTTATTACCTTTAACAATTATTATGGAACCCTTCTTTATGTTTATCTCTGTTTGGACATTGCATTAAAAATACTATTTATGTATTTCCCCCATTCCTGTGAGATTTAGACACAAGATAGCTAAGATATAATTGTACTACTAATTTTTATTATTTCACTGAAAGGAACAGTTATAGTTTATATTGTTTGATCAGTTTTGCATGCCTATATCTGGTAATCTGAGCAACTACTTTGAAGATAATAACATACAATATGATAACTATTGCTAATTCCCTATCATTTGTTTTGAAATTCTGTATCATTTTTATTGTTTTTTTCTCTTTAAATTTTAAAAAAATATTATTTATAACCAAATAATTGAACTAATAGAAAGTATTTTGCTTAAAATATAATGCGCATTGTCATTGTTTTATAGAACTATTGAAATAGCAATTTGAATTTAGCTGTGATAGAGATTTAAAAGGTTTCAAACTACATTTTTTTTTGCCTTGTTAAAAGTGGCTTTTTAAACCTTACCAAGCAATTCTTAGTCTATGTGCAAATAAATTGAAGTAAAACATTTAAAATTGAGGAAATTATTGAACAACTTCTAATTTACATCTCAAACAATTAATGATATCAATTTTACTTAATGCCAGTGAGTTGCTATGAACAATAGTCTATATATGAGCTCAATCATCTGCTAGTCCTTTAAAGAAGCAGTCATATGAAACAGACACTGGGGCCCAATTGTTTCACATAACCTGAAAGTTGTATATCCAGTGCTCTATTTCGTCCATAAGTATGTTTGACCACAGCTGAGTGATTTTAACATTTGCTTTTTAGAGCAACGATCCTTTGTGCCCTTAGTTTAATTCAACTTGAGTGACTTCTGTGACATTGAAAATTGCTAAAATTATGTTAATGGGTTTTGGATCTAATCACATTCTTCTAAAAATCTAAATCATTTTAAGACACACAGAAATTCTCCCAAATTTATCTTCTGGCTTATCTTCCTCATAACATTTACCAACTTTGCCAGTACATGCATTGGGAAAATTGAGAGATCTCTTTTGCCTTTTAAAAATATGAAAATAAAATTAATTGAGGGAGGCATGTTGGGAAAGGGCTGCTTGGATGGAACTGTGCCCTTGATCAAAAACAGCTGCCACAGAATATAGCTGTGTATATTCTGATAGAATTCTGCATGGATCTTAAAACCTCTCAGTAATACATCAAAATGTAGGATTATGCCATATGAATGTGGTAAATATTGATATAACAATAAGAAATACTGTCATGGGAAAATGGAAATAGACACAGCAAGAAATGTATCCATAATTCTTACAATACAAAAATATACTTACTTTAAATGTATTAGCAAACCTCCGTTATACATATAGTCTGAAATTCCTATTCATATTTATGTATAGTAGAAGAAATGCTACTGCTTCTTTCATAAGAAAATGAAAAGAACTTCATAACCAGTTAACAGAATAACAAGTTAGTACACTGTGTATTGTTGTCTTTGGAGTAGCTGTTCAGAGACAAAAATGATTGTCCTTTACAAAGAAATAACAAACAGATAATCACATATGCTTTCTTTTCAATGAGCTAAAACTACTTTTATAAATGAGACAAATTCACACATATATTTAAATATTTTTGATACAGCAGAATAGGAATTTTAGGCAATTATTTGAATTTCTTCCCATCTATCATCTATTTTACTATATATACATATATTTTTCATATGAAAAATCATGCAGTATTGAAGCTTGTGTGTCTGACTTATTTCACTTCCCATTACATTATCAAGTTACACTAATTTACCTATGAATGCCTCAAATTTCTTTCTTTATGGCAGAATAGTACTCTATTGTGTATAAATATCACATATTCATTATTCATTGTTTGATGGACATGTATGCTGTTTCCAAATTCTAACTTTTATAAATCATGCTGCTATAAATATGGGTATATGCCTATATACTTATAAAATGATTATTTTAATTTCTAGTTTCAGTTTTTTAGTAATATGCACTAATTTTCATAGTGTTTCTACTAGTGTACATTCCTGCCAAATGTAAAAGGAATCCTTTTGGCACACCCATGGCAGCATTTATTATTGTTAGATTTTTGATGATAGCCAGTTTTTGTGGAGTAAGACAGTATCTCAATGTATTTTACTTTACATTTTTCTAATACTAATCTTTAAACATTTTTCTCTCTATTTTTTGGCCATTTATACTTATTCTGAAAAGTGTCTATTCTTTTCAATTGCCCAATGTTTGACTGTATCTTTTATTTTATGGAGTCTCTTTTTTTCTTTTTAATTCTTTATATACTTCAAATGTTAATTTTCTGTCTGAGGAATGGCTGGTAATTTTTTCCCCATTCTGTAGCTTGTATTTTCACTCTGTTGGTAGTTTCCTTTGTTGTACAGAAATTTTCTAATTTGATAGGATCCCATTTGTTGATTTTCAGTATTATTTCTTGTTCCACTGGAGTTCTATTCAGAAAGTCCTTGCCTACATTTTATCTTCAAGAGTTGTACGTATTTGTCTTCCAGCAGATTAAGTGTTTCTGTTTTAACCTTTAGATCTTTGACCCATTTTGATTTTAGATTAGCCAAGGTGAGAGGTGTGGGTGCTCTGTCCTCCTGCTTCCTGTGTGGGCTTTGCTGAGATGCAAGTTTTAAAAAGGATCATGAGTTTAGGGTTATTCTACAGATTACAAACATGAATAAATTTAAGTTTTCTTTGTACTTCCATGCTATGAGAGACAAGGAAAATTGAATAAAACTGAAATAAAAGGGCTAGACAAATAAGTACAATTGGGGAACCATCATTAAACAAGACCTGAGATTAGTTATTTGCCTATATTACATTTCCTGATCCCTGAACACATTGGCACTTATGAAATTAAAACTGAAGCACAAAGTATGGGTATGTACATCTCATTCTCTAAAGGAAACTGCCCTTTGTCCCAGAATACAAGCTATGCTTCTTTATCCTTAGAGAACACAAGAATTTTATTCACGATGAGGCAGCACTCCCCAGCATTTTGGCAATTCAGAGGAAAGTATGCTGAACTTAGAACTAGATCAGGAAAGACCTGGAAGGAGGAGGAGCACTGGAAGCAACCTGCTGTTGCTCATGTAAAAGCTCACCATTTCTTTGGTGAAAGACCCGAGCTTTCCCAATTCTGGTGAATGCGACAAATTATCACTTTGCAACCTCGGCTTACTGCCCATGATAAGGGTGTAGCAAAATTGGGAAAAGCACTTTTTTTTAGCCCTTCATACTTTTAGTTTCAGATGACTCTTAAAATGCATGTATGACATTTACATTTTTTAAAAAAACTTACAGATCCTTCATACTTCATACTAAATACTTATTTCAGAGAAAATCCAAATGACAGGTAGAGAAAAAGCTAACTGTCACCTTGTGATCTTACTGTCACCTTGGCATCTGAGGATTGCACATTGGAGGGAACTTCAAATTTTTGAACATTCTAAGAAGTGTAATGGGCTGTGACAATCATCTTCAAAGTCAGAAAGAATGACCTTTGTTATTTTTCCATTATTTGAAGGCTTTTACTCCTAAAAATCTCAGGAATCTTTTCACAGAATATTTCACTTATCATGTAGAGCACATGTGCATATATGTAGAAAAAATTCAGATGTCAAAGCGGAAGTGAATTCTCACTGAGGCAGTTAAAAAGAAAAGCAATGTGTGGCGAACAGAAGCAGCATTATAATTGAGAGAAATGTCACCTACCATGGGCTAATGCTTTAGAGAGAGGTGATATTCACAATGTTTTATTGCATTTATGTTACTCCACAAGAAAAACAATTCTTACCAGAGAAGATTTAGATTTCCTTGTATTAAATAGCACAAAAGGAAATAAACATATCTGTGAAAGAAAAGCAATAAGATTCCAATGCTAGCTAATGAGAAGAAAGAAATCTGCTGCTACGTTTATTAGATGAGGGTTGTACAAATTTTATGTTGGCAAATATTCCAACAAAACTGTCTCTGATTATTATACTGTTGTTTTTAGTATGAGCTCAAAGACTCATTTAATAAATAAGCAATTCTAGTGGAAAGGAAATACTTTAAAAAGAAAATTTGGATGACATTAAATTTCAAATTAAACTACCTAGAACTATTCTTTCCCCTCCTTTAATGAAATAGGTCCTAGCCACAATATGAGAGAATTACATTCAGTTAAAAAAAAAGTCTTAAAAATAAGAGTTTTTGTATTTAAAAAGCTTTGTGAGATATTTCCAGGGAAGGCTAGTAATAGCACGAGTTTCTAAAACAAGAATACAAATGTAGTATAAAATGAATGAACAGAAATAGAGTGATAAGTGTAAAGCGATGCTAATATAAAGTTTAATAAAAAATACACATTGTCCTTCAGTTGTATTCCCTTAATCTAGAGTTTTCTTTTCAGGCCACTGAACATGAGGACTTCTTTGACCCTAAATCAGTAATCAGAGCACAATCAGAAAATAAAAATAAGAACCAAGTATTAGACCTTAAGAAATAATTTTCCACATGCAGAATGAATAAAAGGAGACTAATTTAGTCATTTGCCCAAGGCTATTTGAGGGGAAAAACAGAGAACTCATATATTTAATAGCATCGGTGATTTAAACAAGATCCTATGCTTGCTTTGTAGATAATTAGCTGCAATAAGAACAGTGATAAAACTCCTCAAAAAATTGTGACATCCACAAGTGACCTATATCTCAATAGATATGCATACTAAGGAGATGGACCCTTATAAAAATTGGCTGAATATCAAGGCTTGAGTTCAGTAGAGAAAGATGCAATGATGTGTAAGAGGCCAGAGGACCAAAGAAAACACTACAATTTGTACTGAAGCATGAAACTAGCAAGAGGATTAGAGTTGGCATTGTACAGTTCAATGTATGTGACATTTATAAACATGACAAAGAATGAGAAAGCAAGGGACTGAGTTAGGGAACACAAAGGTAGTGAAATCAGAGTCCACATGACACCACCTGTCCACTAAGGGACCCGTTAGCAAAGCAAATACCAGCGTGGAGGGGAGGTCATGTCTGAGGATGGTCTTATCTAGGCAGGTGTCTCCAACTCGCAGTACTATCAAGCACATACATTGTAGAGGCCTCTTTGGAATAAAAGTCTTGGTAATAAGAATTCTAAATGGACTGAGTATTTTTTTAATGAACTAAGAAAATTCTAATGCTATTGAAGTTATTATTTTGCAAGGAAAAGTGCTTTGTTTTCATACAAAATGTGAAACTCAAATTTTTTAAGAGATGAAAGCTTTATTTCTGCATAATTATATTTGCAAACTGAAAAATCTATCAGCATGCTATAATGCTCAAAAATATAATACTTATTATAATAGTTATAATGATATTTATTTACTAAATTTTTACTATAATATTTATTGATTAATATAGATTGTGTTCAGGGCTATGATATCAATTTATATGCTTCTCACACTAATCTGTAAGGACAAGCTTGAACATACTCAATAAATTGATGTACAGAAAAATTAATATCTCAGAACATAAAGCCAATACAAAAGCAGAATTTTGAAATCAGACAACCTAAGTACAGACTCTGGACTCCCAAAGTAGAAAAATAAAGTTATGTGCAATGTTTGTATATTGCCTATGAGTGCCTATAATAAACCAAAATAATTTGCAACCCTGTTTGATATTACTTTACAGTTAATAGTTTTGGAGTCTTAGAAACAGAGAATGAAGTTTTCCTATTTGCATTCTTATTTTCCGTCTGTATTCTCATGAAAGAAAGACCTGGAAATTTACAAGATGTGGGTGAGTGACTGGGAAGAGAGACAAGACTGACCGTGGTTTTTCTGTTTTTTGGTTTTTATCTTTGTTGTTGTTTGGTTTGGTTTGATTTCTTGTAGGTCAAGTATCAGTTGATCCATAATTCTATTTATTTTCATTTTAGTAAAATGATATTTGATGTGCCTATGATTTATTTCAGTGGAATCATTTAGTGACAAAAGAATTCAAAGTTTACAGTTCAGTAGCTACAGATTGGATTTGGGAATATAGTTCAGTGGTAGAGCAATTTCCCAACATGTACACTGAAAAGAAAGATCTTCAGAATACAAAAGTATTGAACATATGGTATTTTTCCAGTAGAAAAACAAACAAAGTGTTAAAAAGAATGCACTAGGCATCTCTTCCTGATCTTTGTAATGATTACTTTCCTTTCTCTGGGACAAAACGTGGTTGCCTGCAACTTAAAGAAACAGAGATTTATTATGACTCGAGATTTTCAGAGGATTTATTGGCTCTAAGTTGATTGATAGGCTCTAAGACAGGAAGAGGATGGTGGAAGAACATGGCAGAGGAAAGCTGTTCTCCCAGTGGAAACCTGAAAGCAGAATGAGGAGAGGAAAAAAGTACAAAAGTACATTCTCCTGGTCACAGCCAGAATGATCTAGCTCTTCTGGTCAAGCATATTCAGCTCTCAACTCATTGACAGATTAATCTATTAATGACCAGCACACACCATGATACGATCATCTGCCAGAACACCCGCCCCAGAATATGTGAATCTTGGGAAATATTATAGAACTGAACCATAAAAGTCTTTAATTCTGTTTTCTAATTTTCTTTTAGTTTCTTTGACAACCCAACATCATTCAGACCTGCTTTTCATATTGAATCATCCTTCTACAGTCATTCATTCTTTGGAAAACAATAGATACCTAAAGTGCTCACATTTATGAAACTAATTTTATTCAACACAATCAATATGTAATTAGTCATTAATGTTATAATTGAAATTTTACTTCAATATGCAAACCATATTTTCTCTTCCAGTGGCTACAAAGCCAGTACAGATGGGACAACAATGTATTTCATGATATAGTTGTTTCCTGTTTAATCTGGTTTTTTGTTTCTGCTATTTCAGAATTCTGTGAAGTTGGAAAACACTGCTATTTTCTCTACTGACAGAGGTGGTGGGAAGAACAGACACAGGCGTCAGCAGGACTTACAGCATGTGGCACAGAAGCTACAGTTTCACCCTTTGAACTATTGCACACTTTATTCTCACATATTGTTATTTTACTTTAATTTACTCCAAAATAAATTCAAAAAAATTGATTCTTTCAAAGAACAAACAAAATTGATAAATGCCTAACCAACCTTATCAAAAAAGGAAAGAAAAAACTCAAGTTCATGCAACAAGGAATGAAAAGGGTAAAATCACTACAGATCCTTTAGAAATTCAGAACATCATCAATATATTTCAAAAATCCTTACTCAGATAAGATTTAACCCAGAAAAAAATAGATTCCCAGATAAGTATTAATTACTAAAGCTGAGTCAAGAACGTAGAAAAATCTTTAATAAACCACGATCAGTCAATGAAATTGAAAGTGCACTTTTAAAAAACCAAGGAGGAAAAACACAGGTTCAGATGGATTCACAGCTGAATTCTGCAAAACATTAAGAGAAGATATAATTCCAATACTTCTCTAACTCTTTAATGAATTTGAAATGGAAGGAGTTATCCCTATCTCATTCCTGGATGCAAGTATAGCCCTGATACCAAAACCCGAGAAAGAGCCAGCCAAAAAAGAGAACTACAGACTGATCTCCCTAATTAACATAGAAGCCAATATCCTCAATAAGATACTAGCAAATAGATCACAGCAAATCATCAAGAAGATTACATACCATGACAAAGTGGATTGATCCCAGAATATAGGGATGGTTCAAAACATGCAAATCAATAAATGTAATACATCATATCAACAGAAAGAAAGACAAAAATCAGACGATCATCACAACAGACGCAGAAAAGGCCTTTGATAAAGTCCAACATTCATTCATGATAAAAAAAAACCTTACAGAAAATCAGAATAGATGGTCTTTACCTCAATCTGATAAAAGTCATCTATTACAAGCCAACATAATACTAAATGGACAAAAACTGGGAGCTTTCATCTTATTATCAGGAACAACAGGAAAAGGATGTCCACTGTCATGACTTCTGTACAATATAGGTTTGCAAACATTAGCCAGACCAATTAGAAAAGAAAGAGAAGTAAAAGGAATAAGGATAGGAAAAGAAGAGATTAAACTATCATTCATAAACGACATGATATTCTACATAGAAGACCCCAAATATTTCACCAAAATACTTCTAGATTTAAAAACCAAATTCAGTAATGTAGCTGGATACAAAGTTAATACTCAAAAATCAATAACATTTCTGTACATAAACAACAAACTCACTGAGAGAGGAATTAGGGAAACCACACCCTCCACAATAGCACACAAAAAGGTGAATCACTTAGAAATCAATTTAACAAAGGAAGTAAAAGTTCTATACAGTGAAAAGTACAGTACTCTGAGAAAAGAGATTGAAGAAGATTTCAGAGAATGGAACGATATTCCTTGGGCATGTTTGGGCAGAAATAACATTGGGAAAATGGCCATGCTCCCATAACTGTTACACAGATTCAATGCAATCCCAATCAATTTACCATTAGTATACCTCACAGATCTAGAGAAAACATTGCTAAAATTCATTTGCAACCAGAAGAGAACGAGAATAGCAAAAGCAATCTTGAGCAACAAAGGCAAGTGAGGAGGCATCACAATCCCTGACTTGAAATTATACTAAGAAGCTACTGTGCTAAAATCAGCATGGTACTTTGAAAAAAACATACATACCTAATGATCAGTGGAATAGATTAGAAGATGCAGACACAACTCCAAACACACTTAGCAAATTTGTATTTGACAAAAGGGCCAAACATGTTCACTGGAAGATAGATAGCCTCTTTAACAGATGGTTCTGGAAAAACTGGCTTTCTATATGCTGAAGACTAAAATTAGGTACTATGCACTAAACTACAGTCAAAATGGATCAAAAATGTAAATATAAAACAGGAACACTACATCTCCTGGAAGTGAAAGTAGGTAGAAATCTTGAAGACATAGGGTTAGGCAGAGAGTTCATGAACAAAACCAAACTACATAGGAAACACATCAAAGAATCAACAACGGGGATCTCATCTTACTGAAAATTTTGGCACATCAAAAGAAATCATCAACAAAGTAAAAAGAAACTACATGAATTGGGAAAAACTTTAGTCAACTGTCCCTCAGACAAAGAACTTCTATTGAGAACATATAAATAATTTAAAAAAAATCAGGCCCCCAAAATTGAAAGACTGAATCCAAAAATGGACATCTGAGATGAATACACATTTCTTAGAAGAATAAATACAAATGACAAATAAATATGTGCAAAAATGTTCAACATCATTGATCAAATGAGAAACACAAATTAAAACAACACTGACATTTCATTTCACCCCAGAAACAATGGCTATCATTAAGAATTCAAAGAGTAACAAATGCTGGATGGGTTGTAGAGAAAAAAGAACCCTTCTCCACTGTTATTGGAAATGTAAACTGCTAAAACTACTGGAGAAATCACTGTGGAGATTCCTCAAAAAAACTAGGATCAGAAGCCAGGTGTGGTGGTGCAAGCCTGTAATCCCAGCACTTGGGAGGTTGAAGCAGGAGGATCATTGCGAGTTCAAAGCAAACCCAGGCATTAAAGTGAGCTCAAGGCCAGCCTGAACTGCATAGTGAGAACCTGTCTCAAAAAGACCAAAATCAATCAATCAATCAAAATTTAAAAATCCCTAGGAATAGAGGTCTTATTCCTCCCAGCTATTCTCCTTCTCAGTATTTTTCCAGAAGAATTGAAAACATCATACTGCAGTGATACATATGCACCCATGTTATAACAGCACAATTTGTAATAACTAAACCTTGGAAACAATCCAAATGAGCATCAGTAGAAGAATGGATAAAAAGATATGGTATTTTTATACAATGGAGTATCACTCAGCTATAAAAAATATAAACTCCAGGCTTTCATGGGAATGGATGCATACCATACTCATAAGTGAAATAAACCATAACCTCATGTGTGAATATCATATTGTCTCCCTAGTGTGAGAACCTGAAAGAGTAAATAAAACCTGAAAATGTACAATAGATGTTGTGAAAGGAAAAGAAACTACTCAAAACAAAAGAACTACTGGGATAAAGGAAAGGAGAAAAGAAAGAAGGGAAACAAAAATATATATATACACACACAAGATAGCTAAGATAATTGTCCTGCTAATTTCTATTGGTTTATAGAAAGGACCAGTTAATGCCTACTTGTTTGATCAATTTTGCACGCTTATATCTGGGAATCTGAACAACTCTTCTAAAGATATCAATATGCAATATAACAACTGTTGTTAATTTCTATCTTTTTTTTTTTTTTTTTTTGTTTTTCTCCAGTACCGGGAACCAAACTCACGACCTTGCACTTGCCAGGCAGGCGCTTTGCTGCTGAGCTAAATCCCCAGCCCCAATTTCTATCATCGTGATTTGAAAGTTTATATCATTTTTATTTTTTAGTTCTCTTTTAATCAATGCAAGACTTCATTTTGTTATTTCAAAGATAAAAGAATGAAAACAGATCAATAAACACACATACATTTAGAAAATAGCACAAAAACAATACAAGCAATTCAGAATTTGAGACATGGTGATAGGAAATTAACAATGGTTGTTGTCTTACATATTGATATTTTCAAATGGGATATTCAGATAAACAAACATAGACACGTAAGATTGATTAAACATTAAACATTAACTGTTCCTTTCGGTAGAGCAACAAAAGTCAGTACTAACACTATGTTAGCTATCCTGTGTGTGTGTGTGTGTGTGTGTGTGTGTGTGTATTTTTTTCAGTTCTTTCTTTTCTCTTTTCCCTCATCCCAGTTGTTTTTTTCCTTTTGAGCAGTTTCCTTTCCTTTCAGAAAGTCTATTGTACCTCCTAGATTTTATTCACTCTTTCAGGTTCTTACACTAGTGAGACAATATGGTGTCTACACATGCAAGTCTGATTTATTTCACTTGTGAGTATGGTCTCTAGTTGTGTCCATTTTCCTATAAAAGCCCCAAGATTAACTTTATAGTTGAGTAATAGTCCGTTATGTGAAAATACCACAAAGTCTTTACCCATTCCTCAGTTGATGGGCCGTTCTTTTTAAAAAATGAATTCATGCTATAGTAATATGTGAGAATTTCAATAAAATTTTTTTCCTGCCTGGTCAATATTTCCCTTCTTATTTTGCTTATAAGATTTTTTTTTAATTGGAGAAAGGTCTTTTTCTTTTTCCAAGTGCTCTTGCCTCTGCTGTCATACAAGGGTGCCTAACCCCCATCTAACTAGAGAGTCTTGATTCTAACTGGTTATTTATATTGACTCATATTTCAGGGCTGGGGATTTAGCTGAGCGGCACAGCGCCTGCCTGGCAAGCACAAGGCTGTGAGTTCGATTCCAAGTATTGGAAAAAAAAAAAAAAAAAACTAAAAAAAATATATATATATTGACTCATATTTCTGTTACGGTGAATGGCCCTAAAGTAATCACATGATCCTGATTTTTGCACTTGGCTTAATAGGCATTTTTCAAAGAGCAGCTCTGTTTTTTTTTTTTTTTCCTGACTGTTATAGCTCTGAGTGCCTGATGAGAAGGATGATATAAGTTTAGAATATCTTGTTGCAATCTTCCATGAATTTTGAGTGTGAGGCGACTACTCAAATAAGAAAAGTGATGCAAAACCAAAAAAAAAAAAAAGTATAGAAATATCAAATAAAAAAGTAGCCTCAGGAAATCACATGAGTTATTCACTATCATTACTACTCATTCAGCCTTTTTTGGTGACAGGAAATCATCTTTTCTCCTTTACTTCATTTGGCACCTAAAACTATAAAACAAAATGCCAAAGACAAATTGCAAACACAGTTAACCCAAAGATCAACAATTTTAGGAATCTTTGTAACTTATTACTATATTTTCAGCGGTTGTCCTTAACTGTTGCTTTGAAGTTATTCTCAGAAATTCATCTTTACAACAATTACATGCTTGTCTTTATGAAAAGTCTGTTATTTTGCCTCAACATTTGATTATAGATTTCCTAGAAATTGTCTTTCTTATTGTTAGAATTTTAGGTTTTTCTAACTTAGAGTTCATTGAATGGGTAAATGTTTTTTACTTCATTCTATTTCAATTTACATTTCACTTGTAAGTTTTAAAAATGTGTGTATGGAATATTGTGTCATAATCACCAGATTGAAAATGATGTTTTATTCTCATTTTTTGCACATGTCAATAGTGAATTAAATTTTCACAGACAAATCTTCATTAGGATACTATATTTTTACATACTGGAATTAATTTATGTAGGAACAGAATTGCTTTACAGATTTATGACATGAAGCTTTCAATCTAGTCACAATCCCTTTCAAGTAATCTTCATCCCTGTAGAAAAGTAATGAAATAGGAACTAAATATTTGATTTTATCTCTACAAATCAACAGGCAAATTATAGTCTGTCCCATGAATGCATAAAAATAACATTAATGTTTTTTCCTTGACATATCTGTGAGAATTAGTGGATATGTAATCTGAAAACAATTTATCTTCATGGAAGCCCTTCATAAAATGTAGAATTTAATTAGAAAATTAAATTTACACTGTAGTTAGACACTATATTTAACTGAAAGTGAAAATAAGCTATAAGAAAACTTCACAGGTAATATTAATTGCTTTAAAGAAAAATAAATAACAATCAATGTAAAATTAATAACTATGTTTAAGGAAAAATGAAAATAGAGTATAAGAAAATTTACAGGTTACAATACTTTTGCATTAAAGAAAAAAGAACTAACCTAATCTATGTAAATTTAAGTGAAAGCACTCTTTGCTCATGGAACCTAACAGGACTCAATGACGTGCTAAGCCATATTTGCCTTACCTCCTGACCTAAACGATTGCGTCAGAGCTGTGCGCTTTTCTTGTTTTCCATTGCTGTCTATCGCTAATGCTTTAACAGTTTTAAAGTCAGTCTCTATTTTTTTGAACATTGCCAGCTATTACAATCCCTCCCTCCTTTCTCTCAAAGGGAGAGAATGAAGAGTTCTGTCTCAGATTTATGGTCAAGTCCCACTTCTTCCTTTTAGTCATATATGAAAAGAAACGTTGCCATTGCCTGGACCAAGTGGGTTGCCTGGGCAAAGCATAAGTGCTCCCATTTTACCAGCTGGAGTAGAAGTGAATTTTTATGGAAAATCATATCCTTGGACACAACTTTGATGATTTTCCAGGTAGAAATCAATTGCTCATGACACAAAGAAACTGAATGTATAGAATGGCCCCAAGGGCATTTGTCCACTGCAAAAATCAAGTGAGAGAGCTTTGCCTGAAGGGTGGGTATCAGCTCTCTGCACTGTTTTTTTCCATTTAAATTCATCCAATTTTGTGACAGAGCAATTCAAAATAAAATCTTCCTGATCTTTACTTGTATTTTATGATCAAGGGATTACAAATTTTAAAAAAAGACACATTTAGACCAAAAGACAGCACAATGCTAAGAAAACTCAGTTCTTTAAAGATTTATAAACTTTAAAACAAGCACTTGAATCTAGAAATAAATTCTATAGCTATCAGTGGTAAAGAGAAAATAATGAATCTCATTCCAACTAACTTGAAGTCCTAACGTGGGCTGAACTGGTACTTAATAGTAGCTGTTAATAGGTACTTAGCCAAATAAAAGGGATCCTATCATGGGCTGCAGAGGCACGTCAGGGTTAACAGGCTGCTGTAGATACTTCAGTGCTTAATGTGTAGTCTGAAGCCATACTGCTGTGCATGGGTCCTCATTCCACCATATGTACGTATCAGCCCCGAATACGTGTACCGTCACACCTGAGGGAAAAATGCCTCATCCCGTCTGGGCTACCTACGCACACATGTCCGGAGCTGCATACATACCAGGGTGTACTCAGAGCAGGAGGGCAGCTATCAGTGGAGCGGCAGCAGCAGCGGAGATCATAGTTCTTTTCACTAAACTTTCTCCTTAAAATTCTCCTGATGCTTGACAAAAGAATCTGCAAAAGCTATTCTGGGATTGCAAAAATTTATTCTAAATACGTAAGTGGATTTGTATGTTGGAAGAACGGAAAGGAATTGTTACTGTTTATGCCTATTTATGCCTGTTTAGGTCGAAACCATTATGTCAATGCACTTAGCGTCTATGTTTAACACCCTGTGTTTTAACACTGAGCGTCTATGTGTTAACCCTCTCTATAGCATTGCCCTTCACGAAGCAGCACCACCCTTGGGGAGGTATCAGTTTGCTGCTTCGGGCATTCCACGGCCAAAGGCATCCTCAGCTGATGCAAAATTTTGGCTCTGAGTGCATTTTAGAATGGTGGTATCAAGGCAAAACAATTTTCTGATGATAAAGCATGCTTGCTTGGCTTTTCTTCTCAACATTCCCGAACTCGCCATCCCCTCTTCTAACACAGCTTAATTAATAAGCTATTTGCAAAAACGCGTTCATTTTGATGCCCTCTGGGGAGACTAGCAAAGACCACATATGCACTTTACTGACAAGCAGTTCACTGTGAACAATACTAACTTTTAAGAAGTTAGTGTTAATCCTTAAAAGATGGGTGCATCCGTGCTGTCTTTTCCAATGTACATGACACAGGAAAGACTCAGACGTGATGCAGCGTTGTCTGGGAGAGTGATTTATTCTGACATTTTTTGGAAAGTGTTCATGACCCTGAAATCATAGAACTATATCAGTTAAAGTACAAATTTTTGTGCATGTGAAAGGGAATGGTACAATCAAATTACTGATTTTTCAAAAAAA
>NW_004955472.1:4512458-4528647 GCF_000276665.1 Chinchilla lanigera | reverse complement strand
CAAACTAAAAATCAATCAAAACTAAGAATTTTCTTCACCATTTAGAAAAACATTTTTTCATAAGAGAGTTGTTCTGTCTCTCTATGTTGGCCAGCAAAGTGGCTCTGAAACACATGTGAAATGTATTTAGAGAAATTCAGCAATAGGCTTTCAGTTGCATTTATGATGAACTGATTGAAGTTTAACCTTAAATAGACACATGCTCCTTCCAGCTACTACAGTGAACAGTTTGAAGAAACAGCACAATATCAGAAGATATGAGTTAATAGAACGTCGCTTCCCACTTAATATAGTAAATACATAGTCACTCTTTCTGGAATACTTTGACAGACACTGCCAGAGAATCATAATCCATGTTCCATTGACTTTCACTTCTCAGGGTTCCTTTCTTAGTATAATATTCAAGACAGATATGAACAATCAACTGTCAACAGAACACTGTATGAAGCAAATTTTCGTTTCTACCAAGATGACTTTTAAAATGAAATGTGTATTGCAGTAAAAATAAGGTAGTGATATTGATTCTGGAAATGCTGAAACACTATCTAAAAGGTCATACTTCTGACTCAAAAGAGGTAACTTGTATTTAATGCTACAAAATGTAATTACACAGAAAAGAGAATTGTTTTTAGGGTGTAAAAACAGAAGGTGCATGTGATTTTTAGTTTATACTTTGAGGGAAAAGTGTGAGAAGTGAAAACTATATTACTGTAAGGAATCAAAACTACTGGAGCGACAGAAAACTGTTGCTAACCACACATACATTTCATCGTGTAAAGTACACGTATGTACATCTGTGTGTAGGTACTGAGGTTCCACAAAGTTGGGAAATGAATGTCTAAAAGATAAAAAATACTACTGAGGCCTTATGTAGGGTTAGTGCAGTCCAAGGTATGAACTAGACTACACAAAACTTGTCAAATACCTGGATTAAATAGACAGCATGGAAAAGTCACATCTTGCACATTGGGAAAAATTAGCCTTAAAATTAAAGATATTAAGGTTTCATTTCATTACAAAATATTTTTGAACAGCCTACAAGGATTAAGGGGTGGCAAAAGCAAATTAACTTCAAGATAGAACAAAGTACCATATATCAAAAAATTAAAAAAATAAAAGACTAAAATGTCCAAGAGTCACTGGAATTTCAAATTAAGAAAAATTTAATATAGCACACCAAAATAAAAATATTTTCGTGTTTAAAGAAGAACATTTGTGCATTATCTATATGCCAAAACCTGTAAAAAATAAAAGTAGCAATATATGAATAATGATAAGCATTCATAGATTAGAAGATTATTGTTAATATATCAATTCTTTATCATTTGATTTTTAGATTCAGTGCATCTCAATATTCAAACAAGATTTTATTTCCTCTCTTGTTCATATTAATAATCTGTGTAGTGGATTCATACCTGGTGGTCAACTTATAACCCCCAGCTGAACTGAACCAGCGTGGTGCTGGGTGTGGGAGGCCCACCTGAGGACTGTTGCCAGCAGCATAAGAGGCAGAACTGGGGAAGAAGAAGGAGGCTGTTGGGAGCTGAGAGAGGCTGTTGCAAGCTGGCAGAAGCTGTAAGGAGCTGTTGGTTGTTTTGGAGGAGCTCGTCATGCTGGTTTTCTTGATGAGCTTGGCTGTTTTCATCCTCTGAGGAGCTCGGGACCTTGTTGGCCCTGAGAATGGCTTTGGTTCACTTTGGGGGAGCTCTGGTCCTCACTTTGAGCATGGATTCCTGGCTCCAGAAGGGGAGATGGTGCACTGCTGGTCTCTTGGAGAAGCTTGCTGCATTGGCTTTCCTTATGGGAACTCAGCCATCTTGATCATAGGAGGAGTTCGGGACCTCCCTGTTGCTGAGGATGGCTGTGGTACCTTTTGGGGAAGCTCTGGTTTTTCTGAGCATCACTTCCTAGCTCCAGGACAGATCCCTCAGCCTGCTAACACAGATCCTTCATCCCAATGGCTTAGACTTCCTAGATTCCACCACCGACTTTTGGGCCTTTCCAGCACAGACCCATGAAACAGGCCTGCATGTGATGTTGTCATGGGCTTTGGGCCTCCAGTTGGATTTGTGGGAGACATTGTTATGAGATTCACCTGGACTCATGCAGGACATTTCTGTGGGATCCAGGCCCTCAGTTGGATTCCTTGGTCTTAGTGTGTGGACAGATTTCCTGCAGTCTCTTGTATATCGTTCTTTGGGTGACTATTATAAATAATCATATAAAATGTGTGTCTGTATTATACTGTGTTCCCTTGCAAAAATACCCCCCAAACCATTACAATCTGCTTTTAAAAGTGATATGGAAGAGCCAAGAAATTAGATCAAGATAATTTTGAAAAATAAATTTTGTAGACCTCTCACTACACAATTTGTACACTTTAAATTTACAGTATCCAGAGAATTGTTGAATTTATACAAGGATATTACTTGCCTGGAATACAGAACTCATAAACAAACCCACCTAGTTATGTCAACCATTTTTCATAAAGTTGCAAAGAAGCTGCACTAGAGAAATGATAGCATTTTCAACAAATGAAGTCGGAGCAGTTGGATGCCAATATGACATTTGTGTGTATTAGAAGGCATATAAAGGCTTCAAAACTATGACAAACCTCATCAATTGCTAATCCCTCAGAAGATAAGCGGGCATTCATGTGCTGCCTTCTAGACTGTCAGGTTCAGAAGTTTCACAACACACACTTTTAGAGAGGCTTTGGGGAAAATTAAGTGAGTTCATTTTTCATTGATCATGCAACTGCCTGGAGATCATTTCAGCAATGTAAATCAAAGTGTGAAATAGACACACATTTCCACACTGATATTTCTCCTGCAAGGATCTACTCAATAGGAAGTTTATCGGGGGCTGGGGATTTAGCTCAGTGGCAAAGCGCCTGCCTGGCAAGTGCAAGGTTGTGAGTTCGGTTCCTGGTACTGGAGAAAAAAAAAAAAAAAAGAGAAAAAAAACCAGGAAGTTTATCAACTAACAATGTGATTCATAAATTCAGCTACCATGGAAGATTCTTATGGATCCTTGTATTTTCTCCTCTTTTTTAGAAGAGATAAAATAGTCTTTGATGCCTAATCAATGTGAAATACAGATCTGAACAGTGAATTAAAAACTAGAAGAAGCAAAGAAAGTGGAAAGAAGAAAAAAGGAAAGAAGCAAGTAGGAAGGAGGGGAGGAAGGAGGGGAGGAAAGGACATAGAGAAAGAGAGAAGACCATCAGGTGAAGTAATCCACTCAGAATATCGCAATATAGATTTTACAAGCATTTTAAAATTACATATTCAGCTTGATAAAAAGTGTTTTCTGTCCAAAGTATACTCAAAATTTATTCTAGATAATAATTTTATTTTTTAAAGTTGAACTGAATTTATATCATAATAAAAATAGATATTCCAGTACTGTGTTCCCCCATAAGTTTTTGCATATCTTTTTGAAAATCTCAAATATTTGGTAACTAGTCTTCAATATATCTATAATAATGTAGACATTTTTCTTATGTCATATGAAATTTTGCTAGTTTTGCATTCATGAATGATATCCATGTACTAAATTTAATTGAGCATATCATTTAATTTATCAAAATCATTTATAACTACATAGCAGATAATTTCTGAGTACAGGTAGAGTCTCCCCGAGGTGAATTCAGTGAAATTTTTCTCTGCTGGAATGCTGCAAATAATAGCGGCATGGAGAGATTCGCTTTTATAAAAATGAATGGTTGACGGATGGAGTTTTAAACTGCCAGGCGATGCTTCTGTTCAACTTACAAAGGTGGGAATAAATTCAATATTGTTTTGAAATATTTCCTAAACACAAATGAAAGCACAGCATTTTTTTTCAAGCATTTCTACCCAAGGGGAAGAAAACCACTACTCATTTGTGATCTTTTATTAGGATGCTGTCATTAACTAATATACCAGTACGTTCTTGTTGCTTTGTATGAAACTTTAGTAAGCTTTTATAGCATCTGTAATACAAGGCTGTGATTCCTAATATCAAATCTAAACCCCTTCAGTTGTTGTTTACAAGAATTATTTTCTTAGTTTTTTGTTTGTTTGTTTGTTTGTTTGTTTGTTTTGGCAAGGTAACACTGTTTTGTGCAGGCTGGTTTGACCTCACTTATGTAGCCCAGGGTAGGCTCAAACTCATGGCGATCCTCCTGCCTCAGCTTAGTGAGTTCTGGGATTACAGGTGTGAGCCTAATTATTGTTGTAGTACAACACCCAGGTTCTTTAGTCTTTTTAAAAACAAACAATTTTTATTTTACATTTAACTGTTGCAAGTAATTGCACAATAGCAAGTTGCTTTATTTCATCCATTTTGTAGGAATGAAAACAGACAAAACAGCTAAAAATTAATGAATTAGATTTTCATTGACTGAAGAGTAATCTCTTTGAATATTGTTTTTTCCATTAAAAACTGATCCAATCCTGAGAGCTAAAAGTAATAATCTAGCTATGTAATATACGATTAGCCTAATGTCAGCCTGGAACATAATTTTATAGGGGAGGAATCATGTTTCAAATTAACTATGAAGTTATGTAATTCTATTAAATTTCTTTGATAGCCTTATCTTTTTTCCTGTTTTTTAAGTAAAGAAACTTCTGGAGCTGTTGATCTTTGCATTATTCCCTCCAGTAAAATAATATCATAAATACAGGGATATTAAATGACAGGCATTCAATTTAGTATTTCATCCACATTTAAATTTCAAATCCTGAAGTATTTAAATGATAAGTACAATTTTATATATATGAACTATTCTGTTAAATGCATAAACTATTACAATTTCTTGATCTGTAACTCTATAAAATATTACCTCAAATTATTAACTTTACTACTTGTGTTCCTATCATGATCAATTTCTCTAATTTCTCCTTTAATAGTTAAAAGAAGTTGAAAGCTCCTCTCACAACATTTGTAAAAATGGTGAAGGAGTGATTTTACCTGCCTGTAGAAAAAATGAAAATATATTATACTCTAGAGAAAAGGAAACATGCAAAAACCTATTTGATAAGGACAGTAACTGTTACTGTTGAATTAAGGTAATTATATAATTATTATATTATGACAATTATCTAATTAAATACTGTGCTAATTATACAATTAAATTTATTATGCTAATTACATAATTGCATAATACTTTGGATCACTTAAAAGAAAGTGCTTATTTCATGACAGTCACATCTGCTTAGATGCTAGAATGTAATGTGAGCCCTAAACTGTATGAAGAAATCCTTAAATGTATGACTGTGTAAAACATGTTTGGATTTTGTTTAGGAATAATGGCTGTCCCTGGAGATATATGAATATATACTCTCATGTTTTTTAACTCTTTGAAGTTAGGCAGAAATATATGGTCATGTCTACCAATGAGTCCTGAGCAGAAGTGCTACATGTCATTTTTAGAACAGCTAAGAATCCTCAGTGTTCTCCTGCCCTTCTCTGATGATCTGAACACCCTGGACTCAGGTGACGCACAGCAGGCAGCCCGCCTCCCTGACTGACTGGAGGAACAGATCTCCAATTTTCAGTTCCACTGGACTGTGTTAGAAGTGAGCAAAACCTGTTCGGTTTTGGGAGATAAAAACCACTGTTATTTTATGTGTGTTATTGTTGTAGTACAACCTAACCTAACCTGCATCGTAGAAGCCAGCACTAAAAGTCAGGGAACTTTCTTTACATTTCTTGTGTTTCCTCATCCTGATCAATACCCTCATGGAGAATTTATTTGAATCAAAGGAAGAAAAAAGAACACAACACATGTTATAAGCTCTTCCCCTGGAGTCATAGCCAGAAAATTTTGTTCCCTAAATTCTTGGGCCGTGGAATTGGAAACATAATATCCTTACGTGACATGTTTGCTCTCTTATAATTTGGATAAATGAGAGATTCAAATTTCTATTCAACACACTTTGAAGCTAACCATTATTTTAGAGGTTCTTGGAAAGTGAGACATTCATTACAAAATAGCTTAAGAAAAACTATAGGTAATATAGTTAACTGGTTAACACAGGGAAAAAGAGGGTTTTGTGCCTATACCTCTGAACACTGCATTTCTGCCTGTGTTATCTTGCATTTTTCTATCCAGAGATTTTAGAAAGGTGACTGGTGTGACCATTCTTGACATTCAGGTGGAAGCAGGTTTTTTCCTACCAATAGGAGCATGAAGCATAAATTAACAATCAGCAGATTTTCAGAGCATACATTCCCAGGAACGCACCTATTTGAGGAAACCAAAAGAAGAGTGAAGACTGGTCCATCAACAATATCAGCGAGGGCTAAAATCAACTGGGAATGAAGAACTATGTCCATTTTCCATTTCAGGAATACTGGCCAGGTGTGGTGATGTGCCTGGCAAGCACAAGGTCCTGAATTTGATTCCTGGTACGAAAAAAAGAGAACCAAACCATTGTGGTGATGGTAAAAATCAGAATGAAGACCAGGAAAGATAATTCCTAAAATTTTCTCAGACATAACAGGTGTGAAATTTGTTTATATTTACTGTCTTTAAATATAACATTAATTCTCTTTTCTCTAATCTTTAACCTGCAATGAGCTTGTAGAAGTTAACTTACAATTTAATTTCAAGATATTGTGATTATCATACTACCACAGGTAAAAAGGATATCATCCAGAGATATAAAACTCACAGTTGGAATTGATGCAACTTGAAGTTATTTTCTTTTGGAAAAGGAACTGTTTGCAAAGCATAATTAGTTGTATGGAGCATAATCACAATATGTATATTTGGATCATTTTTAGACTAACTGTGTGATGACAGATATTCCCCATTGGACACTGGGCTACATTTGTGTGTGTACTAGACGTAACGGTTCATGTATACAAGATGCAAATATCGTGCTATCTTGACGGTATGAAACAAGACCTCTGGGGCAATTGATCAGTTATTCAGTGTGGATATGGCAGTACTGAGATTTCAGCTGTCATAGTGCAATTGAGAGAATACCAAAGGCAGGCCCTCAGCAGAGACAGTGCTCATTAGAATTCCAAACAATTCGTTGCTGTGTGCTCTGCCACTTTACCTTCTTTGCTTCCTTTGAGCTTTCCAGGTTTATCTATTCGGAATTCAACTGATTCTCTCAGCTGCTTGTAGTCTTTCCAAAATCTTATTTCATAATACGTTAATCTCACCCTGTATCAGTTTCTCAACACCAAGAAACAGGCTCTCTACAGTTGTCATAATTACTAGTATAAAAATGTATTAACATTTACATTCCATAAATGATTTAATGTATGATTTCCTCATTGATCAGACACAAAATAGCATCAATTTTCTGAGAATATGTGTAATATTCAGCCCATAATTTCAAGTGTTTGTTTTCTTTAAAAGAATGTTTGAACTACAAAATTCAACAAGTTAACATGGCATCACATGCCTGTAATCCCCACACTCGGGAGGCTGAAGCGGAACGATCACTGTGAGTTCCAGGCCAGCCTAGGTTATGGAGTGAGCTCAAGACCTGTTTGAACTGCAAAATGAGGCCTTGACTCAAAAAACAAATGAACAAAAAAGTGAACGTGAGATGATTAAAATGAACGCTTTATGCCTCTTCTGCAATAAGGATATTGAATGAGTTACGTAGGTAGTGTCTTGCCTGTAAAAAGAGTTGTCATTTTACCACCGAAAAGAGTGATTTGGCTGTTAAAGACTACTTGATTCCAGTGTTAGTTTGAAACACAGCAATAGAAAAAAACAGGAACTACAACAGGCAGCACAATCGTGTCAGCAACAGAGCTTCAGAATTTTAGCATAAAGACAATTAAGGCTTAACAGTAGGGCAGAAATGCCTTAGAACAGGTTGGAGCAATGTTTTCAGCCATAAAAATGTTTTGGTGGTCTTAGAAATCCATTTTGCATCTGGGCCATGATTCAGTGAACATATCTTGATCTCGTAACATTGGTTCCCGTTATCTGTATCAGTAGCAATAAGGCAATGTGTTGAAAATCTTCATGCACAAAGCTCTTTAAACATGTAAGTACATCCCAGAGTAAAATTTTATTATCTGTGTACTATTTTCTTACCAAGATTTTGTATTAGAAACTCCAGCAGTGAGGTCTCTCTGCAGACCCCAGTCTCCTCCCAGGTGCTAGGATCACATTGAGAAGAAAGACCTGAGACAAAACAGTAGTGCAGCAAGGACCAGAAAAAAAAGGGTATAAGGCAACCGGAACCTTACATACAAGGTATTTATATGTTGTACTCACACTGGGGAAAATGGCCGCTTGATGCACTGGACCAGTGGCTAGGCAGGCAAGGCTTGTAGAAGAGGAACAAAGCATTCTTTGGGAAGGGACAGAAACAGCCAGATTTAGATTATGGTTAATGAGCGACCTGCTTTACAGCCAAATGTGGGAAGGAATTTTGCCCAGGAGTCTTGCAGCCATCTTCTCTCCTGAAGACACGTCCACAGCCTCCGCCAGACTCACTAAACAAACTGAAAGCCAGTTCAGGGAAGTCACCTGGATGGGGCCTGTGCTGCTGGCTGTAGCCATAGTCACGTTCGGGCCTGGGGAGGGCAGGGTGGCAGTCCCACACATTTTTATTCTTTGTAGAGCTTTCACCATTTATTTTTAGATAATTTATCGTATGTACCAATGCCTTGGTAGCTATTTTTTTCAAGAATGATAAAATATTTCTTATGTCATGTTTTATTAATGTGACTAGAACTTCCAGAAGAATATTAATACTGCTAAGAGCCAGCATAATACTGTGTTTCTAAAAATGAAAATGCCATTTTAATGTATAATTAAAATATACAAAAAAGAGGTGTTGTTTGCTTTGTAAAAATTGCAGATGATACTAGTGCTTCTGTTTCAGGGACAGCAATAAGGCATAAGGACGAAAACAAGAATTCATTATGAAAAACAAACTTTTACATTATTTTATCTATCATAAATTTTATAAATACATCATTATAAATATTCTCTAACTCTTAAGAAATAAAACTTTGAAAACTTTCTTATTCAGTTTCTCATGATGGAAGTAAAAGTACTCATATATTTAAACAAAATTAAATCATTTCCTTGATATTGTATGGATTAATTTTGCAATACTTTGCACAAGAATTTTAAACTGTGAGAGGAGACTAGAAAGAAAATATCTCACTAGATATTGGGTTTTGTTGGTTTTTTTGTTTTGTTTTGTTTTGTTTTTGGTGTTTTTGCGGTACCTGGAATCAAACTCACAACCTTGTGCTTGCTGGGCAGACACTGTGCCACTGAGCTAAATCCCCAGCCCTCTCACTAGGTATTGTTATGTCTGGTATCTACATACTATACCAAAACTTATGCTCATAAGTGGGGATTTGTGGAGGTGACTGGACTGTGGGTGTATGACACTGGATTCGTCCACTGATTGGCTCAGCGTATCTCTGAGTGTGGACGTTCGATTTACTGAAGACGGAAGATGCAACCCTTGTGTGGGTGACACTGACCAATAGTCTTGTAGCATGGTTGGAATAAAAAGGGAAAGGAAAAGGAAAGCTGCTGCTTCCTGCCTGCCACTCCACGAACACTTTCTCCTCCGCCATGTTTCCCTGCCCTGGAGCCAGCCTACACAGACTGAGACCTTTACGAAGTGTGAGATCAATAAACATTTCTTCTTTTAACTTCATGGTGTCAGCCATTTTGCCCTGTCAATAAGAATAAAACTAAGAGAGATATGATCATTGAAGATGCTAAACTACTAATTTGAAGACAACAATATGCAATGTGACAACCATTACTGAATTCCTACCATCTTGTTTAGTGAAGCTCTGTGTCATTCCCAATGCTTTTTTAAAATTATTTTTTATTCTCTTTAATTGCTTGATCAATCTTGCATTCTTACATCTGGTAATCTGAGCAACTATGTTGAAGGTAACAATATGTGCTATAACAACCACTGTTAATTCCTATCATTCTGTTTTGAAACACTGTATCATTTTTCTTGTTTCACCTTTATTTCGTTTTTGTCTATGTTGCTATTATTTTGGGGATTTTTTTCTTTAAAATAAAAAAGAAAAATATCAATAATTTTTTCATAATAAATTAAACTTGTATTTTATCTTTCCCCACGCTGGTAATGGAACATAAGTAGTCCAAAAGTAATAGCATAAAATTAGGCTGAAATTGTGAGATATAAAAGATTTCAAATTAAATTACCCTTAATTCTCCTAAAATTTTACTCCCCATAAGGTGTGTAAAACAAACTATAGATGCAACAGAATAAATTGTGAGGATCACAGTAAATTGTGAGGATTCCTCCAAATGCAGTGTTGGATGAAGCATCTCTTAGAATTCAAAAACCTACGTTCAGCTGATTCATTTTTTAAGAGCATTCGCTTTTAAGCTCTGGTACTGGTACTACTGATACTACAATACCAGTAGAATTACTGATATTGCTTTTCATCATGCTACTTCCATTTCATTTTTATATGTATTTTAAGTAGCTTTAACATGAAGCCACGTGTGAAAGTGCCAATTCTAATTTATAACCACAGTGGTAGGTGAGGAAATTGATATGTAGAGAGTCTGAACGAGTCCCTCTAATTTCTGTAACCTCTAATTTCTTTGGTAGGAAAGGATTAGGCATTCTGAACCCCTTGGGATCACACAAGAACAGTAATATTTCCTTCGGCAGGAGTTGTTTTTCAAGATAGAATCCATTTTTAAAAAGACAGAAGTAACAATACAAATGAAGGGGATAGTGCTTTGGCAAAACTTTTAGGTATTTAATCATCTATCTATTTCCCCTTCTATATCTATATCCACATCATATATCTAAATCTATCTGTATCCTATTGGATCAAATATATTTCTGGAAATTTTTTCCTCAACAGTTTCTAAAACAAAATTACGTCCAAAGTATCTGACACTGAAGAGGCACACCTCTAACTTCTTTTAATTTGCCTTCTTTAGAAGAGCAATTACCCAGAGTTTGACTCGATTAATAGAATGGAAGTGTATTATAGCCTGAAGAAACTGCTTTTCCTTCTCAATAAATTTCAAGATATTATTACACAGTTTACAGCACATTAAGATATTAAGAATATTTTATTTTGCACATGGCACAATCAATTAAGGAAAACCTGCACTTCTGCTTTTTGTACTGAGCAGTGAAGAAAAACTTTTAAGATAGAAGTACAGTAGGCTTCCTAATTCAAAAGATGAACTTCATAAGCTTAGCAAATTTACCACATTTTATAACCCAGTCCAATCAGCTTTTGAGATAACTTAAATTTTAATGACAACACATAGTATGCCATTCTAAATCCTATTATGTGGCAAATTCAGGCACTGCACAAAATATGCATAGTGCCAACAAAAAATAAATCTTTGAGATTCTCTGAGAAGAATGACAATTTAATTCATTTAAGCATTTAATAAGTAAAAGCACATAATACTTGAGCAAATACATGACTGAGAGTTCCTCACTTCTGTTTGCTTTTTAATGAGAGTGAGTAGCTCTGTTGAAGTGTTTTAGCATTGCTTAACTTGATATGCTTCGTTAAACAAGATATTATGTGGAAATCAGGTCTATCCTGCCTTGTAGGTGGGGTTTTATAACATTTAGAACAGTTCATCAAAGCTATTTCATCCTTTAAAAGTAAGGTTTTTACTTTTATAGTAAATTTTCAGCATTTTTACTAGATTAAGTTCAAAAAATATGTATAATTTCATGATATTACAGTGATTTTTGTTGTAAGATACATCTAACATACAGCTGCCCTTATTTATGAAAAATTAATCTCTTGAAGTCACTTTTTCCTACCTCGTCTGATTTTTGAATGAGAATTTTGAGTATTTTGACAAATAGAGTTTTTATACAGAATTTCAAGAGACTTTGTAATTTTTAAAAATTTATTTTTGGTACCAGGAAGAGAACTCATGACCTCAAGCTTGCCAAGCAAGCACTTATGCCACTGAGCTATATGCCCAGCCCGAGACTTTGTATAATGCAGTAAAACAATAGATTATAACTGTTAAAAAAGACTATAGCTATAAATTATCTAAATTTTTGTCCAAGTTGTAGGTGTAATAACTCTAGAAGTAGACACATTTACTCCCGATTTGTTACTTTATCTCCTAAAGTACAGATTTTAGGCATGATGTGTACATAAGATAACATTATTATGTTGTTTAAACACAGCATGATTGTAACCAAATGCTTCCCTAATAAGTGTTAAGGTGTTCTTAGGATTAGGTTGTCTCCTGGTGCCTATTCCATTTGAATATATATTTCTAATTTTCACTCTCACTAAAAAATCAATTATTTATTTTACATATTTCCTTTTACTGTCGATGATCTCACGAATAGATGGTGACTAAAGTTTTACCTAAAACCATTTTATAGATTGAATTCAATAAGTATTGGACGTTTTTTGACAACTACAGAACGAAGCTTAGTATTTAATGAATGTTGCACTTGGTTCATACTCATGATCTCTAAAGGGTTTTACCTGAAGGAAAATCTTTTAAAATATTGTGTACTAATAAGAAAAGCCTTTTTAGTATTAACCAAGTTTGAAGTGAGAACTATATTATTATAACACTTTTGTGATTTTACTTTATTTCATCTGGAATTCTTCCTTATTAAAGATGAAAGAAATCCTCATACTACTTATTACTGTACTTCTTAATCACTTTTTAAATACTCATAAAGAATTGTCACAATACTGTGTATACTTTTTTCTGTAATTGCTATTATTATACTCTTATTCCATAAAAAATTTTTTTCTTAAATTGTGAATATAAATTTCAGGGAATGGGGTTGTAGCTCAGGGGTGGAACTTCTGCTTGCTAGGTGCAGTTTTTAGTTCTGTCCTCAACAACACTGCAAGCCTTCATCCCATTTTCAGCTTTGCACTCACATACATAAAAATTAATAGTAGCTCTATAGCACTCAAGGGCTTGCTTTCTATTTCTCTTGCTTTCTCTGTATCTCTCCAAAAGAACTTTGTTTTTATGTCTTATTCCCTGTATATAGTTAGTGAAGTGGCTTTCTCCATGACCTTAATTCTGATTTGCATTGGCTTTCGCTTTAATGTTCATATTCTCATGATAAATTGTCAATCTTCTTTTCAAAATCACTTATTTTATCTCTTCCTGGAGAAATTCTATTACCTTTATTAGCTTGAAATTAATGCACTGTGGCTATGTACAGTACTTTACAATGTGCAATAATGAATTCAGTTTAGATGACATGAGAACTATAATGATGTGATATTGAAAGAGTTTTTAAAAATCAAATTTATAAATATCATAATTTCTCACGCAATTTTAACTAAGATTGCATAAACATGAAGCAACAACAGAAAAAAACTAGAAGAAAATGTTGATATTTGGCTATTGCTGAAATAGAAATAAGAGCTAAAAAGAACATCATTACCTTTTTATTAGGAAATTTAAAAAATCATGGTGATCCCATTGTAACACAGCTGATATTTTACCTAGAATCTTTGTTTGGGACTATTATTGAAAGCTGAACACAAAGTGATTAAAGTTATGTGCCTAAGGTAGTATGAGTGAAGACTTCCCTGTTGATTTAATTTTGCATTCACTTTATTTTGTTTATTTTTTTATTCTAAAGAATAAAGAAAAAAATAACAACAACCAAGACACAAACAAAACAACACAAAAACAATATGATGATACAGAATTTCAAAACACGGTGATAAGAAGTTAAAAAAGGTTATTATATTACATATTGCTAGATTGCTAGATATAAGAATATGCAAGATTGATCTAACAATTAAGGAGAATAAAAATAATAAAAGGATATTAGAGATGATACAGAGTTTCACTAATCAAAGTAGCAGGGATTTAACAATGGTTGTGAAACAAAAAGAAATCACCAACAAAGTAAAAAGAAACCCATGAATTGGGAAAAAATTTTAGCCAACTGTCCCTCAGACAAAGGACTTCTATCTAGAACATATAAATAATTAAAAGATTTCAGCCCTCAAAATTCAAAGACCTAATCCTAGAAAGGGTATCTGAGATGAATACACTTCTCAGATGAAGAAATACAAATGGAAACTAAATATATGAAAAACTGTTCAACATCATAATCATTCAAGAAATGCAAATTAAAATAACACTGAGATTCCATCTCACCCCAGAAAGAATGGCTATCATCAAGATATCAACCAATAACAAATGCTGGAGGAGCTATGAGTACAATGGTATTCATTTTCCATTTATCTAGTATCTTTACAGGATTAGAAATTTGGAAACTTCATAAGGCAGAAAAACATGGTTCACCAGAAATATATAACAAAACTGTGTTTCAAGATTTGCATACAAATTCATCAATTGATTTTACAATCGTTTTAAAATTTAGAATAATATAATGGTAAGTAGAATAGTCACATGTGTAGAATGGCACATCAGAGGAGAAAAAGAATATTTGGACTCATGAAAGAGCCACGAGTGATGTGAACGCCAAAGGGATTACTGTGAAGACATAGCTAAAAGGTGGCCGCTCCTGAGATAGATAGAAAGCCTCAGAATGTACCAAAATCTGCTGACTCATCAACTCTTATAAAACCATTTTTTTTTCTTACCCTATAAAACCACTGGAACATAAATTTCTGTTGTCAAGAATAACTCACCTTGTAGCATTTTCTTGTGGTAGCTAGAGTGAGCTAAATTGTATAAAATAAATACATGTTAAGATTTTAAGGGGGCTGGGGATTTAGCTCAGTGGCACAGCACTTGCCTGGCAAGCACAAGGTGGTGAGTTCGATTCCCAGTACCGGAAAAAAAAAAAAAAAAGGAGAAATGAGATGTTAAGATTGAAAGCTTCTCCCTGAAGACATCCATTCTTTCCAAGGAAATTAATTGAGAAGATAATCATAGCCCTTCATATAACTGACATTTTACTGAAGTCAGAATCAATATACTATATTTTTGAAATTATTTTGTTAAATATCCATTAATGCTTTTGTCCATATTTCATTACCATATTGTCTTGATTACTGACAATTATTTTCTTCATTACTGATCATCTTGAAAGTAATTTGCATAAATTCTTTGTCATCTTCATTGTCAGAATCTTCTTGGATAGACAAGTTACACTGCATTTCTATATAAATTTTAGAATCGTCTTGTGTATGAGATATTTCTATAATTTTAATTGGGAATATCCTGTATTTATGGAGGAATCATGTGACATTAGCATATAAGGCTCCGTATGTCCCTGAACTTTACATTGCACCCAAATCAGAGCCAGCACCGAAAGAAAGTAGTTTATTTAATAGTCCCCACCCTAGCTAGTCAGAGTGAGACAAGTCCTGTTAAATGATGTTGCTCTTACAGCTACCCTCTCTCCCTAACTTAAACAATTTCTGCTTATTTATTCTTTACCCCACTGTGAAATGAAACCTCACATCATTTTGACTTGAAAATCTTTACAGTATGTGAATTCAGGGTTGTTTATTTAGTGGAATAGATTTTCTAGGTAACCTCTCACCCTATTTAAGTCTGGATTAACTTTTAAAAACACATATGCAACCAAATGTATAGTAGCATATCACTATCTGACATATGACTTCTCAAAACATGATATTTTTAAACTGATTATGCTCATTTTATGAAGCAATAAGAAACTATTGCCCATCTGTAAGGTTTTACAGTGATCAAAGCAGAACTTCACAAATAACTTAATAACTACTTTTCTATAACTATATGAGATATAAAGGTTATCAGTGAATTGTTTGTTTTGCATTTAAAGCATGATTTCAGTACAATCCTGGCAAGTGGATTTTCTTTGAGAATGTGCTTCAACTATCCTGCCTATTTCAAATTTAATTTAAAGTTTAATTTGAAATGAAAGACATTTGTATTCAGTGAAAATATACACATATAATTTGGTAGAGAATGATTATATATTAAATAAAGATGATACAAAATTGAGAATCATGACTGCTTAAAGACAAGGTGATAAGTCTTTTCTTATTTTATGGAAAAACAGTAAAACAAAACTTCATAAGTAAATAATAGACTAACTATAGTCAGTACATTCCATGTGGTTGTCTTTAAAGTAGTTGCCGAAGGTAAGAATTTCTCCAATCTATAGTAGTGCAAAACTTCCTTTTTAAAGAAATAAAGCACATTAATAATACAATTGATGTCTTGGTTACTTTTCTCTCGTTGCTGAGACAAAATACCCAA
>NW_004955472.1:4499552-4512238 GCF_000276665.1 Chinchilla lanigera | reverse complement strand
GCTCCTCTTCCACAGGCTCAGGATGTATACAAAGTAAGCACTCTGGCTTCCTGCTGAGTCACTTAGCCAAACCTCTAGACTCCCCAAGTTGACACAATGTATCAACCATTGATGTATCAACAATTGACTTGCATTTTTTCCCTTTTGCCTACTGTCCTTTCCCTTTTCACATATCCTAGTTCCTTTTCCCTTTTGAAGAATTTCTTCCCATTTCACAACATCTATGTACATTTTAGAACTTCTTTACTCTTCCATTTTCTCACACCAGGGAGAAAATATGATCTCTAAAAGTGTGAGTCTGATTTTTTTTTTTACTTAAGAGCATGGTCTCAAGTTGCATTCCTGTATCTATAAAAGTTTAGGGGCTGGGGATTTAGCTCAGTGGCACAACGCCTGCCTGGCAAGCGCAAGGTTGTGAGTTCGATTCCTGGTACTGGAAGAAAAATAAAAAACAAACAAAAAAATGTTTGAAGTTTATCATTCTTTATGATGGAGTAGTAGTCTATTGTACAAATATATCACATATTTTTTTAATCCATTCCTCTTTGAAGGACTCTTTGGTTGTTTCCAAGATTTAGGTATTACAAATTGTGCTACTAGCAACATGGGTGCACATGTATTGCTGTGGTATGATGTTTTTAATTCCTCTGAGAAGATATCCAGAAGGGGAATAACTGTGTCAAATGGGATCTCTAATCCCAGATTTTTGAGGAAAATTCACACTGATTTGCACATTGGTTGTAGTCATCTACACTCCCGTCAACAGTGTAGAGGGTTCTTTTTGGCCCACAGCCCTGTCAGCATTTGTTATTGGTTGGACTTGATAATATCCATACTCTGGGGTGAGATGGAATCTCAGTACTCTTTTAATTTGCATCACTTGAGTGACCAGAAATGTTGAACATTTTTATATATTTATTTACCATTAGTATTTCTTTATCTGAGAAGTGTGTATTCATCTCAGGTGTCCATTTTTGGATTGAGTCTTTGAATTTTGGGGGGCTGAACCTTTTCAGTTCTTCATATATCCTAGATATAAGTCCTTTGAGGGATAATTGGCTAAACTTTTCTCCCACTTTGTGGGTTGTCTTTTCACATTATTGGTGATTTCTTTTCTGTGCAAAAACTTTTTAATGAAATGATAACCTAGTTGTTTCTTTAAAATATTTCCCATGCAGCCTAGTTTTGTTCATGGACTCTCGCTACACATATGTCTTTAAGATTTCTACCTGCGTTATCTTCCAGTAGATTTAGTGTTTATGTTTTAGATCTTTGATCCATTTTGATTTAGTTTAGTTAATGTGGATAGACATGGGTCTAGTTTTAGTCTGAAGCATGTAGAGAGCCAGTTTTGACAGGACCACTTATTAAAGAAGCCATCTTTCTTCCAGTGAACATGTTTGGCCCTTTAGTCAAAGATAACTTCGCTGGGTGCAGTGGAGTTGTGTCTGTGTTTTCTAATATGTTCCACTAATCCTCACATCTGCTTTTTTGCAAGTACCATGCTGATTTTATCACAGTAGCTTTGTAGTATAATTTAGAGTCAGAGATTGTAATGCTTCCTGCCTGGCCTTTGTTATCCAGGATTGTCTTTGCTATTCTACGTTTCTTCTGGTTCCAGATGAATTTTAGGAATGCTTTCTGTAGACCTGTGAGGTATACTAATGGTTTTTTGATCAGGATAGCATTGACTCTGTTCAAAAATTTGGGGACTATAGCCATTTTCACAATGGTGGTTCTTGCTATCCATGAGCAAGGAATATCTTTCCATTCTCTGAAATTCTCTCTGATCTCTTTTCTCAGAGTACTGTACTTTTTACCGTATAGATCTTTTACTTCCTTTGTTAGACTGATTCCTAAGTGTTTCATTTGTTGGATGTTATTGTGAAGAGTGTGGTTTCCCTAATTTTTCTCTCAATGAGTTTGTTATTTATGTACAGGAATGCTTTTGATTTTTGAGTGTTGATTTTTATCCAGCTATGCTATTGAGTTTGGCTATTAAATCTAGAAATCTTTCAGTGGAGAGAAAGGTTTCAATATTTACTATGATGCTTTTAGTTTGTCATAGATGGCTCTTATCAGACTGTAGTAAATAACATATATTCTGATTTTCTGTAGGGCTTTTATCATGAATGAAAGTTGGACCTTGTCAAAAGCTCTTTCTGTCTTCAGAGATGATCATGTGATTTTTGTCTTTGGCTCTGATGACATGGTGTATTTTAGTTAATGCTTTACATGTTGAGCCATCCCTGCATTCTTAGGATGAATTCCACTTTGTCATGGTATTTAACTTTCTTGATGATTTGCTGTATTTGGTTTGCTAATATTTTATCAAGGATTTTTGGTGCTATGTTCATTAGGGAGATTGGCCTGTAGTTTTCTTTTTTGGATGCATCTTTGTCTGCTTTTGGTATCAGGGTAATATTTACCTCAAAGAATGAGTTAGGGAGAATTGCTTTCCTTTCAAATTTATTGAGGATTTTGAGGAGTACTGACATTAATTCTTCTCTAAATTTCTTTTAGAATTCAGCAGTGAATCTATCAGGACTTGCCTGGGCTTTTCTTTGTTGGTAAGTTTTTAATAACATGTTCAATTTCATTGACTGATATTGGGCTTTTCAGAATTTTTTTATCTTCTTGATTCAGCTTTGGAAATTCATATGTATCTAGGAAATCTGTCCATATCTTCTGTGTTTTTTATCCTACATGAGGAAAGATTTTCAGAGCTTTCGATTATCTGCTGAATTTCTACAGGATCTGTAATGATTTCACCATTTTCATTCCTCACTGAATGTATTTGAGTCTTTTCTTTCCTCTTTTGATAAGATTGGTCAAGAGATTATTAATTTTATTTATTCTTTCAAGGAACAAATTCTTTGATTCATTAATTCTTTGTATTGTTTTCTTAGACTCAATTGTATTAATTTATGCTCTGATCTTTATAATTTCCTCCTTTCTGTGGGATTTGGGCTTGGGTTGCTCTTCTTTTTCTAGAAACTTGAGGTATAACATTAGGTATTTCAGTTGTTTTTGTTCTATTTTCCTGATGTGAGTATTCACCGCTAGAATTTTCCCTCTTAGGACTTCTTTCATTGTGTCCATAAGTTCCAGTGTGTTGTATCTGCATTCTCATTCAGTGGTACTTAATGTTTAACTTCTTCCTTTATTTCATCTGTGACCCATTCATCATTTATGAGGGTACTATGTAATTTACATGTGTTTTGAATTTTTTGCAGTTTCCTTTGCATTTAATTTCCAATTTCATTGCACTATGGTTACATAATATACATGGGATAAGTTCAAGTCTATTGCATTTACTTAAGCAAGTTCTGTGGGCTGGTATATGGTCTATTTTTGAGACTGTCCCATGTGCAGCTGAGAGGAAGATTTCCTATGTTGTTGGGTGGAACACTCTGTAAACACCTACTATGTCCATTTGTATACAAGGGTGACATTCCTTACCTTATAAAATACACAGTTTTCAAAATCCACCTGTACAGTAACATCTACACTTCCCATATATCTTTTAGGAGCATGCTGGCTAATATCACTCTGTAGAAAGATTTGGTAGACTGATTGGTTTCTGTACCACTACTAAGTCCCGCTTTTATAAAGGAAATATAGCATAAATAATTCACAAATAAATGAGTATGGGTAGTTTCAGTTAAAAATTCACTGAAACTGGAACTTTATACAATCCTAAATGTAGCATAAAATAATCCTCTTTTATTTTCTCAGACCGTTAAAAATGTAGAAACTGTTATTATGTCATGAGCCCTACTAAAATAGCTTCAGATCACTTTTCATATGTAGGTCTTGTTTCCTGATACTTGTTTTGGAGAAATGAAAGTACAAAATTAGTATGATGACATTGATATTAGATATATTTTAACAATATATCCAGTATGGTAGATATCTATCTCTCTTTTCTTCCCTTGGTCAAATGGATTTTAAAAATGCCTGGGCATTTAAAGTTTTATTGTGTATGAGTAAATCAACCAAAGTCCAAAGTGGCATGTGATTGAGGTTATCTCAATGTAGACAGGGTGGCTAAATTTGAATTTTACATAAAAACAAATAAAATCCCTTCATTATAATGACAAAAACATCTAATAACCTTATGAAAAGTGCATTTTTCGGGGAGGTACTGGGAATTGACCTCAGGACCTTGTACTTGCCAGGTAGACACTATTCCACTGAGCTATGTCCCTGTTCCAAAGTAAGTATTTACATTTCAAGAGAATTGTAATTTTTATGCTGTCCTCAGATATTTTCCAAAATCAGTTGAAAATATTTAAAGTTATTTAAGGTACAGACCACAAAATCTCCATACTTGAAAAGTTTTGAATTTCCACAATTGAATGGAAAATAGGAGGCCACTAAAATTTAGTCCTTTAATAGTAAACTGGAACTGCAAATAATTAAAATAAATGCATCCAAACACATAAAACAAAAATATAAACACCTGCAATTGAACTAGAGAAGAATCTTTTAATGAATTTCTTTCTTTCTTTCTTTCTTTCTTTCTTTCTTTCTTTCTTTCTTTCTTTCTTTCTTTTTCTGGTATCGGGAATCCAACTCACGACCTTGCGCTTGCCAGGCAGGTGCTGTGCCACTGACCTAAACCCCCAGCCCAGAGTTTTTATATTTAATTAGAAATTTATATTTTGTATGGCAATGATGTAAAATGTAGTGGACTGATAATTTTGTAGCATTTAATTCGTGAAAACATGAAGAGTAATTAGAGAAACAATTTGTATGGTAAATTTTCATTTACAAGTCTAATTCATGAAGAAATATATTCAACATTAAGTGAAAATTAGGTGAAAACTTAAATATCCAGTATATAATATTTAGATACTGTGACACAAATGTGAAAATTGACAATATTTTTCACATAGTAAACTTTTTTCCAAATGAATGAAAGTTATTCAAAACTCTAATGGTTCAAAAATAAATTAAAATTGAAAATGAAAATAATGTAACATATTTTAATCATCCAAAACACTTTAGAAAAGTACTGTGTCTAAAGATATGGAGTCAGTAAAATTAAGTGATATTGAAAATACACACATTTTCCACAATGCTAGAAAAATTTCTTAAATTATTTTAGACTCATGGCTATGTAACTGAATATACATGAATGCCTGGAATAACAATTCTGCTTGTTTTTCAATATTCAGAAAATCAATATTAAAATATTAAGCTTTCCTCTCAGGTGATTATATACATATATAAATGTACCAGTACCTTATTCTGTAAATTTATACCAATTTTTATACTTAGAAATAAAATTTTCAGATGACTATTTTGTTTAATATGTTTGTTTGCCAACTAATGTAATGATCTTAATATTACTCTTAAACTCTTTCTTTGAATAGAGAATCATGATACTTTAACTTTCATTCATTTAAACCCTTTTAGTCTTTACCTCTCACATCCTTGATAATCATGGAATTTCTCTTAGTATTGCTTTGTCCAGAATGTAATTTTATTATTTTATGTGTAACCAGGCATTTTACATATGTATCTCAATATTAGTTTCTTTGTTCAAATTCTTGACATCAGACATTTTTATTTTCACATTCTTTATGATTACTAAAACATTACATGCAGTATTTCCCATAATAGGTTTTTGACTCAATTATAGGCATAATTCTTGCAATGAAATTAAGGCATGAATTTTCATTATAAATTTATGATCCTTTTAAGTTGCAGGTTTGCAGTTACAAATCTCTGGTTTTGGTAATACAGCAAGTAGAAAATGTTGGAAGCATAGTGGATTCTTTTTCATTAAGTACACAAATTATTTTAAACTGGAGCTGTCAGAAATGGTTATACATTAAAATAAATTATACAGCTCTTTTCTGTCTAAGGCAATAGGAAATATCAGGTGATTTTTTAAAGCATATTGTTTCAGAGAATGGAAAAGCCCTTGCCAATTACCTTGTATATTATACTTACTGTACTTATTTTGGGTATATTCTACCTCATTCCAGAAAGAAGTATCAACTTGCTAGAAATATAATTTTTTTAATTATTATTTTATATTTGTAAATTTATAGGCTAACAGTTTGGTAATCAAACCATATATAAAATTTTTATGACTAAACATGGATAGTTAACATTTCCTTTTCCCTAAATGTTGTAATTTTCTTTTATTCACACTAAAAAATGTGCATTGGCCCCGTGGTATCAATAGCATTTTTTGATAATTTCCTTTTAGTTAACACTTTCATAAGTGGTTTCATATTTCTTCTGTGATTTATATACAAACAGAATTTAAGGAATTGGGGATTATATTATGTGACGTTCATGTCTGATCTCTAAGTAAATTTTTATTTTTTATTTTTATTTATTTATTTATTTTTTTTTTTTGGTTTTTCTCCGGTACCGGGAACCGAACTCACGACCTTGCACTTGCCAGGCAGGTGCTTTTGCCGCTGAGCTAAATCCCCAGCCCCAGTAAATTTTTATATTTGGCTTGCATTATGGAAGTTTAGCTGATTACTAACCATGAGTAACATGATGTGAAGATATTTAGATATGTATTTTGTATATTAGTAGGGAAACTTTTAAGTGTATCAAGTTAACCATCTAGTTTAAAATTTTAAATGCATATAAATAAAACCGTAGTTAAGACTATACTAGCAGAAATTTATGATGATTATGCATATATTCCAATCACAAAGCTTGTACTTTCTTTTCTATGTAGGTTCCTGGAAAGTAATATTTTTAAAATATGCTTATTTAAATCAAAACTGTGATAAAAGAATATCAATAGAAAAATTATTTATATTAATGTAAATATGTTTTTAATATAATCTACTGAAATGCACCAGAACTTAATTACACAGCCTTTAATTTATGAATAATATTTATTACATAATTTTTCACAATAATAATACAATATATTATTATAATAGAAAATATTTTATTTTATTCCAAAAAGAAACATGCACATAGAAATATTGTATGAACATTTCATAGATGGAGAAACAGAGAAACATAACTGTCATCAAGGTACATGGGCTTTAATTGGGCAGCCTGAGTTAGATTCTCACTCTCCCGTCAAAGGACTGCTGCAGCTTACTGCTTCAAAATAAGAAATAGTTTTCATACACATAGAACACAATTTCATATTGGTATTTTTCTGTGGTTTGAATAGGAATTTTATAGATTAATGACCTAAGGAGAATAACGCAATCTTGATTAATTTTAACTCTAGTTCAAAAAGCACTGTATAAAATATCAGAAGGGAAAATGTCAATAAGACAAATACACTGTTAAGCATGTAAAGTTTGTTTGATAGTACATATTCATGTAATTCATTTACTAGGTTAATAATGACAAATTTGAATCAGGAACAATATAATAGATGTCAGATATTTTATGCCAATGGGTATTGCATTGTACATAATGTAAAATTATTGCTATGTATAATGATTTTAATAAAAAATTAAGAATGTGAATATTATTAGGTTATACCATCTACACAAAAACCTCAAAGCATCTATATTTTAAAAAATCAATTAAATAAAATTTTATGTCTCCATGAATCAGCAGGAGTCAATTGAAAATACATTTCGGGGAAGATATATGTAATTTAAACAAAAATATAGAGTGTACATAAGAAAACACATTAATACACATAAAACAGAATATTATGCAGAAATATGCAATCATATGTTGAAAGAAAATGCATAGGACTTGAATGTTTACAATTTAACCTGTCCAAAAGGTTTATGACTAAGAAGTCTTGTCATATTGATGTTTATCCACATATTTGGGTATTTTTCCACATTTGTATTTACATTCCAGATAATCTTAATGAAGCTAATGCTAGTTTTTATTTGATCCTTGTTTGGCTGAATAGTGGTTGTGCAGCTGGTTCAGTCGTTTTGCAAAATTTAAAAAGCAAATTCCAGACTTTAAATGAAATCGAAATTTCAACAGCTTAAAATATTGAAGATAATCATGATTGAAAGACTAACTCAGACTGCATAGTGTTATAGTACCAAAGACACTGTGTACCTGTTGCAAGAACTGATAATCTTCCAAGTTTCAACTTATTGAGTTATATGGTCTTTTTGTATGTAGGAAATGTGCAAGCAGATGAATAGATTTATAGGAAAAAATGAACAATTAACTTACAACATACAGAATTTGCAGAAGTATGGGACAAGTAATAATATATCCATTAATCAGTTTTGTGTGTGAATCATTGAAGAAGTTTATAAATGGAGGCTATCATAGAACATGGACTCTGTAAATTTTTCAAATGATAATGGTACTACATTTTTACAGAAAATATATAGTTTCCCTAAAATTTGCATAATCTTCTGGAATAAAATACATCTCTTCCAAAGGAATTAAACTCAAATATATGAATCATGGCTATCATCATCAACAACCAGAAAACATCAAAATAGTTTGCTGAGATAAATTTTATATACATTTTAAGCAGTCCAACTGGAATTCTTCACGTGCTCTGGTATCTGAAATGCAAATCTAATTAATTCAATTGGACAGGTTCCTTTTGTCTTGACAATATTTTGTTTGATCTATGTCACAAATTGGGTTTCAGATAATATCAGGTAGATCACTATAAACTTCCAGTTAGTTCTTTGGAAAAATGTACACCCATCAACCAACGGAAAGAATATGTAAGTAAAGAATAGTTACTATTAGTGATTCATGACGGAGGTTAAAGGCAAAAATGCCTTAGATGGAAGGTTACAGTGTTCCATATTCTATAGTATAAATATTGCATGTATTATTTCTATTATTTCAACCTATGTAACTACAAGGAATGTTTTATTGTGATACCTATTTTGGGGGGTGCCCACAGACTTCTATGGTTTGGATAAGATATAGGTGTCCTTCCTTTGGCTTCATGTGTTGGAGGCTAGTTCTCCATAGTGGTGCTACTGGGGGCTGGTGAAATTTGTAAGAGACAGAGTCCATTGGGAGGCCCATGCAGGTCTGATGTTCAGGAATATCAGGATATTTTCCCGACCATGGAATCGGATCTCCAAAGAGCTGTTCCAAAGGGAACAAACACCCGCACACACAGCTCTGTGTACTCTTCCTGATTCAGATAGGATCGCTTGCTTGTTCTCTCACTGACTTATATCTTCTGTCCTCATTAATGGCTCAGAACATAGGGCCACCAATACTAACTCAGAATGATGAAACTGTGAGCTAAATACATTCAGTTTCTTCATAATTAGGCTGCCATGGGTATATCACTAATGTGGTAAAAAGCTGACTAACGTATGTCCTGAGATTAAGGTGCTTTGTTTGGTGTGTAGAGGAATTCAGTCTCATTCTATAATCCAAGAACTTTTACACTTCCCTTTCAATATTTCATTAAGCATACAGAGAAAGTCCATATACTTGTATATGGAAAACTTGGAAAATAATATTTTTCCAAATAAGAATATATTATAGGCCATTATTTTCTATAACATCTAGATGATTAGATAAATCCTCAGCTGACACAACTGTCCAATTGCTAGTAATGAAGCAAATAGATGACAACTAAAATAAATGATTACTCTTTTTAAATGTTTATCTAACATTCACATCTCCCTGCCAATTTTAGTAAAAATGCAAATTTAAAAATACATTTTAAATTATTAGCGAAGACTATGTAGTATACTATAATGAACTCACTAATTTTTCCATAAGTAGCATTTTGTATTCCATCATTCTGATTTGAAGTATGAATTATTACAGAAGAATGTAGCAACATGGAGGTGTGAATTATTCTATTTCATTTATTCTGTTTTCTTTAGTTTGGTATCATTTAAATTTGATAATTAGTTATGTGAGATAACCTAACTTGGGATTTGTGGTTATTCATATTGTTAGCATCAAATTTTTACTTTTACCTGAATCTACGCCTTTATCATGTCATGTGATTTCAGGATTCTTCAAATAGTCAAGCATGTTCTCCACTCCTTGACATTGGGACTGGCCTACTGATATTTTTTGCCAAATGATTAAGTCAGAAATGGAAATGTCCCATTTCAGAACCAGTACCCGACTAGACCTTAAATCTTTTCATTTGTTCAATTATGTCTCTACCACTCAATGAAAAAAGAAAGTCTTAAGCTGATGTTCAAAAGAGAATAAGAGGCAAGGGTAGAGGACCCATCCCAGCCTGCCAGCAGACATACGTACAATGTGAGTGAGCACAGCCTTAGAGCTGAAGGCAAAGCCACTTTATATCAAATACAGCAAAATCCTACCTGAGATCAGCTGACCTAGAGATATGATGTATAAACCAAGTTACTCATGTAATAGAAGCTCATAATCTACAGCATTTTGAGATAAAATTTCAGATTGAGGCTGGTGATTTAGCTCAGCAGCCCAGCACCTGCCTGGCAAGTGCAAGGTTGTAAGCTCGATTTCCGGTACCTGAAAATAAAAAAAGAGAGACAGGAGGACCCCACTCAGAAGCCCTGGGGACTGCTCTCACTGGGGTTTGCGTGTGGGCCCTCCCTGCATGTGCCCTGCACCAAGTGAACGACTGCTTTAAGAGCTG
This sequence comes from Chinchilla lanigera, assembly GCF_000276665.1. Taxonomy (NCBI): domain Eukaryota; kingdom Metazoa; phylum Chordata; class Mammalia; order Rodentia; family Chinchillidae; genus Chinchilla; species Chinchilla lanigera. The sequence continues at coordinate 4,501,686 of NW_004955472.1, read as the reverse complement.
CTGGTCCCACGGTTCGAGTGCATGCTTTACTTGCACCTGGACCACCTTGGGGGTCACAGGGATGGGCAGTCTGTGATTGCTGTTTGAGTGGCCTGGGTCTGGCTCCTGTACACGTCCTGAACTGACCATGAAGCAGAACCAGGTGGGCTGTAACCCACTCCCACCACCATGGGTCCCAGCTGAAACTCACGGAGAGAGCCAGGTATTTCCCATCTACTTCCTGGGGGCAGAGCGGGCAACCCAGGCCCCCACCGACATTAGTCTCAGCCTCTGCCCTCCATCCACCCACAACAGAGAGGAGGTCATCACTCAGAAGCCCCAGGGACTGATCTCACCAGGGTTCACATTTGGGCCCATCCTGCATGGGCCCTGCACAGAGTGAGTGAGTGCTCCAAGAGCTGCTGGTCCCATGGATCAAGTCTGTGCCTCACTTGTGCCATGACACCCTGGGGGGGTCACAGGCATGGGCAGTCTGCCATTGCTCTTTGAGTGGCCCTGCTCTGGCTACTGTGCATGCCCTGAACTGACTAAGAAGCAGAATCAGGCAGGCTATGACCCACTCCCACTGCCACAATTTCCAGCTGAAACTCATGGAGAAGGCCAGGTATTTCCCATCTACTTCCCACAGGCGGAGCGGGCTACCCAGGACCCTCCTGCAATTACAGTCTGAGTCTCTGCCCTCAGTCCACCAATAGCAGACAGGAGGTCCTCACTCAGAAGGTGTGGGGACTGCTCTTACCATTTGAGTGTGGACCTTCCCTGTGTGTGCCCTGCATGGAGTGAGTGAGAGCTCCAAGAGATGATGGTCCCACGGTTCAAGTCCGAGTTTTACTTGCACCTGGACATCCTGAGAGGTCACACGAACAGGCAGTCTGTGACTGCTGTTGATCTGGCCTGCATCTGATTCCTGCATGTGTCCTGAACTGACTGGAGACACAGAATCAGGTGATTCAAAAACTGTCGACCCTGCAGTTCATGTGTGGGTTTTGCCTGTACCCTGAACTGCCTGGGGACATAGGTCCACCAGACCAGGATTGTCACACCAGTGCAACCTGAGTCTGGGCCATGCACATGCCCTAAACTGCAAGGGCACACTGGATCAGATGGTCTGCCATCAGCTGACACCAATGCCCATGCCAGAGACTTGGTGTAACTAGATACAAATCAACTGCTGGAAAACCCCAGATTAAGTACTGCTTCTCAGCGGACACTGAGGGGCAAAACTGACCAACAGGAAAACTAGGGACACTAGTGGCCTTTGCTGTGTAGCCACTGAAGAGGGAGACTGAGCTCTCTGCATCTGGTATCAAACATGACAAAACAAAGGACTAAAACACAATCCCAGAACTCCAGTCCGCTCAGAACCAGTGCAGGAGACATTAACATAGGAGAACTTGGTAAACACATGCCTGAAACAGCTGAAATGATTGCAATTGAAGTAGAGAAAAACTTCACAAGGCCATAGAAGAGATGAGATCAGAAATAAACTCTCAGGCAAAAAATGAAATGACAATAATAATGAAAGAACTGCTCAAAACTTCTGAAGAAGAAACATATAAGAAAATAGAAGAACAAAGGCAAGGGACAGAAGCATTAAAGGAAAATATAGAAAGGACTTAAAATGCATGAACTAGATTGAGAGATGTACAGGAAAACAAAGCTGCCATTGAAAGCTGCCAAAACTGCTTGAATGAAGCTGAAGATAAAATTTCAGACTTTGAAGACAGCATGGCAGCTAGCTACAGTGAGAGAAAGGATCTTGTAAAGTCAACAAGGATCCAGGAAAAGTCAATTCAAAGGCTGCAAGATGACACAAAGAGGAATAATGTATGACTAATAGGAGTCAATGAAATGCCAGGAGGCAACACAACTGACATTAAAAGAATATTTGCAGAAATAATAGCAGAATATTTCCCAAGCATGGAAACAGAACCTGATATACAGGTAAATGAGGCATAAGAACCCCAACCACCCATGACCAAAATGAAACTACACCCAGATATATAATAGTCAAGCTCCCAGATCTCCAGCAAAAGAACAGAATATTAAAAGCTGCTAGAGAAAAGAAACAGATTACCTATAAAGGAAAGCCCATCAGAATCACAGCAGACTTCTCAGCACAAACCATCCAATC
>NW_004955472.1:4472661-4495456 GCF_000276665.1 Chinchilla lanigera | reverse complement strand
GCATTGTCTCACTAGTGTAAAACCTGAAAGAGTTAGTAAAAACTTGAAGGTATGATAGACGTTGTGAAGTGAAAGGAAAATACTCAAGGGTAAAGGGCAACTGAGAAGTGGGAAAATAGAAGGGAAAGAAGGAGCAATTTCATATGTATGTGTGTACAGGATAATTAACATAGTTGATCTACTGTCTTCTATTTCTTTGCTGAAAGAAACAGTTAATGAGTCCTTGATTGATCAGTATTGCATGTCTCTATCTGTTTTCATGAGAAACCAATTTGAAGATATTAATATGAAATACAACAACCATTGTTAATTTCATACCACTTTGTTTGTAACTCTGTATTGTTTGTATTGTTCTTTTCCTGCTTTTTAAATGGTTGTCTGTTAATGTTTTCGTTTTATTTTTAAAATAAAAAAAAATTCCAATTTCATTTCTGTGGTTTCTAGCAAACTGCTTTTTCTATTTCAATGAATAACATATATTATTAGCATATAAATAGCAATCCACGATGTAACTAGTAAATATGTTTTTCTTAAATTCTTGCACTTCTCATGTATATATTATATTACATTATATTTATTATATTGTAAATATTCTTACTTTTCACTTGCAGTAATGTCAAAATCTTAAATTTTGCCCAATAACTTTGTCAGTATTCCATATTCAGTTTTGTATATTGTCTGGGTCTAAATTAAACCATTCATTACAATCACTATGAATTTCCCCAAAATATTTGCCCTTGCTTACAAAATGATTTCTTCAATCTTCTTGACATTTTCTAAATAGGTTCTTATGTCCTCTTTTTGTTTTTATGAAATATGATAAAAAAAATTGGTGAATGCCACTGCTAAGTATCATCCAATGGAAAGACAGGTTTGTACTAACATTACAGTGTGTTCCCACCCACCTTATTCACTTGATTGGATACCTTGTGACTCCTGGATCTTCCACAGATTCAAAACGACCATGAAAGGGAGAAGTTTTTAATTGATCAGAAAATGGAAGTACCTGTAACAATGCAACTAAAGACACTTGCAAATGGGACTCCCAGAACTGTTTCACAAAACGGCAAAAACTATGGGATAAGTGAGTTTGAAGGGAGGAGGAGTATCTGGAGGAAGATTAATAACTGCCTTTTTTATTGTAATTTTAAAAAAAATTTGGACATTCACCGTATTTCTCATACCATTTATATTATTCAAACCTAAATCTTGTAACCTATTCACATTCTAGGCTCCATTTCAAATACTGAAAGAACACAATCTGGCCTTTCAATCCAGAAATCATACGTTATAATTATTTGTTTTCCTTTTGCTTATACTTTAATTAATCTCTATATATAGCTATTTTAAGTTCCAATTTAATTGAAATTTAATCTTTTTTCTGTACTAATTCCCTGCTCAAACTTAAGACTTTATTTATTTTCATCTGAGCTTTTCTAACTGGCTTTTTTCCCTGAAACATAATCATCATATCAAAAGGAGGTCTATATGAAACAATAAGTTACTCACCAGAAGAAATCAAAGTAAATTAAGAGGTACCTGTAAGATACATAAATATTTTGTACTTGCAAAAGAGCTTTGTGCTAGTAATTTCTCTTTCTTAAACTATTATAACTGATTTCTTTTTTTTTTTTTTCACTTTAGGAGACACACAATTGTATTTCCTAATTCACGTTTAATTTTTTATCTTGTTTTCTTAAAATTCATCTTTTTCCTTTTTGTCTTTCTAGGTAGACACAAACTCCTCAATTTATGTTTCAGATATTCTGTTCTTTTCAAGAGCTTTTCCTTTTTTTCTTTCTTTTTCCCTTATAGGTTTTGCTCTTAATCTAACAGCCAACTATCTTTTCAAAACTACAAGTATATTAATAGGAGATATTAATGTTTAAGTTTTTCTCTTTTTCTCTCAATCTATTATATTTTTTTAAAAAATTATTGATTTTCTTCTTTAATTTTCAACCAGTTTAAATGCTTAGATGTTTGACTCTCTACTCAAAATTAAGAAAGAATGATAATTTTCTGCTTTCTACAGTAATGTCTCCTACTGACAGGCTGAAATATTTCTGATTTGGAGCTTTATCGGCAGTTAATCATGTTAGTACAAAGCAAGTGATTAGTTTTGCTTTAGACTGAGTATGCTGAGGGCACACAGGCATCAGAATTGAATTAAAGAATTGATCACACACAGCACTCAATTATTAAATAAATATTTGTGAACACTGGGAGCTTTTCTAATTCTTGGCTCTTATATAAAGAAACAAAACACCAAAATATCCAAATCTTTAAAAAGTTTACATGATACCGGCAGTGTAAAAAAAGAAGACAATAAATATAATTATGTGCACAAGGTGATGAGCATTATGGCACAAAGGAAAGCTAGAACAAGCTAAGGGTGCTCATACACACAGAAACTATGAAGAATGTGTGCTTTTATAAACTTACACAATAAGAAAACCCATTCTTTTTATAAATGATGTAATGAATTAGAGAATGACTATAGTATACAACTGTTATGTGATTTTACTTAAATCAATAGGAAAAATAGCACTTTTAACAAATTTACACAGATCTTTTCTTATCATGTATAGTCTTTTACTTGAAATCACTATATTATCATTATGTCATTTTAAATATGAAATATTTAGGTAAAACTTACTCCAACCATAAAAAAGTTTGAAAGTTCTGATTTAAGCAAATTCATTCATTAAGTTCCTACATTTTTACTTTTATTGTAAAGAGAATTAAAAATAGGATAATACCAAACCCTACATTTTTGAAAGATATGATATATTTGTATACCTATGTAAGAAAACAATTGTATTTGTATATCTATTCAGGCACATACATGTTGTGTATCCTTTATAGACTAGCAAGGCCATTTGTAATATATGAATGCAGAAAGTTATAATTTTACTCCTTCTCTACATTCCCTGCAATGTACTACTTCTTAGCTCCCACTGGAATAAATGATCATTCAGTGAGTAATTTCCGAAACTATTGCAAGAACCATTGTAAATTAAAATACAAACATAATCTCTGTGAAAATATTACATACAAAAACCCTAAGGTAGTAATCTTGCACTATATACTGATTCTTTTTATTGTCTGACAAGCATACTATCAGAAAAGTTAAAAATCCTGTTTTGTCAACCAAAGATTAACCTTTCATTGTGTTAAAGTAAGTTTTAAAACTACACAATCTAAGATTTCTCACATCTGTAAATGACTGAAAACATACCTCTGAACTTCTTAGAAAATTTTACTGCTATAAAACAATACAGATAAAAATTGTGCTTGTACTCAACATAGCAATGGTATAAACCCAGGAAGGGGAATCCAGAAAGTGAGAGCAATAAATAATTTATGAATAATATGATAGAGAAACCAATTGCAAAGAAGAGCACCATCGAAATAAAAGAACCATAATACTCCAGTTGAATCTACTAAAATTTAAATTCGTAGCAAAATATTGGAATTGATCCAAAAGATTTGAGCAGTTGACACGTATAGAAATGAGCTAAAAGTAATTTATCAGTAAAGATATTAATCAGCCGCTGTGGTTGGTCTCATACTCAGAGCTATTATTTTCTTTGAACAATTGAATGGTTTTCTTTTCTTTGCAAAAAGGATCAAATAGTATTAAATTCCACGAGGGTAGACACCATACCTTTCTCCTCAGTCACTGTGACCATACTTCTTTCTGTTAGTGAAATTTAAAATATAAGTGAGGTGAAATTTATTATGTCCACTAAGCTTAACTGACTGAGTTGTAATCCTCTTTTTTTCCTTTTTCTACTGAGTCATCACAGGCTACAAGAAATATTTTGTTTACCATTTAGTAAAATGAGAAAAGCTGTAGCCATTCTTCAACACACGGAAAATCTTTGAAGAACAAAAGCAAAAGCAGGGTCACAGTCACCTGTGGTAGAAGGTGCCAGTTGTAACAGAAGAGAAGAAGGACCCGTGGCTCCTAAAACTCCTATCAGACAGTTAACCTAAGATTTCTGGGCCAAGAATTATGTATGAGGTCAGCTTTTCCTCCAGGAATCTTTGCTCTTTAAAGTAGGAGCCTTGGAAGAGATGACATATCTTTGCAAGTTCCAACCTGGCGTTTTGGTTTTCAGAACAGCCTTGCGCATTCCAATCTGTGCTTGCCTCCTCACATTAAATCTAGCTTCTACTCTGATAGCATGTGCCACACCACAAAACAACAACAAAACAAAACAACACTCAAGAAACACACTCTCTCAGAGCCTTCTTACCCAGAACCAACCATTGGATAAAGGTAAGTCTTTAACTGAAGGCCTGGTTATCTGTATATCTCCTACTGTTATTTTCTAGGTATCATCAATATAATCTAGTACAATCATCAATATAATCCAGTGCAACATTTTTCGTTTGTTGTTTGTTTGCTTGTTTGTTTTTCAGGCAGGCTGTCCTGGAACTCACGGTGATCCTCATGCCTCAGCCCTCTGAATGCTGAGACTATATGTGTGCACAACTATGCCCAACTGGTATAATTTTAGGTAGTTGACAAATATTAATTACATTAATGAATAAGCACTTTTCATCTCTAGTATTTGGAATGATTATTATTACAGAAAATAATACCAGAAATTATCTCTCAAATATATGTAAACCAAGTAAGAAATGTCTTAATCAACTGAACAATCAATGAGTGTCCACATCAGAAAACATATTAGTGCAAAGCAGGGAAACTTTGGAGAAACTGTCATGACTTACTGCTATCATGAGAGTTGTTGGTACACAATAAAATGAGAGTATGGAATTTTAGCTGGAAAAATGATTACTACCAAGATATAGAATTATTTACCATCTTGCTTATTTACTTACAAATGATTAATAAAAGAAAAAAATTAATATATCCTTCCATATGTTCTTAAATACATCAAGCAATGAATAGATTTGGGTGCTCTCAAGGAAATATTAATATTTCTAAATAATTGTCCAATTTAATTAGTGTAAAATCACAGAGAGCTATAGTAAAACACTGGGGGTGGCATTTATATATATATCAGAAAATACATGTGCTTAAATAGACTACCTTAAAATGTACTTGAGGCAGAGCCCTAGATCAGGATAATGTTTGTGCTGATATTTCTATCAAAATATACTAAAATCCATCAAAATGTAGTAATAGAAAACAATAAGAGATATTGTTCAGCTTATAGTAAGCATGTAGAACTGGAAAGTTCTAAAAATTCTTCTTATTCAAATAGACATTTTAAATATTGCACTAAAATGTCTTGATAATATTTTATAAATGTGAACACTTATGTGTGTCATTATGAGAATTGCTGTCTTGAAAATATCAGGAAAGTAACTCATATGGAAATGAACTTGTCACAATAAACATCTGCAGGAGACACTTCTCATTTCCAGTACAATTCCAATTATTTTCTTTCGGTAAAATGCATGTATAAGCAAAATAATCAACATTAGTCTTAAATGGAAAAGCAACTTTATCCATCTGTAATATTATGAATGACAAAATTTCACGTTCATGTAAGGGAATGTTTTTGACCAATTAAATATAATAAATTATTGCCACTCATGACAACATGGATGCATACCATAGATATAACATTGAGCAAAAGAATCCAGTCACAGTATCTGGTACAGTTTGCCGGACTCTATGTGTTAAAGCAGGCACATAGCCCCGTTTCATCAGAAGAGAGACTGTCTTTCGCTGGGTGTGAAGGAATGAAAAAGTTCACAAGTTTGCTTTAGGAAACACTGCAAGTTTTCTTTCTGTGGAGTTCTTTCTGTGAAAATCAATTTCGGTATAAGACCATTTCAGCATAATATGCACTTGTGATCTGTAAATTTTTATGTACACATTGCTCTTCAATTTGCAAATAGGAATATTTTGTAGAATATAAATATTTTATAAAACATTTACAAATAGGAAAAAATAATCTAGGTCCCACAGTATAGCAAAAATAATTCTCAAGAGGTTCAATATATACTGCAGTATTTATATTTTTCATCAGACAAATCAAACTTATGATCAAGAAAAACTGTCTCACACTTTTTAAACCTAAAACATGTTGAAATGGTGCATATATCCCCAAGTACATGCATAGTTTTCTATGTTTCAACAATATTTGGAGTCGTGCATGATGGTGTATCTGTGATCTTAGGGCTCTGGGAGGCAATTTAAGACCAGCCTGGGCAATTTAGAAACACTCTGTCTTAAACTAAGTATATAAATGAATAAATAGTAAGGATATATGTGGTTTTAATTCCCAATATTATTACTACTACTACTTCTACTCTTATAACTAATAATACCATTAATGATAATACTATTGGAAAGTTAAGAAACAAAAGAACTATAAATTTTTCCCAGAATCGAATTATACATAAATCATTTCAATTAGTCATTATTTGGTATAAAATGTTCTTTAACAAATTTAAATTGCCTTTTAATTGGCTTCTGGGTCAAGGAAACAATGCCAACTCAGGTGCTTCAGCGTGACAAAGTGCATATAAAATCTGAAGGCAATCTAGAAATGTGGTTATTTAATCAAATGCATTCCACAGAAAGATTTGCTTTCGGAAGCAATTCTGTATTTCTAGAGATAATTGGTATGTTTATCATTATTTTGCTTATTCAGCAAAGAAACAATTTGTTGACAATTTTATACTTTAGCAAAGTGAAAACTATTTTATTTTATCCTGCTAAGTATATTCACCATTAGCCAATTTTAAATAAATAAAGAGTTAATTTTCAAGTTATAATCAAGGTAAGTACTAATATAATAGCCTACAATTTAAATGCTTTGTAAAACTTTAAGCGTATTTATAAAATAGATTTCTAATATTCTCAGGAATTGTACGCATTTGAAAGATACATTAAACTACACACAGAGAAAAAGATATAAATATTGAAGCAATCATAACAGTAACATTTGCCAAATGTTTCTCTCCCAAGATGAGATCTGTATCAGTAGTGCACAGAAATGCTCTGTCATTTCCACTGGGATGGGGGCCTGCTTGACACTTACTGTCCTTCAAGAGTCTTCTTCTTACTAGTATTTATTAAAATAGAAAACAAATATTGGGTGGCCAAAATATAGCCTACTTGCAGTCTTTAAAAGTAATTACAAAGGAGATGGGGATTTAACTCAGCGGCACAGCACCTGCCTGGCAAGCGCAAGGTCGTGAGTTCGATTCCCGGTACCGGAAAAAAAAAAAAAAAGTAATTACGTAGACTACTTCATTATTACAGCAAAAAGCCACACAGTCTATCTAGAGGTTTATAACACAGTTTTAGTCATTATTTGGTATCCAAAAAGAAACACTGAATGTCAAACAGTCTACTTGAAGTCTTTCAAAGTAGCATAGGCTTCATTTTAATTATGAAATTATAGCAAATATTCTAAAACTTTAAAATCAACAAAGTGTTTATTTGTACATTAGACTCAACACTCCTATGCCATTTTGCTAGTATTATTTGAATTCTGGAGCTCAAAAAATTGAGGATCAAAGAGTTTTTCATGGCAAATAATTGGCTGAATCAATAATTTAACTCAATATTTAGGACATGAACAACATTATATTATAGAAAGTTGTTTCCAATTGAAATATAATGTATAATTTTAATTCTACCTAATATTTATGTTGAACTATAAATTGATATAAAGTCCTTTACAGTGTAATAGTCAGGGAAGCAGAATTATGGAAAATCTAAATGATTTGTTTAGGGCCACCATAAAGCTGTACTGAAATGTTAGTTCCAAGATTTTCCTTCTGTTTTTCCACTTAAGCTTTGCTTTGCAGTACAAAATATAGTAAATGAAGAACATTTTTATGCATTCATTATCTTAGATAGCAAATAAGCTCCTGGGTACAACGATTGCTGTTCTATTGCTATATATTTTCTGATGGAGCTTAGTTTTAGTAATTTTTATTAGTAGGTATTAAAGTAATACTTTGGATTTATTAATTGGCTTATAGACTGATGATCACTGGAAAATTTACTATGATATTTCACCCTTAGCATTTTGTTTTCATGATATGATAGACTCTAATAGCTCTTTTTGTGATCTGAGAAAACTGAGTTTCTAGGAGACAAAGGAATTTCCCTGAGGCAGGAACTAAGAAACAGGACTTGGGATTTTCTGTGTGGGCTTACACAGATAGGACTGAAGAAATAAATTTGAGACTCCTCAACATATTTATGAAGACTGTTCATCATATTCATATAGAGCAGTAGAGAACTGAGTGGTGACATACACCAACATTTAAAAGTGAAAAATGTATAACAATAGTTAAAAATTGAGCAAAATTATTGGCCTAGAAGCAGTTTGAGCATGTGTGTCAGGAAGGAAAAGAGTGACTGACCATAGCAAATGCTGTTTATTAGTCTAGTGATGTAAGGGCATGGAAGGGTCATTGAATGTGACAATTTCCGGTCACTGGTTAATTTATAGGATCACTTCCTGGAAATGAGAGACTGAGAAATTGAACATTTGATCCTGTTGCAAATATAATCACTTTTAAAGAATTTTACTCAGGAGAGAAAAACAGAGTAGTGGCAAAAGGTGAGTCTTCAGAGGTGAAAATTGATTTTCATTATTTTTTAAATTTAGGATTTTCTTTGTTTTTTAAAATGAGATAAGCTTATATAACTTGTGGAGCATTTGAATGTGAAAGAAAAAACTGATATGTAATAAAGAAGAATGACTAGAGCAATACTCTTGAGCTGTCACGGGCAAGTTCACTGAATAAGGATAGAGGCTTTCTCTAGCTGACTGCACCAATAATTGATGTGTATCAGCAGAAGATAAAGTAGCTCATATGTGTAGGTGAAGCTTGTGTGTGGATCTGGTGGTGGAAAGCTGTGTGAGTCCTCCTTTAGTTACGTTTCATGTACTGGTGAAAGATGGGTGAAGACCATCATCTGACAGTGGCAAGTACACAACAAGAGAGATATACAGTGAGGCACTGCGGCCCCATCCGTGTCAGAGCACCGTGCATTTAAAGCGGAACCAGCACTGATGTGTGTAGCATTAATACTGCATCCCAGCCACTTTTTTTTTTTTTATTTTAAAGATGAAAGGAGGGAGACATTAACAGACATACAACATTTTACAACATATCACAAGCACAATACAGACAATACAGAGTTACAAACAAAGTGGTAGGGAATTAACAATACTTGTTGTATTACATATTGATATCTTCAAAGTGCATCCCAGCCACTTTCAGTTGCTGAAATGCAGAAGAGTTTCATCTAAATCTAGCTGTTATAAGGACCTAAAATGCAGAGACGGAAAACTACGGAGGTGAACGCATGCACAAGGCTTCGTTCAAGTTACAATGGCTTTACTACTGAAATTATATGTGACTGTGGGTCATATTATCCTTGTTATAAATGATATAATAGATATGGTGTTAAGTGGGAAGGTTAAGAGGCTAAAAGGATTGAATGTTTCACCCAGGTGACATTTCTAAAAAGACCCAAATTGACCTCAGGTTCTTCAAATTTAACTTCAGCAGAATTTTACTAGGTATTTTAGCCTGAAAATTCAACGCATTTAATTTTCTTGTCTTCCCACTTGGTATACACTTGTAAGTCACTCTACCGTCTCCCTAGGTTGTCAGTTGGGCATGCAATACTATGTTTTACTGTTCATGTAATTAGATGGTTTTTTACTTTTAAAATTTTTTCTTTTTTAATTTTAAAGAGAAAAAAGATAAACATAACAATGAAACCGAGTTTCAAAACAAGTTAGTAGGATATTGTCAATATTAAGTACAATTTAATAGGTTTTTGCTATTTTTCAACATTTTGGAAGAATATAATGCAAATTATTTCTGTTTACTTTGGATAAACTTAATCAACTACTATTATGACTACTAGGTTTTTTAAGTAAGATTAAATTCAAAATATATTCTTGATTTTTTCCTGTAAGCTTTGCTTAAATATGAACTGAACAGAGAGAAATTTGCCTCCAATAACTTTAGAAAAGTTATTTCACAGCATGCTGCATTGTTATTTTCAGTATGGATTTAGATTCAATAATTCAGTGACAAAGTCCTTCGGGTTTAAACCAGTTCTAAGTAGTGCTGCCTCTAACCAACTGTCTTGGTTACTTTTCTCTCGTTGCTGAGACAAAATACCCAACGCCCAAAATGAAGGAAGGAAAGGTTTATTTAGCTTACAGTTTGTGGAGGTTTCAGTCCATACTTGGCTGGCTCCGAGGCAGAAGATAGTAAAGCAACAAGAGCAAGGGGGAATAGCAGCCGAACAGCAAACAGCCAGAGCAAAAGGGAGGAATGGCGCCAAGCAGCTTCTTTCCCTGTCTTACATTGTAAACAGGCTACCCCCACCTAAGGGGCATGTAGCTGTCACATAATCTCCATGCCCTCCTCTTCCACAGGCTCAGGATGTATACAAAGTAAGCACCTTGGCTTCCTGCTGAGTCACTTAGCCAAACCTCTAGACTCCCCAGGTTGACACAACGTATCAGCTGTAACACCATCATAGATTCCAGGCCGTCTCTTTGCCTGCCAAGTTCATCCCAGATCTTTCCCTTGTTAATTGCCCTGGCTGACCTTGCTCTTTTTCATGGTATTATGAACCGTCTTTATCCCCTATGCTTTGTTTCAGACTTGAGCATATTGCTCGACCTTTCATCTTTTAAAATATCTCTATTTATGTAGAAGAAGAAACAATTTAGAATAGTTTTTTAGTCCACATGCTTGCTTCAATGTATTACACTTCTGTCCAATTCCCAGGATCATTCATGCTACAGTATTATTGTCAGACTGAAAGCAGGATTTGGAATGTCAGCAGAAGGAAGCTGTCAGATGTATGCCAATAACTTCTCCTTCAATCTCTTATAAATAAAAACATGAAATAAAGGAGGAATCTTTTTTGACATGTTTATATTCATCTTAGAAAATTTTAATGCTTAAGATAAGCAAAACATATCATAAGCAGTTTATAATAGTTTTTAAATAAGTCATTATCAAGGTCCAATTGCAATCTTCTGATTTCATGAAAGGGCCTTGTGGCTCCTCCACATCCAGAGTTCTGTTTATCCCAAATACCACTGTCAAATGCTCACATAAATGAACAGTGGCATAAATCTGTTGTCAGCTCCTTTGTGATGGGATTGAATAAAATGTTAACCCCAATATTCTGCATGCAAGTAGGAAAACTAGTGTTAATTGTGAGTAGTTATTTTATGATTTATTTATTTTGAATTTGCTTCCTTTAGTCAGGAAACTCCCCCAATACACATTAACTGTTTTACTTCAAATAATATACCCAGTAGTCACCATTTGATTGGAAATGCTATGATCATGACCACAATCTTAAATTTATTAAATAGCCACAGATATAAAAATGGAAGTCACTGGCTGAATTTTACATAACTTTCAAAAGGAGAAATAAGTTCTCGCTAATTGTTTTTGCTTCAACTCAATTTTTGGTTGATTTGTATTATCCCACTGGATTAGCTCCTATCTTTTATACTCAATACTGCCCATGGCAAAACTTGTGAGGTCTGATAGGACTGAAATCATTATAACCTATGGAATTATAAGCTATAATAGATGTGTATATAGCCATACTCCTGCTTTATTTTAAATTTACATCAATTAAATAATCTATAAATATATAACTCACAGTTGTTTTTTAAATAAGTGATGTATTCAGACAAATGATACAACCATGAAAATCCAATATAAATTACATGTTTTCAATAAAGTAGAAACTCTCTTAGACATCCTGAAAAAAACCTTAAAGTTGTGCATGCACTTTTACTGTGCTTGAATATCTTAAGTAATACCTGATATGTGGCTGATGCTCAGCACTTACCCTTTGAGTTAAAGAATAAACCTTTGAAAAAAGATTAAGGAAAATTTTCCTTTGTTTATTTTTACTGGTTCATAGACTGTGGAAATACCAAATAATAGAGTAATAACAGATTTCTAAATGTTTTAAAATGACATGGTCATGAAGTGGCAGGTTATTCGTTCGTTTAGTTATGGATGAAGAGCCTCTTTGTTGTTCTTGGGTTCATTTAAAAGTCTGATTCCTGGCTGTCCCTGGAGACAACTGGTGTAACTGTGCCACGCACTTCTCTCCTCCAGCAACCTAGTGTTTATATCATCTTCTTTTCTGCATTAAAAAGTTAGAAACAACCTTTAGACATGTTAAAATGTATCCAAGCTTCCAATGTTATCACATTCCTGACTATAAGGACATTGACAATCACACAACTGTTGCACAATAATAAGGAGACTGAGAGTCGGCAGTCAAACGACAGCCATGCAAGGAGGGATGCAGAATGAATACCACCACTGCCATCATCTAAAGAAAAGTAGCTGCATAATAATAGTAGCTATAAAAGCAGTTTGTTTCATACTTAGGAACTGGCCTTATCAAAATACTAAACTGCTAAAATATGAGTGATTTAAAACAGCCCTGATGCATTATCTCATCGTTTTATAGGTCAGAAGTCTAGTCAATTGCAACTGGGTTCTCCACTTATTGCATAGGTCTGAAATCAAAGTTTTGATCTTGTTTTACTGTGCAGAGTATATGGAGACAAATACTCTCACAGATTCATGTGAGTTGTTGCTGAATTCATTTGTGTGCAGCTGAAAAGACACACTTCTATTTCCAAGTTGTTTGTTATCTGGGGATTTCATGCATTGCCTAGAGGTCTTTAAAATGTTGGTCTTTGCATATGATAACAACCATCCTTAATCTGGATGGGAGCATCATCTCTTTCTAGTGTTTTGAATCACTCTGATTTTCTTTTCCATTACCAGGTAGAACAAAACTTTATATTTTATGAGAGCTGCAAGCGATCTTATGTTACTAGGAGTATGAAATTGCATCATGCCTGTAGTCCCTGGAATTTGGTTGAGAAAATTGTGGAGAGAGACATTTTAACATTCTTCCTTCTATACAGATTTATTCATAAGAGCCTCAGACTAGAAATGAAACAAATGGCTTAGAGCCCATGTTTTAGAGTTTTGTTATGATAGTGTAGCAGTTGCAAATATTAAATTCTGCTTCAAGATTGATTGTTTCATTACAAAATGAGATTAATATTAATGGCTTAAAACAACAGCAAATAATTATTTTGGCCACAAATCTGTTACTGGAACTATAAAAGGACAACCATGGGGATAATCTAGTGCTACAGTGCAACATCTTAGCTTGGATGATTCAAGTATGTGGGTGCTGGCCAGTTATCTCCTCACACGGCTTGTTCATACACTGAGCTCAGCTTGTTTTTCACAGCATGGTTCTCCGGTAAGAACAAAACGTCTTATATGTGATTACTACCTTCAAATATTAATGGGTCTCTCTACCAGAAGTGGCATTGTCCAAGATTGAAATAGCATCTCTTCTGCTATGGCCTATTGCTTATGAAATCACAGAAGACTAGGATGAAGAGGGATGAACACATATGCATTCTGTCAGGGAGAAGTCTGTCTGCGAATTGTCAGGACCTTTCTTTGGCTACATTGAAATATTTGATTGCTCAGACTTTTTAAGCAAATAAAACCACAGAAGAATAATTTTATTTTTCACAAGTAGTTACAGTCAAACGTTTTTTAAGATAGTCACTGGTGAGAACAGATAGAGACATGCAATATTGATCAGTCAAGGACTCATTGACAGTTTCTTTCAGCAAAGAAATAGAAGACAGTAGATCAACTATGTTAACTATCCTGTATATACGTACATACAAAATTTCTCCTTCTTTCCCTTTTCTTGTCCCACATCCCAGTTGTCCTTTACCCTTGAGTGTTTTCCTATTGCATGTCTCTATCTGTTTGCATGAGAAACAGCTTTGAAGATATCAATATGTAATACAACAACCATTGTTAATTTCTTACCACTTTCTTTGTAACTCTGTATTGTCTGTACTGTTCTTTTGCTATTTTGCAAAAGCTTGTCTGTCTGTTAATGTTTTCCTCCTTTTATTTTTAAAATAAAAAAATAAAATAGTACATAAATTTTCATGTAAAAAAAGAGATACTGGTGTAAACTATGGAAGTACTCAGATTGAGGAATGATACCTGTAGACTTCATAGACGTGTAATATAAAATTTTTAATATGTTAAATGAAAAGAAACACTTTCCAACAGACACAGTCAATGTAGTTACTGGAATTCTTTATTTTTTGATAATTTTGTCACATCTTGTTCAAATCATGTAAACTTTTCTTGATAATTTCTGATTGAGCTAATTATTGAATATCACACTTATTCCCGTGCCTTTTGAAACTAGGAATACAAGGACATATTTCACCTGTGATGATGCTATTTTACACAGTGAGAGACTCTGCAGGTGTTATTAGAGAGAGTGGTTACTAGTAACTGCATGCATTCAGGAATGAAAGCTGTCCATGAAACCGCATGGACAACTTTAAAATATGAAGTAAGCATAAACGGAATCTGACTGCGTTTTTGAGGCTGGAGATATCTTTCAAGCACTGCCGTCCATCCTCTCTCCCTCTCTGCTCATCCGCCTGACTTGGTAAGAAAGCTTGAGTGCGCCATTGATGCCAGCTGCACATTTCAACCCCAAAAAATCCAGCTTCCACATTGCTACCTGACACTGACACAAGTCTCAATCATAATGAAAACAAAAGCTACTCTTCTCTTCCTTTTTGTAAGCCATTTTCAAACAAGCTGTGTTTCTACCTCATTCTACCCTGAAAGCCCCAATAACTGTTAACAAATACCTTTGTATTTTGAGGATGGCTGTCTCAGATATGAATCATTTGGGGGGAGGGAGATTGATCCCACCCTTCCTGCAAAGCTATCGACACAGGGGCCGTGTCTCTTAGGCAGTGGCTGCACAAGTTACACTCTTGTCCCCCTGGGGCTTGCTGTGCGGCCCCACTCCCTATCGCTGCACACACATTTTGAGCGGATGCCTGTGGACTCCTACGTTTTTGTTTTTTGCTGTTACCAGTTCGCAGCCCAGCGCTTTGGACTTTGTTGACTTACGCTGCATTCCAGCAGCACCACCAGGATATTTCTAATAAATATAACCAACTTACATGGGAAGCTGGTTGAACCGCATTTTGGCACAGAAGAATGGTATCAGCACCCTTACAGAAGTAATTTTGCCTTGTGTGCATCGGCCTGTTCCCATGACATTTGTTGGATGGAAGCCTGTGCTTTAATTTTAGCCTAAAGCATAGGTGATAATTTTAGCATCAATCATGGGAAGAACACTTCACCTGTCACCATCAATTGTGTGTCTCAAATACGTATCAAATGGTACTGTTTCATTGAGCACTCAGTGAAAAAAATGACAGCTTTGGAATATAAGAGCCCACTGCGTGGTCACTCACGTATAGAGAGCAGTGACTGTGTGGTTTGCTGAGAACTACACGTGTATAATCAGATGGCTCACAAGGAGTCTCTAGAAAACCTTGGCTGTTTTCTATGTCTCTTTCCTAAAAAATAATCATATAGTCAGAGTTTTAGCACACCTATGATTTAAATCCATAAAAATCTCCTACAAAAAGATTTACTTTACCATCACCAAAGAAGTAGAGAACATCATCATCCTGCTGGAGAACTATAAAACACACGGACAGACATACTGAGTTTCACTGAGTGTCATGGCACATAAACGTACCAAGAAATAATTTAAGTCCAGCCCATAAACTCAATAAAGCAAGTATCATGTGGAAGACCCATAAATATGGTGACACAGATACGGAAATCAGGGGCTGGAGATTTAGCTCAGTGGCACAGCGCCTGCCTGGCAAGCAAGAGATCATGAGTTTGATTCCCGGTAATGGGAAAAAACAAACAAACAAACAAAAAAAACACAAACAACAGATATGGAAATCACTAAAGGAAGCCTGGTAAACATAAGATGCCTTTAACACACTTAACAAGGACATAAAATACTCACACTGGAGTTAATGCTTACACTGTGCGTATACACACAGAGAAAGATTGTCCATTACTCCACATAAAATAGAGGCCCTGATACCTCAGCAAACACATCTATGAAGAATTTAGTTTTTCAACAGCTATTCCTTCTTTGACAATGCTAAATGATTACTGATCCCCTCATAACCCATAATAGTTAAATAAGCCCAATATCCTGTAGGGCATTTTGAGTTCTACAGTTAACCAGTTACTCATTTTGAAATTATAATCAAGCCCATTTTTACTGACATTCTTAAGTCCACCCAGTTAAAATGTGATTGCTACAAGAAGAAAACCTCTAGAATCCATCCGAGTTGCAACACTGCAGACGGTCTAGTTAGTTCCACCTTCAGACTGTTTCACTGAGGCTTTTCTGATCTCCTTTATTACTTGCCGAAGTCCTTGGACCAGCTATGGACTTCTGACCTTCTTGCCCCTGTGCTATACTCGACTCCAGAGTTAACTGCTAGTTGTCTACTGGGTTCTTCTGTAGATGGAGGTTATCACATGCTCTAAGACTACAACTTTCCACATCAAGATTCTGTCTTGAGTTCTGCAGTCAGGAGCTGCAGGAATGGAAAGCCCACAGAGGCCTCCTTACTGAAGTTAAAAGACAGTTATCAATTAGACTGGAAATGAGGCCTGTGATGTACCCAACACACCATCAGCAGGAAGTGGCCTCCCTTGACAGATGTAATGAGTTATTGAAGCTAACTTCTGTCCTTCACTATAATTGAACTGTAGAACAATGTAAGATGAACTAACTGGTCATCAAATAGAAATGTAAATATTGTCGTTTTCAGTAACACTATAACGCATGTTTCATTGAAATTAATTCCACAGTTATAATTCATGGAATGGGAATAAAATTAATAATTTATTAAATCATCATCTATAGAATATGCACAGTGCAAAGCAGTACACTAGATAATCTAATTAAAATAATTAAAATGCATGTATCGGTCATAAAATAATTTGTACTACAAGAAAAGATAAAAATCCTTTGACTTTTATCATTGAACTCATAATTGTTACACAAGAAAGCTACTGTTGATTTTGTATTCTGCTACCTTTCTGAAGTTGGTTATTAATTCAAAGAGCTCTTTGATGGACTTTTTCAGGTCCTCTAAATGTCATTGGCAAATAATGATAATTTCACTTGTTTTTTCCTACATGTGCCCCCTTATTTTTTTTCTCTTACCTGATTGCTCTGCCTCATCTCTAGAGGACTATGTTGAATAGAAATTTTTACAGTAGGCATCTGTATCTTATTCCTCGTTTTAGAGGGAACGTTTCAGTTTTTCCCTATTTCATGCTGGTCATTGATTTGTCACAAATAGCTTTTGTCAGATTCAGGTAAGGTTCTTCATACCTGCTCTCTTCAGAGTTTTAGGGAGTGTTGGATTTTGGCAAAAGCCATCTCATTGTCTAGTGATATAACAGTGCGGGTTTTGTCTTTGCTTCCATTGTATTATATTTCTATATTTTCCCATGTTGAAACATCCTTGCAAGTCTAGGATGAAACCTGCCAGGACATGGTGTAGTATCCTTTTGATGATGCACTGCATTCTTTGGACAATATCATGTTGAGGGTTTTTACAGCTCTGTTCATGAAGGATTCATCTTACACCAGAAATAATGGCAATCAATCATCAAGAAATCAAAAGATAACAAATGTCTGTGTGGCTATGGTAAAAAGGAACCCTTTACCTAATTGGTTGGACTGTAAACTCATACAAGCACTATGGAGATCAGTAGGGAAAATCCTCAAAAATACTGTGATTAGAAATTCCATTGGAGCCGGCTATTCCCCTCCAAAAGAGCTAAATACATCACACTACACTGAGATGCCTGCCAATACTTTATAGCAGCATAATTCATAATAGATAAATCCTGGAATTAGACTTTATGTTCATCAATAGACAGCTGAATATAGAAAACGTTGTATCTATACATAATGGAATATTCTCTGCTACAAAGAAAAATAAATTCCAGACTTCCATAGGAAAATGGATATGCTGAGGAAGTATAATGTTGAATGAAATAAATCAGACACACAAATTAAACACTGGTATCTCCTATTTCATTAAGGTAAAATACAAATGAAGAGCACAGCAAAGGATGTATAAGGAAACAGAGAGAGAGAGATTTTGCAAATGGAAAGGGTTCCAGGAGAATGAGGGTGAGGCGAGGAGGCCAGCAGATGGGGAAGTAGTAAGATATGAGATCTGTAACTTACAAGCACAAAATACACACAATAAATGTAAATGCTGTATGTCATACATGAACTAAAAATGTAATTATAACAGTAAGAATGAAAATAGGGACAGGCATTTAGAGAAAGAGCAAGGGAGGTCAGTGGGAAGAGCAAAGGGAAAGGGATTTAGAAAGAATCAAGATGTATTCTGTGTATGCACCTACTTCCAAGATGAACATGAACTTTCTGTACTGCAAACCTGTACTAATAAAATAAAACATTGAAAAAGACTATGTGTCTACAATTAAGTTGTGCATGAAGATGAAATATATTCAATGTTTTATTCAAATAAATTTTATCAAATACTCAAGACACATATGCTGGAGGATTTGAAAATCCTAGTTCAGCATTTCTAGTTTGAAATTTTCTGTAGTCAAAATATTTAATAAGCTTTTTTTTGGAAGTTGATGTACTCCAAACGTTTTGTATAACAATTAGATGATGTTTGAAAATCTACTAGATAAAATGTCAAAGAAAAGGTGAGGAATAGAATTATACATTTTGAAATGCTAAGATCTACACAGTGTATGATAAATATACAATGTAAAAGCATCATTGAAAATACTAGCTGAAAACTGTAAATAGATCGCTAGACACTGAAAAGCATTTAGGTATAAAATGAGTGCATTCTGTAAGTGATATTTTACTAAAAAAAAGCAAGCAATGAAATTCTGTTTTCTCAGTAAAGGGGCTACCTGTGTGCCTGGCCCCCTTTAATTTTAACTCAGCAGGTGTGTAGTTCTATACTTAACAATCTAAATAAGAAAATTAAAATAAATGCTATTACACAAGTAGTAGATCTTAGCTACTTTCTTTGTTACTGAGAAAAATACTCTACAACCATGATTTGGGAAGATGTCAATTCTGGCTCACAGTTTTGAGAAATTTCAGTCCGTGGTCTGCTGGCTCCAAGGTAAGGCAGCGTGGAAGAGGGAGGCAGCAGAGGAGAGATAGCTTGTGCTCTGACAGGAAGGAAACAGAGAGATCAAGGGAAAAGGGAGGAGGTAGACCTTTCCGAGCCACTCCCCCAGTGACCTAGTTCCTCCCACCAGTAATTCCCTCCCAATATCACATTTGGCTATAAACTCAGGAGTGGACTAATCCACTGATGACTTTTGTTG
Organism: Chinchilla lanigera; assembly: GCF_000276665.1. NCBI lineage: Eukaryota > Metazoa > Chordata > Mammalia > Rodentia > Chinchillidae > Chinchilla > Chinchilla lanigera. The sequence goes on along the minus strand of NW_004955472.1, from coordinate 4,476,121 downwards.
CTATGAGCAACAGTGGGTGGCAGAGAGGATGAAAAATTTTACTTGGAGACAAGATTTGGTTCAGTCACCAAGAGGGACTATTGTAAATTGAGAGCACAGAAACTCTGGAGAAGAAAAAGTCACCACGCTGAGAACTCTCTGGCTTTTATTTAGAACATTGGTGTAGGAGAAGAAAAAAAACAAAGCAAAAGAAAAGGAGTTCGGGCAAGAAGCTATCTCAAGGCTAGACAGTTTTTCTTGGGGGAAAGAAGGGACAAGGAGAAGGCAAAACTTGCCTCATTAATCTAAACTTTTGTTGTATAGCCATTCAGTTCTCACAGAGCTTGCATGCTTTGCCCCTCACAGTTTAATTATTTGTGTGCTTCTGCCTCTCAGTTTAATCATTCCTTCCTCTAGAGCCTGTGTGCTTTTGCCCTAGAGTTTAACCACTCACTCTTAGTCAAGTGCCCTACAGATGTTTACATCCTCACAATCCAAACACCTCCCAAAAGCCCCACCTATGATCAGATGAGGCATAAGGGATATCTAGATTTAAAACATATTTGCCCAGGGCCCTCAAAAGACTCCTGGGTATCTCTTTATGTAAAATGCATTTAGTCAATCTCTAAGAGCTGCAAAATCCCCAACTGTTCTAGCACTTTCGAAAACTCAAAATTCAAAGTCTGCTCTGAGATTTAAATCAAACACTTAGCTAGAAGCCCCTGTAAAAACCAAAAAGAAAGTTAAACACTGTTGACACACAAAGCCATAAGGTAAACATTTCCATTCCAAAAGGGAGAAATAGGGAAATAAAAAGACGTGGAGTCAAAGCAAGACCCCAAACCAGCAGGGCAAACATTCAATCCTGTAGTTTCATACATCCAGGCAGTCTGAGGTGAGACATGAGCTAAAAGTCACTTGACCCATCTCGCCTCTACTGAGTTACTGGTGGTCTTGCACTGGTGGCCTCTCTCTTGGGCTGGCTTTACGTATTGCTTGCAGGTTTCTTCTGACATTTTGTGCTCCTAGCTTCTCCAATTTTCTAGGTTTCCACTGCAATTTGTATTTCACACACTTTTACATACTGGCATTTCTGGATCACACTGTCTGGCCTCTTAAATCTTCTGAAATCTGGGTGGGAATTTCCCTGACCCCACAGTTCTTGCATTCTACATGTGTATAGAACTAACAGCATAGGAATGATGTAAATGTCTGCTGCCTGTTGGAGCAATAGCTGAGCGCTTTGTGTCTTGCTGGTTGTTGCAGAGGCCTCTGAGTGCCTGGATGGCTGAACCAAGGGAGCTCAGTCCCAGGCATCAATTCCCATTCCCTAGTTCTCTGACATTCTGGAGCTTGGTGTCCTGAGGATCTTTTCTCAAAGCAAACTCTTTCACCTTGCAATTTTAAACCTGCAAATGGTGGGGATTTACTAGCACCTCACATTCTTTCAAGGCATTTTTTTTTCCTATTTTCTCTTCCAAGGTACTTGACATTTTTAATGTTATTCTCTTTAGCAACTAAATTCTCCTCTGCTCCTTTACTTGAGCTTTATTTCTGGCCAAACTTGAAATTTTAAAATCATTCTGCTGTTCCATTTGCTCTTGATTCACAAGGCAGAACGGGCTAACAGGCCCAAACAATGCTAAAGAAACAGCCTGAACACATGCATACCTTGAATTTCCTCTGTCAAATTAATTCACCCACTGCTCTTCATCTCAGACTCCCGCAAATTTCTAAATGAGAAAGCCTGATTCTAAAGGCTGATTTTCAGATAATATGAAATCTTGGGAAAAAATATTAGCGTAGTCCCGCATACAAGTTTTAGCACTCACCATATCTTGCTAATTAGTCAGGTTCCTCACATTTAATTTCAACTCTACCTTCCTTAATATCTGATGTCAGGCACATTTAGAATTATGTGCATGTCCATCAAATGTGAATGGGTAAAAAGAAATGTGGCATTTCACACAATGGAGTAATACTTTCTAATACAGAAAGATAAATTTGAGTCATTTGTAGGAAAATGCATGAATTTGGTGGCCATCAACTTAGGTTAAATAAATCAGAGATACACAAGCTTAAATATTGCTTGCTTGCTTTTATATGAGAAACCCAAAATATAAATAATGAATGAGCAAATAAAAGCTAAATAATAGATACCTAGTATCATACTATATAATATGGAAAAAGCACCAAGATAGCATCACATGAAAGTGGCTTTTTTGGGATGCTTACATATTTCTGAAGTCAGCTGTGTCTAGTCCTCAGTTGTAAAATGAAGGAAAATGCATATAGCAAATAGCTATAAAATTTCATCCTATACAGAAATTAAAAATCTTTTAAAAACATCAGAAGCACTTGTAAATATTTGCAAGCAGAAGTCTCTTTATCAAAATTGTATGGCCAAAAGATTAAGTCTGAAAACAAAAAATTTACTTATAAGTGTTTTAAATATCTTTGTAAGAACTTTAAAGCACAACATGGGTTAAAGAATTCCAATATCCACATATTTTTATACACAAATAATGTCACATAAACTTTACCACACAGATTTTGGGACTAAAAGCAGAGTAGGTTATTTTATCATTTTAATTTTAATATTTAGAAATATTTCATAGATATAGTCTGAAATATTGAACTTGAGAGTCAGAATTCAAAATTAACAGTATAAATTGAAATGTTCTTCATTTTGCCTTTTATTAAACCTAAGAACTTATCTATCGTGAAAATATATGCCTATTATTAATTTACACTATGCATTGACAGTATGATGATTTTTGCTGTTTAACTTCTATACAATTACAAATGATTGTAATATTCTTTTATTTGAAAAGAATACTGTTTTATCCTAAGTGGTCTGTGAGAGCATGTGCACCCATGTATGTGTTGTTGAAATTTATTTGCTTATTTCTTTTTGCTTGATCTTAGTTCTTTAACCTATTTTTACTCATCATTTTCTTCTGATAAAATTGACAGCACTTAGCAGGTTTGTGAAAATTAAGAATGATGGGGGACTAATATGACATCATAATTTTAGAAAGTTTGACCTTTTCCCAAAAGCATGAAATAAAAAAGAGAAAGCATGGATGTTATTTTGCCAAAATTTTTTAGAAGGATAGAATTAACCTTTTATGGTACATAGCAAAATTATGAAAGTTTCATCTTCAATCAGTGTAATTCCAAAGTTTTTATGTCACAAATATGAGAGTGAACAATGTTTTTATCATGGACTTAGTAGAGTGTATCTCTTCTCTTTTAGGGATTAAGTAGCAATATATATTTCCTCCATGTAAACTTTTGTAACAATTCCTTCTTAACCTTCTAATATATAAAATTTTATATATTTATGGTGCATGTGTAATGTTCTGTTATATGTATACACTAAGAAATGATAACATCAGGACAATTAACACTTTACCTCAAGCATCATGATTTATGGTAAGAACATAAATACCATCTCTTAGAAACTTTGAAGGATATT
>NW_004955472.1:4470504-4472070 GCF_000276665.1 Chinchilla lanigera | reverse complement strand
AATGTCTTTCAGGTTAATTTATTTTGTAAAAATGACAAGATTTCCTTCTTTATGTAGAATAAATACCATTACATTATTTACATGTATGCAACATTTTTTATCCATTCACTCATCAATAGCATTATCTCTATATCTTAGTTTTCTTGTATAAAGCTACAATGAGCAGACAACTGTACATATCTCTTTATATTTTAATTTTGCATCTTTTGGTTATGCATATATGAGAGGGTTTCTCTGTTGTATGGTAGTTGTTTTTCATTTTTGAAGAACCTGCATATGCACAATGTGGACAATAACTTGTATTCTCACAGACAGTGTACAAGGATTCCTTTCTATTCCCGTCTTCTGCACTTGTTATGTTTTATTTTCAATTTTTAAAAAAAAATTTTAAAATATATTTTGAAGTATATACATGTTGCAGAATGATCAAATAGAGCTAATTAGCATGTGTCTTACCTCATTCAGTAATAATTTTCTGACAAAAACACTTAATAATTTAGTATTTTATAAGAAATAGGTCAAATTTAGTTTAATCTCTTTGTTGTATAATATAGCTCTTGAATTTATGCCTCCTAAATGTAACTTTGTGTTCTTTGACCAGTAACTCCCCACGGGAAATCCCACACAAACTTCTCCAGCCTCTGCTAATACTATTTAAGATTGCTTCAATAAGATTGATTTTTAAATCTCCACATATGAATGAGGTCATGTTTTATTTAGCTTTCTGTAACTGGATTATTTACTTAAGATAGTACCCTTCAGATTCATTCATGTTGTTACAAATCAGAGAATGTTGAGACCGAGGACAGGCTGGGCCCAGGCACACGGGTGCACACTCACCTTTGATGGAGAGATTCACCCAAACCCACAAGACCAGGACATCCGGTCCCCGGCACTCAGAGTAATCATCAAGGCCTGCAATGTGGAAGTGTCTGAAGCAGCAGCAAGAAGCCAGCAATTAGGCTCTGGGGAACCTTACTAAGAGAAGAACAGTCCCAGCCTCCACATCCAGAGGCCAAGATCAGCTCCAAACCCAGTACAATTTCCATGGCAAATTTGACCGGAGTACACAGCACATTTCTGGGATCTGGCAAGGACACTATCACAGAACTGTAATCACCAGAGGTATTTTACTACTTTTATTCTCCCTTGTTTTTCTAATGGCGTTTCCCTTTCCTGTCTGGTTTGAAGTTGTCTTGTTTTGTTTTGTACTTTGTGGATTTTTAAAACATTTTTTCTCTCCTCTCTACTGGTTTTTCTTTCTTTTCTCCTGCCTTTTTTCATTCTCCTTCTCTTCCTTCTTTTGTTGTTGTTTATGTTTCTTACCTATCATTTTCATTTTCTTCTATTGATCTTCTTTCTCTCTTTCCTCAACTACTTTTTGAATTTAAATGTTCAAGTGAGTAAACTTTGTCTCTTCCATTTCTGATTACTCCTTTACTTTCTATTTCAAGAAGAGCTTAGAGTGAAGTATTTCATGTCTTGAAAGAAAACAACTTCCAACCCAGATTGATGTACTCTGCAAAACTATCTTTCAAAATTAATGGATGGTAAGCAAGCTTGGTA
>NW_004955472.1:4464753-4468343 GCF_000276665.1 Chinchilla lanigera | reverse complement strand
CAGGTCTTCATGGATTCAGTGCTCAATTGTACAAGCAATTTAATGCCAATACTTCTCACACTCTTTAATGAAACTGAACGGGAAGCAATACACCTAACTCATTCCTACAGGCAAGTATTACCCTGATACCAAAACCAGAGAAAGACTCAGCCAAAAAAGAGAACTATGCCCAATCTCCTTAATGAACATAGATGCAAAAATCCTCAATAAGATACCAGCAAACAAAATGCAACAAATCATCAAGACAATTATACATCATGATCAAATGGGATTCACCCCAGGAATGCAGGGATGGTTCAACATACATAAATTATAAATGTAATACACCATATTAACAGACAAAAACAAAAATCATATGATCATCTCAATACATGCAGAAAGTGAATTTGACAAAGTCCAACACTCATTTATGATAAAACCCTACAGGAATTGGATTATATGATCTTTTATCAATCTGATAAAAGCCATCTATGACAAATCAACAGCCAACATCATAGTAACTGGACAAAACTGAAAGTTTTCACTTTAAAATCAGGAAGAAGACAAGGATGTCCACTGTCACCACCCCTATTCAATATAGTTCTTGAAGCATTAGCCAGAGCAATTAGACAAGACAGATTAATAAAAGGAATAAGGATAGGGAAGTAAGAAGTTAAATTATCATTATTTGCAGATGACATGATACTCTACATAGAAGACTCCAAAAACTCCACCAAAAGATTTCGAGATTTGATAACCAAATTCAGTGACATACCTGGGTACAAAGTCAAAACTGAAAAATCAATAGCATTGCTGTACACAAACAACATGCTCACTGACAGAAAACTTGGAGAATCCACACCTTCACAATAGCATCCACACAAATGAAATACTTTTGAATCAATCTAACAAAGGAAGTAAAAGATCTATACATTGAAATTTACAGTGTTCTGAAAAAGGATATCAAAGAGGATTTCAGAAAATGGAAAGATATCCCTTGCTCAAGGATAGAAAGAACCAACGTAGTGAAAATGGCCATACTACAAATTCAACAAAAGATAATTTTTTTCTTTTTTTTCCTGTACCAGGAATCAAACTCATGACCTCGCACTTGCCAGGCAGGCACTGTGCCCCTGAGCTAAATCCCCAGTTCCCAAGATAAATATTTTTAACAAAAGGAATTGTGTCAAACTACATCACTTCTGCATAGCAAATGAAGTGATCAATAAAATGTAGAAACAACTCACACAATTGTAGGGAACATATACAAATATACACTGCTAAAGTATCATTATAAAAAAATATATAAGAAACTCAAATAATCAATAACAATTTAAAATAAAACCTAATATAAGATGAGAAAAGGCCTCACATACATTTCTCAAAGGAATAGATACAAAGGGCCCAAAGATGTATAAAAATTGTTCTATATCACAGGTCATTACAGAAATACAAAGTAAAAGCACAAGCAAATATTACACCATCCCATAATGATGGATGATTATAAAAACGACTAAAGATAATATTGTGTGGAATTCTGGTTCTAAATCTCACTCCTATGGAAAGATATGCAGCCTTCCTTAATGCATTACACAATTCACTGAAGCGTCTAAGTATTTTTGAACAATGCTAAGTCCTGAAGGGTAGGAAGAACAAAATTTTTGGTAAGCAAACCCCATCCCTAAATTATTTAATAAAGATATTATAATTTGAATTTTGAATATATCAATAAATGCTACAGTGCATGAGTGCTGAAAATACACGGAAATGCTTGAAATGTGACAGAATGAACACACATTTGCAGATTATTTTGATCTTCACTGAAAAATAATATTGAAAACATTGTTAAAGATATGCCTTCCTTAGACATGTAATAATTTCATCTATGTGTACAAAGCAGCTTATAATATAGAGCATCTTCAGTGTTGTGAGTCTTAATAATTGTGAATGTGTCATTTTAACATCACTTACTGTTCATTAAGTACATTTTTATCTTCAAAATTACAGTATATTTTCCCTATCTCAGCATAGCATTGCATATCTTACTTGAATTAAGACAATTCACGGATTTATTTTTGAAATATAATGATAAGAGAAATTCACAAAATTGTACTTGAGTCATTTTCTAGTTCTATAATTACAATTGGAGAAATTATGTACTGCTATACATATACCAAACTTTTTAAAAGTTTTTAACTTTATTATATAATTCTTATTATTTTACTTGTGCTTCTTAATTATTTACACCTCAAATCCATAGTTGCTTTTTCCTATTTTTTATATTTATTTTAAAACTAAAAGAAGGAAAACATAGTAACAAACAGACATCCATTTATGAAATAGCATAAGAACAATACAAACAATACAGAGTTACAGACAAAATTGTAAGAAATTAACAATGGTTGTTGTATTACGCATTGATATCTTCAAAATGGTTTCTCAGGGAAACAAATAGACATGCAGGATTGATCAAACAAGTAATCATTAACTGTTCCTATCAGTAAACAAGTAGAAGACAGTAGTACAACTATATTAGCTATCCTGTATATACGTACTTATATAATTTCCCCTTCTTTCCCTTCTCTTTTCCCGCGCACCAGTTGCCTTTTATTTGCAAGCATTTTCCTTTCATTTCACTTCTATCACACCTCCTAGTTTTTATTCACTCTTTCTGTTTCTTACACTAGTGAGTCACTACATTGCTTACACATGCAGATCTGATTTATTTCACTTATGAATAAGGTCTCCAGTTGTGACCATTTACCCATAAAAGCCTCGAGTTTATTTTTCTTTATAGCTGAATAATATTCCATTATATAAAACTACCACAATTTTTTTATCCAGTCCTCAGTGGATGGACATTTGGGTTGCATCCACAACTTAGCAATTACAAATTGTGCTGCTATGAGCATGGGTGCACATATATCGCTGTGATATGATGTTTTCAGATCTTCTTAGAAAATAACCAGAAGAGAAATAGCTGGATTGAATGGGACCTCTAGACATAATTTGCTGAGGAATCTCCAAACTGATTTCCACAGTGGTTTCACCAGTCTACATTCCCACCAGCAGTGGAGAAAATTTCCTATTTCTCCACAGCCTCTCCAGTATTTGTTGTTGGTTGACTTCTTAATGATAGCCATTCTTACTAGGGTGAGATGAAATCATAATGTTGCTTTAATTTGCATTTATCAAATGACTACTGATGCTGAACATTTTCTCATGTATTTACTTGCCATTGGTACTTCTTTATCTAAGAGGCATGTATTCATCTCAGCTGCCCATTTTTGGATTGGGTCTTTGAATTTGCTGGGGCTGATGTTTTTTAATTTTTTATATGTTCTAGATAGAAGACCTTTGTCTGAGGGACAGTCAGCTAAAATTTTCTCCAAGTTTGTGGGTTTTCTTTTTACTCTGCTGGTGATTTCTTCAGATTTGCAGAAACTTTTAAGTAGGATGGGATCCCAGTTGTTGATTCTTTCAAGTGTTTCATGTGCAGTTTGGTTTTTGTTCACAAACTCTCTGCCTACCTCTATGTCTTCAGGTTTTTACCTACTTTCTCTTCCAATAGATTTAGTGTTTCTGTTTTAATATTGAGATCTGTAAGCCAT
>NW_004955472.1:4416331-4463814 GCF_000276665.1 Chinchilla lanigera | reverse complement strand
CTGAGCTAAATCCCCAGTTCCCAAGATAAATATTTTTAACAAAAGGAATTGTGTCAAACTACATCACTTCTGCATAGCAAATGAAGTGATCAATAAAATGTAGAAACAACTCACACAATTGTAGGGAACATATACAAATATACACTGCTAAAGTATCATTATAAAAAAATATATAAGAAACTCAAATAATCAATAACAATTTAAAATAAAACCTAATATAAGATGAGAAAAGGCCTCACATACATTTCTCAAAGGAATAGATACAAAGGGCCCAAAGATGTATAAAAATTGTTCTATATCACAGGTCATTACAGAAATACAAAGTAAAAGCACAAGCAAATATTACACCATCCCATAATGATGGATGATTATAAAAACGACTAAAGATAATATTGTGTGGAATTCTGGTTCTAAATCTCACTCCTATGGAAAGATATGCAGCCTTCCTTAATGCATTACACAATTCACTGAAGCGTCTAAGTATTTTTGAACAATGCTAAGTCCTGAAGGGTAGGAAGAACAAAATTTTTGGTAAGCAAACCCCATCCCTAAATTATTTAATAAAGATATTATAATTTGAATTTTGAATATATCAATAAATGCTACAGTGCATGAGTGCTGAAAATACACGGAAATGCTTGAAATGTGACAGAATGAACACACATTTGCAGATTATTTTGATCTTCACTGAAAAATAATATTGAAAACATTGTTAAAGATATGCCTTCCTTAGACATGTAATAATTTCATCTATGTGTACAAAGCAGCTTATAATATAGAGCATCTTCAGTGTTGTGAGTCTTAATAATTGTGAATGTGTCATTTTAACATCACTTACTGTTCATTAAGTACATTTTTATCTTCAAAATTACAGTATATTTTCCCTATCTCAGCATAGCATTGCATATCTTACTTGAATTAAGACAATTCATGGATTTATTTTTGAAACGTAATGATAAGAGAAATTCACAAAATTGTACTTGAGTCATTTTCTAGTTCTACACTTACAATTGGAGAAATGATGTACTGCTATAAATATACCAAACTTTTTTAAAGTTTTTAACTTTCTTATTATATCATTCTTATTATTTTACTCGTGCTTCTTAATTATTTACACCACAAATCCATAGTTTTTTTCCATTTTTTATATTTATTTTAAAAATAAAAGAAGGAAAACATAGTAACAAACAGACATCCATTTATGAAATTGCATAAAAACAATACAAACAATACAGAATTACAGACAAAGTTGTAGGAAATTAACAATGGTTGTTGTATTACACATTGATATCTTCAAAATGGTTTCTCAGGAAAACAAATAGAGACATGCAGGACTGATCAAACAAGTAATCATTAACTGTTCCTATCAATAAACAAATAGAAGACATTAGTACAACTATGTTAGCTATCTTGTATATACATACTTACATAATTTCCCCTTCTTTCCCTTTTCTTTTCCCACACGCCAGTTGCCTTTTACTTGTGAGCATTTTCCTTTCATTTCACAATGTCTATCATACCTCCTAGTTTTTATTCACTCTTTCAGGTTCTTACAGTAGTGAGACATTACATTGCTTACACATGTAGACCTGATTTATTTCACTTATGAATAAGGTCTCCAATTTTGACCATTTACCCATAAAAGCCTCGAGTTTATCTTTCTTTATAGCTGAATAATATTCCATTATATAAATGTACCACAATTTTTTTATCCAGTCCTCAGTGGAAGGAAATTTGGGTTGCTTCCACAACTTAGCAATTACAAATTGCACTGCTATGAACATGGGTGCACATATATCGCTGTGATATGATGTTTTCAGATCTTCTTGGAAAATACCCAGAAGGGAAATAGCTGGATTGAATGGGACCTCTAGTGGTTTCACCAGTCTACATTTCCACCAGCAGTGGAGAAAGTTTCCTATTTCTCCACAGCCTCTCCAGTATTTGTTGTTGGTTGACTTCTGAATGATAGCCATTCTTACTAGGGTGAGATGAAATCTTAATGTTGCTTTAATTTGTATTTATCACATGACTACTGATGCTGAACATTTTCTCATGTATTTACTTGCCATTGGTACTTCTTTATCTAAGAGGTGTGTATTCATTCAGCTGCCCATTTTTGGATTGGGTCTTTGAATTTGGTGGGGCTGATGTTTTTTAATGTTTTATATGTTCTAGATAGAAGACCTTTGTCCAAGGGACAGTCAAATAAAATTTTTTCCCAGTTTGTAGGTTTTCTTTTTACTCTGCTGGTGATTTCTTCAGATTTGCAGAAACTTTTAAGTAGGATGAGATCCCAGTTGTTGATTCTTTAAAGTGTTTCATGTGCAATTTGGTTTTTGTTCACGAACTCTCTGTCTTCAGGTTTTTACCTACTTTCTCTTCCAATAGATTTAGTGTTTCTGTTTTAATACTGAGATCTGTAAGCCATGTTGACTTGAGTTTGGTGCATGGTGATAGGCTTGGGTCTATTTTCAGTCTTTGGCAGGTGGCAAGCCAATTTTTCCAGCACCATTTATTAAAGAGGCTGTCGTTCTTCCAGTGAGTTTGTTTGGCCCCTTTATCAAAGATTAGGTGGCTGAGTGTGTTTTTGGTTGTGGCTGTTTCTTCCAGTCTGTTCCACTGATCCTCATGTCCATTTTTTAGCCAGTACCAGGTGGATTTTATGACAGTAGCTTTGTACTATAATTTCAGGTCAGGGATTGTGATTCCACCTGGCTTGTCTTTGTTGCCCAGGATTGCTATTGCTATTCTGGGTCTCTTCTGGATCCAGATGAATTTAAGGAATGTTTTCTCTAGATATTTGAGGTATGCTAATGGTAGTTTAATGGGAATTGCACTGAATCTGTACAACAATTTTGGTAGTATGGCCATTTTCACAATGTTGGTGGTTCTTATCCATGAGCAAGAAATATTTTTCCATTTATTGAAATCCTCTTCAATCTCTTTTCTCAGAGTACTGTAATTTCAGTGAATAGATCTTTTACTTCTTTTCTTAGATTGATTCCTAAATATTTCAGTTTCTGGGATGCTATAGTGAAAGGTATGATTTCCTAAATTTCTCTCTCAGTCATTTGTTTATGTATAGAAATGCTATCAATTTTTGGGTGTTGATATTGTATCAGTATAGAAATGCTATCAATTTTGGGGTGTTGATATTGTATCAGTATCCAGCTACACTGCTGAATTTGCTGATTAATTCAAGGAGTCTTCTTGTGGAGTTTTTGGGGTCTTCAATGTACAGTGTCATGTCTTCTGCAAATAGTGATTTCCTTTCCTATCCTTATTCCTTTTATTTTTCTCTCTTGTATAATTGCTCTGGCTAATGGTTCCAGAACTATATTGAACAGGAATGGTGACAGCAGACATCCTTGTCTTGTTCTTGATTTTAAAGTAAAAGCTTTCAGGTTTTGTACATTTAATATGATGCTGACTGTTGGTTTGTCATAGATGGCTTTGATCAGGTTGTGGTAAAGCCCATGCATTTCTATTTTCTGTAGAGTTTTTATCATGAATGCATGTTGGACTTTGTTGAAAGCCTGTTCTGCACTGATTGAGATGATCATATGGATTTTGTCTTTGGCTCTATTGATATGGTGTATAACATTTATTCATTTGTGAATATTGCCATTTCCTGCATTCTTGGAATGAATCCAACTTGGCCGTGGTGTATGATTTTCTTGATCATTTGCTGCATTCCACTTGCTATCATTTTACTGAGTAGCTTTGCATCTGTATTCATTAGGGAGGTTGGTCTGTAGTTCTCTTTGTTGGTTGGGTCTTTCTCTGGTTTTGGTATCAGTATAATACTTGCTGCCAGAAATGAGTTATGGAGAAGTGCTGCCTTTTCAATTTCATTGAAGAATTTGATGAGTGTTGATATTAAATCTTCTCTCAATTTCTTATAAAATCAGCTGTGAATCCATCAGGGCCTGAGCTTTTCTTTGTCAGTAAGTTTTAAATCACATTTTCAATCTCATTCATTGATATTGGGTTGTCCAGGGTTTTTATATCTTCTTGACTCAACCTTATTAATTTGTACATATCTAGAAATCTGTCCATTTCTTCTAAGTTTTCTATTCTATGGGAGTAAAGATTTTCAAAGTAGGTGTTAATGATCTTCTGAATTTCTGTGGAATCTGTAGTAATTTCATCCTTTTCATTCCTTATTGCATGAATTTGAGTTCTTTCTTTTCTTTTTTTGATAAGGTTGGCCAGGGGTTTATCAATTTTATTTATTCTTTCAAAGAACCAACTCTTTGATTCATTTATTTTTTGTAGGGCTTTTCTTCATCTCAATTACATTAATTTCTGCCTGGATCTTTATAATCTCTTCTCTTCTTTGGGCTTAGGGCTTGACTTGTTCTTCTTTTTCTAAAAGTTTGAGGTGCAGCATTAGGCTATTTGTTTTCTTTCTGTTTTCTTTATGTGTGAGTTCACCGCTATAAATTTCCCTCTGAGGACTGCTTTCATTCCATCCCACACATTCTAGTAAGTTGTTTTATATTTTCATGTCTTTATAGGTATTTTTAAATTTTTTCTGTGACCCATCGCTTGTTCAGGAGGTTGTTTTTTAATTTCCAAGTGTTTACGGAGTTTTTGGAGTTCCTTTTGTCATTAATTTCCAATTTCATTGCACTGTGGTCAGATAATATGCGTGGGATTATTTCAATTCTTTTGCATTTAAGTAGTTACGTTCTCTGGCCTAGAATGTGGTCTATTTTGGAGAAAGTTCCATGTGCAGCTGAGAAAAATGTGTATTCTGTTATGGGGTGAAATACTCAGTATACATGTACTAAGTCCATTCGTTCAGTTTTGATTCAGGTCTGTTATTTCCTTGCTGATTTTCTGTCCAACTGACCTATCTCTTTGTGTCAAGGGGGGTGTTGAGGTCCCCTGTTACAATAGTGTTATTAATTTTTTGGGTTTTCATGTCTGTTTAGATTTGTCTTATACTTTGGTGCTTTTATGTTTGGTGCATAAATGTAAATGATTGTTATCTAATCCTCTTGCAGTTTTCCCCTAACAAGTATGTAGTGATCTTCTTTGTCTCTTTCGATTGTTCTCAGTTTGGAGTTTACATTGTCTGCAAACATAATAATTACATATGCTTTTTTCTGGGTTCCTGATGCATGGAGGATTATTTTCCTTCTTCTGACTTTCAGTCTATGGATTTCCTTTTGAGTAAAATGTGTTTCCTGTATACAGTATATCATTGGATTTTGTTTCTTAATACACTCTGCCAGTCTGTTTCTTTTGATTGGTGAAATGAGGCCATTTACATTTTTTATTATAACCGATATGTGTTGATTATCATTGTCATGATATTTACTTGCTGTTGGTTTCCTACTTTTTCTACCTATTTAATTGCTTGCTGTTCTTGACGGGTCCTTTCTATTGCCCTTGAAATTGTGGTCATTTTTTTCTCTGTGTAGAATATCTTTTAGTACTCTGCAAGGATGGTTTGGCACTCATGATGTTCTTCAATTGTTCTTTTCGTGGAAATATTTTATTTCTCCTTTGAATTTTAAGGATATTTTGGCAGCATACATCAGTCTTTGTTGGAAGCTGTTTTGTCTCAGGAACTATAATACTTTCTTCCAAGTTCTTCTTGATTGGATGGTTTGTGCTGAGAACTTTACTATGATTCTGATAGGCTTTCCTTTATAAGTACACTGTTTCTTTTCTCTAGCAGCTTTTAATTTTCTATTCCTTTGCTGAACATCTGGGGTCTTGACTATTATATGTCTGGGTGTAGTTTTATTTTGATTATGGTTAGTTGGAAATCTATGCCTTATTTACTTGTATATCAGGTTCTGTTTCCATGCTTGGGAAATTTTCTGCTATTATTTCTGCGTATATTCTTTTTACGTCATTTGTGTTGCCTCCTGATGTTTCATTGACTCCTATTAGTCATACATTATTTCTCTTTGCCTCGTCTTGCAGCTGTTGAATGGATTTTTCCTGGATGTTGTCGATTTTAAGAGACCCTTTCTTTCACGGTCACTAGCTGCCATGCTGTCTTCAAAATCTGACATTGTTTCTTTGGCTTCATTCAAGCTGCTTTGGCTGCTTTCAATGGAAACTTTGAATTTCCTGGAAGTCTCTTTGAATCTGGTTCATGTGTTCTAATTCTAAGTCATTTCTATATTTTTCATTTATCTTTTCCATCCATTGCCTATGTTCTTCTATTTTTTTATATGTTTCTTCTTTAGGTGTGTTCAGCATTTCTTTCATTATTATTGTCATTCCATTTTTTGCCTAACAGGTTATTTCTGATCTGATCTCATCTATGGCCTGATGGAGTTGTTTCTTTACTTCCATTGCAATCATTTCAGCAATTTCAGGTGTGTGTTTACGACGTTCTTCTATGTCGATGTCTCCTGGACTTGTTCTGAGTGGGGTGGATCTCTGAGAATGTGTTTTAGTCCTTCATCTTGTCATGTTTGATGCTGGATGCAAAAAGCTCAGTCTCCCTCTTCCCTGGCAGCTCAGCAAAGGCTGCTAGTGTCCTTAGTTTTCCTGGTGGTCAGGTTTGCCTCTCAGTGCCTACTGAGATGCACTGCTTAGTCTGGGGTTTTCCAGCAGACGGTTCAGTGTATCTAGTTCTCCCAGGTCTCTGACTCAGACCGTGATGTCAGCTGATGGTAGACCATCTGATCCAATATCCCCTCACAGTTTAGGGCATGTGTGTGGCCTGGAATTGGGCTGCACTGGTGGCACAATCCTGGACCACTGGACCTGTGTCCCCAGGAAGTTCTGAGTACAGGCAAAACCCAGACATGAACTGCAGGATCAACTGTTCATGGACCACCTGATTCTGTGTCTCCAGGCAGCTAAGGACATCCACAGGAGCTAGACGTGGGCTGTACTGACAGAGATCACAGACTGCCTGTGTCTGTGACCTCCAGGAGGTCAGGGCACAAGTAAAGCCCAGACTTGAACCGCAGTGCCAGCAGCTCATGGAGCACCTGCTCCAGTACCTCACTCAGCACTGGACATGTGCAGGGAGGACCCACAAGCAAACCCTGGTAAGGGCAGTTCGTGGGCCATCTGAGTGAGATTCTCCTGTCTGCACCAGGCACACTGTGGGCAGAGACTCAGACTGTAATGGAGGTGGGGTTTTGGGTTGCCCAGTCTGTCCCCAGGAAGTAGTTGAGAAATACTTGGTTCTTTTGGCTACATTTGGGTGGGACCCATGATGTCAGCAGTGCAAATCCACAGTTTGAAGTCATAAACAAAATAAAAAACATTGTGTATGTGAATAACCATAAAGATAATATTAATAATATTACACCTATCATGAAAGCATAATATTTATATTATTGCTTCTAAATATTTTTACCTATAAAATATTACAAACTTGTTTCTTTATGAGTTCTGAACTGTTCATAAATCTTTTAAATAGCTATATTGGTCTAAAGTGGGAAATTAGCTCTTGCATTTCCTGTGTTATATGAAAATTAATGGATTTTAACTACAAGAATGATGCTCTGGGGCTGGGGATTTAGCTCAGCAGCACAGCACCTGACCGGCAAGTGCAAGGTCATGAGTTTGATTCCCGGTACCAGAAAAAAAAAAAAAAAAAAAAAAAAGATGCTCTGTTCTGCACATAAGTGAAACCATATCTTTGAAATCCAGAGAGTGGTAGCATTGAGGTAATATGTCTGGGAAACATGACAAAATACAT
The DNA here is from genome assembly GCF_000276665.1 of Chinchilla lanigera. Lineage (NCBI taxonomy): Eukaryota > Metazoa > Chordata > Mammalia > Rodentia > Chinchillidae > Chinchilla > Chinchilla lanigera. The sequence continues at coordinate 4,456,124 of NW_004955472.1, read as the reverse complement.
TTCCATAGACAAGAATAACATAGACATGAATAACTCTTCTGGCCTTAGTTGAACAAAGAGTCAAATAAAAGATAACTTTCAATACTTCAATTTTATATGTAGAATGTTCTATTTTACATAATAACACACCTTTAAATAATAGAAGTGGGAAAAGCCTCAGACCAATGAATCATAACATCATTGTCTGCTCCTGAGTGTTTACTGGGTCTAATAAGTCATTTACTTGGAACTGGTTCAAAATAACAGTATATGTCTAAAAAATAATTAATGAAAAGCCCACAAGTTTGAAGAGCCTATAACCTCATCAAAGGAAAGAATGTTTGATAACATGTTGAATATGTGGCTGAGACAATAGACATTCATCGTAGTTAAATAATTATTATACATTAATTAAATACCTACTTTTCCATTTACTTCTAGCTTTACGGTTGCTTGAATAACCTTACTAATGTTTTTGAGCTAGGTACAGTGCCACTTGCCTGTAGACCTAGTACACTGCTTTGTGGAGACAGAAATATCCCAAGTTTTATCCCATCCTAGACAAATTAGTTATTTAGGTAGAACTTGTTTCAAAATTTAAAAATAAAAATATAAAAAAAGGCTGAGAATGTAACTTAGTGCAAAGATCATAGGTGCAATCCCCTGAAGCAATATAGATATATATTATATCTGTGCCAATATTCTTTTAATAAGTTCTATTTAAGTAAAAGTCACAAATTTTACCATTAATATAACTTGATTCTAGGAAAATACTTTTTACACTGGTCTCAAAGTCATTTCTCATGTGATTAAATTCTTGACAATCACCACATTACATAATAATGTAGAACATCCTTCTGATTCTTTCCTGAAAACTGGCAGTAAGAAAATCTATCACTTGCAAAGCATCATGAAGAGTTACATTTTTCTTTAAAAAATGGAATGTGTGAAACACAAATTCAAAATTTTCTTTAGTGCCAAGGATGTGTTACATGAATTAATAAGGAAAACAAATATTGTATAATGTTAACAATTTTCTTTTTGTGGTCTAGTTTGAAATTTTTAAAGAAACTATCAGCTAACTGGCAAATCTGAGTGTGAGCTAAAATAAGTAAACACCTTTTTCACCTGTCTTCCAAATATTCCATGAAAGTTGCTCATGTTAATGTCTATAGTTTATCTGAAATTAAAATTCAATTTCATCTCCATTTTTATTCAGTAAGTCTATTCACCCCAGGATTATAACTATTTTTCTTTCCTCTTATTTCCTAAAAAGACTCACAATTACTAAGAAATAAACAAACAAAGATCAAATGAACATAAGCAAAAGACAGAGAGTCTTTTTCGAGATTGGAATGTTTTACATTTGAAAAATGAACATGCGTCCTGTATAATGTAACCCCTGCTGTGGCATCAGGAGCAGTAACACAAAATCGGTCATTTAAATATTTCTGTGGCTAAATATGAGAATGAATATTGAATGATTTAAATAAATGTTTAAATAGACTGAAGTCCACTGAGGTTTGGCGGCAGATGAGTTTTAAGTTCTAAATCTGTGAAAGAACATGCTGTTTTGAGGACATTTTGGGATTGTGGATGGCAGATAAGAGGGTATAATTATGTTAAACATTTTAAGGAGGCCATTTCCATCTTTTCATTATTCAAGCATCATTTGCCAGTTACATTTTTCTTGTTGTTGTTATTTGGTCTGTTTCCTTGTACTTCTTACTTTACAAAGGATGCTGGCTTCTTCCCCAAGGATGAAATGAATACTTGCTACTTTGATCATAGATCAGAGCATGTTTTTCTCTCACCTATCCGAGATTCTTGGTGCTCTTGGAATGTTAAGAACTTCTCTGATCTGACTGAATCTTCTGTTTCCCAGATGGAGGGTTAAAGAAAGGCTTGGCATTTGTAGTAATAGGATTCATTCGGGTTGCTGTGTGGAATTCAGGAAGGTCAGTTCCTAAGCAACAGGGAGGAGCTGAATGTGCCTGTGAATACTAAAATGTACTTACCACCGTCTATGATCTGTGAAAGTCACTTAACTCTTTGGTCAGTTGGCCACTGCACAATTCAGGTAAATATCAAAAATTCTTGTTGAGTGTTAAAGTCTCCTGCACTCCACTCTTCAGAAACCTGCACCTTCCTTGTCATTTGGACAAGAGGCAAATGTTTTCACACTCAGACTGACCCATTACAATTAGGTTCAATTGACATTGAGGGGAATTTTCTTTCATGTACTCTAAAGCAGAGAGAAATAAGAGTTTTGTTATTTTTTCATGGTTCAGAAACCACTTTCATTGTGTTTTTCCTATCTTTTTTCTATTCATTGGTCTTCTATTCACTGGTTTTCATGTCTATTCTCTTAACTGTTTTATATCTTTTCTATTCATTGGTTTTCTCTATTCCTAATTATTCATGTCCTAACCATCTTTTAAAACTGAGAGTCTCCAGGGCCCTATTCTTGATACACTTAATTTATTACAAATTTCTATATTTGACCCAATCTCCATGGAGATCTAGACTAACACTGCCACCTGCCCCTAACTACTATCTCATTCGGAGTATCCTCCTGGTACCTCAGACTACTTCAGTGGTTTGCAGGTTTACTCTTATTTTCTTTTCCTGTCTCCTTCCCTTTAATCATAGAAGAAATGACATCTATGTGAATAATTCAACTGAATTGCTAATTTCAGAGTTAATAATACTAATGAAGACCAATCTCAAGCATGCATAATTTAATAAAATATGGAATTAAATAGGTTTTGTGTTTTATTACTTATTTATGTCTTTCTTGTCTTCATTTTGCTTTTGAGAAAAGTATAAGGTCATCTGCAGATATGTAGGAAGCTCTACAAATGAATAGAAGTCGTGGATATCAATACACTACCAAAACATCAGTTAAGAAAAGAATAATGATGTTGATAGTAACCAACCCTAGTCTCAGAAATTAAATTAGGGTTAAAAAGTCTAATTTTAACTTCATTCTAGGGCGATGGTCAGAAGTACAAAATATCTCTCCTTTCTAATGGCTGCAATAACTCGCAGCTCTTTCATGTGTTGGCAGCCTTATGCCAAGAACTTTACCAGTCCCTTAAGTTTCATATCTAGAGAATTTTAGTAAGTTAAGTGTCAACAAAATAAATATATTTCCCAAAGAAAGCTACTGAGATACTTACTAAAGGTTATATGGTAATATAACATTAAATCACATTGTATCATTTCTTGTTATCTACTGTTTGAGCAATAATTACAAAAAAAAAATCACACTAAGTATACCTTCATGAAATAGGTCTAGTTTCAATTTATAATTAGGGGGTTGTAGTATCAATTTTCTATACTTAAATACTTGATAATTTTTCAGTTACTGTAATGAAGAATTAATGAAGAAATTCCAACCACCTGTATACAGAAAAAGTAAAATATACACAAAGGGTGAAACATTCTGATATTTGGAAGTGAATTCTACTCTCACTGGAATTTCTTTCTCACTTAAACATGTCAGCCTCTGTCACAAGATTGTGATGCACCCTGATTGTACAGCATGGCAAAATTTTCTTTTATTGATATAATAGTGGTGATAAATAGATATATACAAATATGTAGAGATATTGATATATAAATATATACACATATGCACACACTATTTACTGTATATCTGAGAAAATAGTGAAAATAATAATGATGATGATGATGATAGTAAACAAGACATTTAAACCTCTTTCTTTTGCTGACCATTAATTATGTGTCAAGTGTTCTGCAAATACATTCTCTCCCTTTCCACATTATATAATTAAACTTTTGGCCCAAATGCTTGATAGAAGATCATTATGTCCTTATAAAATAAAAAATAATTGATGTTTCAAAATGTAAAGCTTAACATATCACACCCAATAAGTAATAATATAAAAAATGAAGCATGGATTCAATCCTGGTTCTGTTTTAATTTAGGACCATCTGTTTAGTCATTGTTGTCAATATGTTGCATCCCAAATCACTATACCCTTGAAGAGGGAAGTTAGCAATCATGGTTCAGACACTCTGTCATCTTTAGCATGAGATATATCCCTGGCAAACAAAAAAGTATATGTAAATATTTCTAAATAAATTCGTACAAAACAAAACAGACAAACATTGAGGAAAGGAGCTAGACAAATAAACAGATTTAAAAAGAAGGAAGATCCATTTCAGCCTTTAGCAGGCAATGCCGTTGCCACAACATAGGAGGGAAAGAGCTTCTTTGCTTTATTTTTCCCTTTAATTTTTTTGATCTAAAGGTCAGCTCCTTAAAAGGGCACCTGTGAAGACTTCAAAGAGCTATACTTAAAGTAAATACTGGAAGCAGAACCTATTTCTTCTTTGAGATTAGAATGAAGGGGTCCTCGTTGTCTTACTTGTCTCTGAGATTCAGAAAGACAGAAAAGTAAATCTACAAGTTTTGAACTGAAATATCATAGCTCCTGTCCTCTTCAGCTTCCTTCAGCCAACAAAAATCTGGAGCAAAGTAAAAGTACAGCTCATTTCGCCCTCATCTTTGGGGCAAAATCTTTTAAATATTTCACATTTTACAATGCAATTAAATGCAATATTTATTCTATTGATATAGTAATACTCCATCAGCAGGGGGAATCTCTTCCCAGCATTTGTAATTTAGAAGTTTAGAAATCAATTAATAACAAAATTTAAATGTCAAGTTATTTCATATTACTGCTTCAGTTCAAAAGATTATTGCATTTTACCATATTTAAATACTGAAAATTATTTGGAGACACAGATCTTACAGGAAACATAAATTTACAAATATTGTTAGTACTGTCAAGCCCAGTTTTTTGTTTTTATTTTTTGTTTCCAGCAAGAAATGATTGTTAGGTATTACAAAATATTTTCTCAATAAAAATGAAGATAAGTAAAGTTAAGAAATCAGAAATCAATAGAGGGAAAAGATGTACCTCCTCATCCACCTGTGGTGACACAGGATATAGAAACATGCACACCGGTGATTGCCTTTAAAATTTGTTATTCAAAAAAACTATCAAAATTAGCACAATGAATAAAATAACTACCTTTGTGTATCCACAGAAAGTTCTCAGTGTCACAAACAATACGCTTATTTCTTTTTCACATTCACAACCATTTGTTTTTTTACTCAAAAAGCACCTTGAGGGAAGAAAATAGTGTTGACAGTATCCTCACAGGTCTCAGATAGAGAGGATGCAGACAAGCTCATAAAAATTCTTACAAAGTCTTATACCAACTGTGCCTTAAATACAAACAGAAATAAAATGATTTTCTTATACTATTCTTATCAAATAGCGTTAAATTCGGTGTGGGACAGAGACTGAATGAGATACAATGTTACTGGCATATCTACTCACAAGTGAACATACTGGCATATCTACTCGCCAGTGTTGTGGTTTAGATCAAAAATGTGCCCCACATGTATCATATCCTGTGTTTAGAGGAGCAGCCTTGGAAGATGGTTGGTCCATGCTTGAGTGCAGCTGAGTTGCTAGTAGAGGCTGGGCCCTGGTTGGAAGGGGCAGGCCCCTGGCAGCATTCCCTGAAGGATGTGTCTGCCTTTCTTCTCTCGCTGCTTCCTGGCTTCCATGGTGGATCAGACTTTTCTCTGTTATGCCCTTCCACCATGAGGCTTCTTCCTTGGAGCCACTGGAACTGCACGTTAGAGGGAACTTCTACTCTTTTAAGCTGTGGAAGTTGGGTGTTGTATCCAGCCAAGAGGAATGTGACTGATGTAGGGAATAACTGAAATACAAATTAATAAGAAATAGGCAGTTAACCCAACAGCAAGAAGGGTGGGGGAAAATTAATAATCACTTTTCAAAGGAGGATATTTAAATGGTTCTTGAGCACTGGAAACTGTGTTTTAAAATAATTCCATGTTTCTACTATTTGTCAGAATCATAGAAATGAGATTAAGCAATGTTATTTTGTCAGTCTTGGCTGAAAGGGGCACACTAGAACTTTGTAGAACAAGTTCCTACACACACACACACACACACACACACACACTGATTAGCAAATATGTGAGGCAACTAGCTCTTTAACTTACTAACCTTAGAGTACAAACTGGTCCAATCATTTAGAAGAACTGACAAAATCTATAAGTATTCAACATATATGCAATCCTATGACTGAGCCATTTCATTGGTAGGTGCATATCAGAAATACGTGGATATATGTAGTAGATTTTGCAACAGCTACACATAGCAATCGTCCTAACATTGTTACCTAAACCAAACCCAATTATTTGGCTCCCAACAGTGAAATAAATCAATGAATTGTGAAATATTCGCACATTTGAATACCACAGAAAAATAAAAATCAAAGATTATCACCACATATATGTATTGATCATTTTCCTGTCACTTGGAGAAAATACCCAACAACTGCAGGTTAAAGTAGGAGTAGTTTACATTGGCTCAGGATATTAGGATTTAATCTTCCTTGGAAGAGTTAGGGATGTAGGTGTCCAGGTCCCTTCCCTGGAAACCCACTTCTAAGTTGGCCCCATTTCCTCAAAGAACATTCAGCTGCTGAAAGACAATTCTATTGATGAGTACAGCTCACCCAAGACCCACTCACCTTTCAAATACATGAGATTGATGTATTTATGTATGTATTTAAATGCTTTGCCAAAACAGCATGAGCGATTTAAATTTCACAAACATTATGTCAAATAAAAGAAGTTAGATAAAAGTAATACACAGTGTTTATTCTAATTTTTTAAATTTCCTAAAGAAGTGAAACTAGTGCATGATGATGAACTTTAGAGTTTTGTTAATTTTTGAATGGTTAGTGATGATGAAGGTGTAAAAGGAGGACCTTTGGAATCAAGGTAGTGAAATATTTGAGATCTAAAATGCGTGAACTCGAGTTTGTGCGGTATTTTGGTAGGCCTACCAGAGTTCAGTTAAAAGGGATCATTATAAATAAATGCATGGGTAATCTAGTAGAAAAAGAATGGTATTCTGAATAGGGTATTGATAAGAAATAGTTTAACCCATTTTGAAGTTAAAAGAAATACTATGTGCTATGCGTAGTGTGGGAAAAATAAATTATATTTTGAGAAAATATAAATTTTGAGAAACCAGAACATTAAACTCCTCATTTAAAAGAAGCAGCAGGCAATGGAAGTTTGTGACATCTACATTTTGATGTGCTTTCAGATAGCAAGGAAAGAGATTAAGAATAAACCCAACATCTTTTTGCAACTCAGAACAGAAATATTGACAAAAGGTAAGAATAAACAAAATCAAAACAAAAGTAATAAAAACTATATATAGACAACAAATATTAATGAAACAAAGTCAGCATATTTATAATAATATGAAAGCATGTTTCATTGTTAAAATCATTTTTACACATGCTGAGAGAAATTTATATTGACATTTTAAATTCATTCTAAAATTCCTAAAATCTATGAACCTAATAAAGTTTCAATATCATAAAATTAAAAGGGGCAAATTATTTGTATATATCAGTCAAAAAATAAAGATTAAGTAAACAAATTGAAGCATTATTTAGTGTAGGATACTGGAAAGAACAAATAATACATTTAATATAATGGTGTATATATAAAATACAAATTATAACAGGATATATATATATACACATACACATAGATATGTATAGATAATGTATATTATATATTCTCATTGAGTGCATGTGTACATAACATGTACAATCAGCTTGAATACATGTGAAGCATTTTTTAATGAAATAAAACCATGAACGATATGTCAAAAAATAAATTTTATTAATTAGTTTCATGAAGACACCATATCTTATTAAATATACAGTGAGCATATACAGTCATTCAAGTTGGGAGAGTCTATTTTTATCTCCAATATCCCATATGTTTAAAGAGATATATAACATGATATAAATAAAATGTATTGAAATAATAAATTACATGATCTTCTTAGTTATTAATCCATTAAATATGCCTTTAAAACATGGCTGGAATAATGTTTTCTAAACATGTCATGGGGGCTGGGGATTTAGCTCAGTGGCACAGTGCCTGCCTGGCAAGCGCAAGGTTGTGAGTTCGATTCCCAGTACCAGAAAAAAATAACAAAAAATCTAAACATGTCATGGGTTAAAGTCAAATACCATAAAGAAAAGAACTTTTTTTTTTTTTTTTTTTTTTTTTTTGAGACAGGGTCTCACTATCTAGTTCAGGCTGGCCTTGAGCTCACTTTGTAGCCTGGCCTGGCCTTGAACTTGCAATGATCCTCCTGTATCAGCCTCCCAAGTGCTGGGATTACAGGCATGCGCCACCACTCCCAGCAAAAATAATATTCTTAGAACATATCAATAGTAAGTTTCTGTAATCATCTAAAATCATTCTATAATGTATCGCTTCTTAAAATTTTGTTTTCAGAATTTTCTTACAGTCTTAGGTATTAATGAAAAAATAGAGTTTCTGTGCATAGAATTATTACCTTTCAGTATCTTTCACATTAGAAATTAAAGCTAAAAAATGTCAAAGTACAAGATTACACATGCATAAATTTGATAATACATAATAATGATGATGTTATACTTATTGTGTTTGGAAAACTCCATCATGCCTTCATGAGAAATGAGAAACAAAATGGTAAGTAGTATGTATGTATTATTTTGGTTACAGTTTTGAATTACTAAACCTTTTGAAAGAATGTCAGAGAAAATCAGAAGTATAAATACACAAATAAGACAATATTAAATCTTATGTTCTTGATTACATTTGGTTTTAAAAATTTCAAGAAAATAGAAAAAATCAATGCTGATATAATCATAAGAATTTTAATATTCCCACAAACAGACAGTCAAAAAACAAAAAGAAACAAATGAAGTTCCAGATATGTGCTACTGTATCAGAGCTCTTTATTCAACTTCAAGGCCAAATCTGAATCTCACTGTTTTCTTGATTCTTTCTGTGTCCATCTTTGCATAGACTTTTTCCAAGAGATTTTAATTCTTCCTCTATAATTGTCCTATCTACTAAATCATTAGGTAATAAGACCATCTTTGAATTAAAAATAACCCCAAATAGGTATTGCCCCATACTTCTAATTTCTTTTAAAATAAGTTCCTTGAAAAAATAGAGACAATGATACTTTGAGGATATCGGACGTTATTCTTCTGTGTCTTTTTTGCATCCTTGTGTCTGTCTGTCTTTCTGTATCCCTATATATGTATATATAAAATGTATATGGGTATATATACATACATTGCAAAACAATATAGATTCTGTAATAAGGGTGAGTTGCCAAAGATATTTAAGATATTATATATGAAAAATGGCATTATTTACTTTGTGTCCCTTTTGAGACTAATGTAAAAATTATAAGAAGAGGAAGATAAAAATAGGGAAAGCTTAAATAGAAAAAAAAATAAAAATCTGATAAAACGTATTATAACAAAATGACCAGTGTAGATGAAGATGTGCTCTGCAGTGTGGAGAAGTGCTGTCTTACTTGAATGCAGAGACTATTTGAGTGCTTTAAAGGTCAGAGATTGCTAGGCATGATGGTGCACACCTGTAATCCAGGCATGCAGGAGGCAGAGGCAGGTGGGTCCCTGGGAGTTCCAGGTCAGCCTGAGCTCCATAGCAAGACCTTGTCTCAAAAAGCAGCTAGAGATCATTCGGAGCCTGTTTTTCTGGCCCCCTGTCCCTGTTCTTCTTCGTTCCACTTCTGGTTTTCTCCACCTGCAGACACGGGCCGGCCCCAGCCACTGTTTCTCAGTAATCTCAGACTTACTCTCCTTGAGTTACTGGGAAGAGTCATTGTTTCTAGAGTCACTGTTCTCCTGAAAATAGGGAGTTTACTTATTCTGACAGTTTTCAAATCTGACAGTTTTGCAGCCTACTCTTGTCAGCCAAGCTGGGGTGCATTTATTTTTTATTCAAACGTCCATCTCTGCCATCCAGATTGACTTGTTCACCGTACCAGCTATATACACTAGCTTCTCTATTCTCATGGTAAGTAGAACATTCCCTCAAATTAGTTTGGACTCGCTGTTGCCATCTATAGATTTAAAACACCAGAAAATCATGGCTGTAAAGATATTAGGTATATGATAGTTCAAATTATGCTCTTCTTTTGAAAAGACCACCTTCATATTATATATACATATATATAATTTTGTCAGACTGTAGAACAGGGAAGATTCCATGTTGTGCAGCTGTGTGAAAGGGCAATGCACAAGGATGTCTCTGAAAGCACGCAAAATGAAACAGATCATCTTCATGCCACTGCGATGAATATCTGCAGAGAGTTCTAAACAATGAGGTTAATTGGCAGGACGTGTATACCTTTGATTTCTTTGTTCAGTACACAAGTCTCAGTTCGTGTTATACAGGCTCAGGGAGAGACACAGAGTGAGAAGGGCTTGTCTAGCACCTCCCTTGGAAGCACAGGAAAAGCTGATAACCACGCCTCCTAAAAACAGGGCAGTACAGCTCATCAGTAGAGACGAAGGGAGTTTGCTAGAGACATGAGACCAAGAAGCTTCCAGGTTTCCCACAGTTATGTGTCATCGACCTAAACTGGGAAGCCCAACACTGAAGGAATCAACAGAGCCAAGAGAGCAGGAGAACCCGAGGCAGGAGCCCTGACCTCAGCTCGGAGGTCCTTCCGCACTGTGTACCGGCAGAGGTGGGGTCAGAGATAGGAATACGCAATAGTCAAACAGGCCAGGTTAGACTTCCGTCACCTTCCAATGCACTAGACGCCAGTGAGGACCGAACGACTTTTTGCATTCTGTCTCCTTCCCAGAAGAAACATATGCCTCCTGTGAATGCAGACTCTATCTGGAGTAAGAGCCTGGAAAAGAAGAGGAAAAGTAAACACAAATCATGTAACTTAAAACTAAGGGAGCAGAGAGAACTGCAAAGAGGTGAGAAGATCTGAAATACCATGAGTATACAATCCATTATTATTAAGATGGTGAGCTTGCGATGAAATTTAACTCTCAGTGGAGAACTCATTTAGTTCAGATTTATGAGCACATCACAGAATAGTGCAAATGAATCTGCAGTTCCAGTACAGAACGGGTATTCTGAAGAGGACCCATGGTTTCCACTGTCTTTCAAGCTGGGAGTTGTACCTATTTACAGATGCTCATGTTCTTCCTCCTTCCCGAATCACAGCACCAGGAGCAGAGCTTTCCACATTGCTGATCCCACATCAGTGTTAAAAATGCGCTGCGCCACGAGGCACAGCCGGACTTGCCTCAGACAAGCCTGCCCACCAGGCCGAGGAAAGATTAATTGCTTCCATGGTTTTTCCTTTACAGTTCTTTACATGGGGCTTCACCTGCCAGGCCCCAGGGCCTTTGTAAAATAAGCATGTCAAAAATATGAGCTATTTTATTCTACTCTTCATCCCTTTCATTTCCACAGGCAGTGAAGTGAATTTAAAAAAATGAGGGAGAGGCAGAGAGAAAATCTCTTTAATAAAACAGTGGCTGTGTTCCTACTGCAAGTATTTTGTTCTCTGGTTTTCCAGAGACCCACTTCTTTAGAAGAGATACGCAGAGGGAAACAAAGAACAAATTATCAGCTTTGAAGAGACTTCAGTATTTATAAATTTTATGCAGGAATATGGACTTGACAGCTCCTCCACTTCCTAGTTCCTTCCCAGGAAAAGCCGCAGCTACACCTTTCAACCTTGAATCAGCAGTACCGCACAGTATGGTTATTCAGCAGGCCTGGCCGTCCCTCCTCTGACTCTTCTTCCAGACATTTTGGTTTTTGTTGAATTGTTAGTCATAGTAATTTCTAAAATAGTCATTCGGTATGTAGAAAAGATAATCCACAGATCAGTGGTGAGATGAAGTGATTATATGTCCATGCGAAAGGAAGTGAAACCGTATGGTAACAAGGACTTGCAATCCTGCATCCACCAATTAGTTGGCACCGGTCCCTTCCTCTGCAGGCGCTGTGGGGTACAATGGAGACGGAAGCATTGCCGTCACGGGGTGTATCTTCTGGAGGGAAGACAAAGAGAAGGCAGAACGTAGCATTTTAGAGAGCACTGCCCATCAGGGAATGAAAGGGAGGAAGGGCAAGACAGGTGCCAGACAGAATACTACGTCTTGGATCCCAAAGGAGAGATTTCAGTGAAAGGATGAGTGCAAATATTGAAGACAGAATTCAGTCACTACATTTGTTTCGTAAGTATCGAGACATGTACAGTTTGACCCTGCTAATCACACAGATGCCTCTGGAGACCATACGGGTGTCTACTCTGAGGGAATCGTCTTTTCAGTAAAAGGGAGCAAAGGCAACAAATGAAACAGGATAATCACCCAGTGTCTTAGGTACCATAAGTACGTAAACAGATTGTGAAATAATGAGGGCATGCTACAGAAAGTGGGAAGGCTTCCGCAAGACGGGCAGGTGGGCTTTCCAAAAAAGCAACGCTGAACTGAGACCTGAAGACAGTAAGACAGTCCCATTGTTTCTAATACAAAAAGTGTTCCAGGCAGACACGCAGAACTCAGCAGGGGTGCTGTGACTGAGTATAGTGTGCTTGCACCCAAATTCATGCTGAGATTTAATTCTTCAAGTGTTGTGGATATCAGGAATTGCCAGTCCTTGGTGGTGTGAGACATCAAGCCAGCACTTGAAGAAGTGGAAAACTCCAAGCTTTTTATTAACCCAACTCTCACCCAAAAGAGACAAGTTCTCCAAATTCTGCACCCTGAGCAGTGGGGAAGGGAAGTTTTACATCTCTGTTTTAATTGGGGACGTCAAAAAAGGGAGCTAAGTGGAATTTTGCAGAAGCACTTTACAGAGGCAAAAGCTTAGCAGGTGCTGTTATCCTCTGAAGTTTGGAAGAGGAGGGTTTCCGGGCGCAGCAGGCACAGAAGATCTTACATTTTGCAATTAGGGCAGGTTTTGGGTACAGAGCAGAAATTCACAGGAACATTTTGTCGCTAGCAGACAAGCACAGAACATTTCCTGTTGCACTTGGGGTAAGAGGCAGGAGCTTGTACAAACAGAAGTCTGAGGGCTTCAGGCTTTAGATTTCCTTTTTACAGGAAGGCATTCTTCAAAGAGGGGAAGTACTAGGGTCATGGGAGTGATCTCAGAAATGAAGGACATCTTCCGGAAATGAATGAGGTCTTACTGTCATGGAACTAGATTAGTCACAGTAAGAGCTGGTTGTTTTAAAACAAGGTTACCCCTCGCTTGTGACTTGCTTGCCTGTACCAGCTTGCCCTTCTGCTTTTACAACTTGCAGAAAGCAGCACATGGCCACAGACAGCCACATAAAGTTGGATTTATGGACTCTAGAATTTAAAGCCAAATATTACTTTATTTATAAATTAAAAAAATGACTCTTGCTCTTTTGCAGCTTAACTTTCTCACTCAGGACCGTGAGGGAGAGATGGGCTACTCACAGTTTCCCTGGGATTTTCAACACATTGATTAAGAAAGCTTACTGGCACTGATACAGGTTATTTAAGGACACAACAATATTATTTTTGAATAACCAGGTTCCCTAATAATGCACAAATCATTAGGGAAATCATTTTCTAGTCCCTTGCATTTTAATGAACATGCATTCTTTGTAAATATAGCTATCAGTTATTCCATTTTGAGCATGTACTTTTTGCTCCTAAATGTCATTTAAATTGAAAAGAATCTAATTGGTTTCTCAAGGACTTCTCAAGGACTTGGCCAAAATGATGTAGGAATATACATATGATGAAAAAAAAGCTGGAACTCTACAACCAGATTTCATACTTAAATGCCAAGAAGCAGCAAGACACTAGATATTCACAGAAGGAAGACAACTAGGAGTCAGAAGCTTAAAGAGATAGAAATGGGGCCTGGGATTTAGCTCAGCGGCACAGTGCCTGCCTGGCAAGTGCAAGGTCGTGAGTTCGATTCCTGGTACCAGAAAAAAAAATTAAAGAGCTAGAAAGAAAACTTAGAGAACCCATGAAACTGCTCAACCAAGTAATTTCTATTGGGTCACCTATAGTACACACACACACACAAACACACACATACACATCTTAATATAGATTCTAAGCAACAGTTTTTATTCCAAGTTGAAGAAAACAGATTGGAAATTAGTAAAGATAAAATACTAAATTATAATGATCTTCAATGCAAATAAAGGATTAGGTTGTGAAATGAATCTAACCTTCTTAATTACCCCAATTATTCTTAAAAAAAGAGAATCATGGTAAGCATGTTTGCTAACAAAATTAGGTTTGCATTTGTAAAGAATAAAATTTAACATTTATTTATCGCTCAGTATATTGCAGTGAGCACAATTTTCTGTTGATCCGTTTGTTTGTATTTTCTTATTTAATACTTGTAAAACCCAACTAGAACTCTGGAGCATAAATTGTAGATGGAGTATTTATTTTTATAAAAATTTTTAAAAGATACAAATGAAATATTTACGGTACATTTCCAGGCTTTGAGTTTTATATTATATATATATATATATATATATATAATCATAAAATATGAAACCACATTTGTGTTAGGTTTTTGTATGTTTTGATTAATTTTCTTTTTTGCTTCTAATGTTTTGCATTATTTTAAAATTTTCTTTATTATAGTTGATAGGCTCTTGCTTCTTTGACAATTGTTGCTCTTTCATGTAAATGTCTTACACTGTAGATTTTAAGGTATAATTGATTAGTATTTTATATTCTTGTACCATATTCTTGACCTTTGTTCATGAATAATGTCAAGTATCTTGATACAGTTGCACCCTTTTGGATCTTGTTAAATACATATTAAACCAGACGAGAACAGTGATGATGGCAAGGTTTCTCAATTTCACCACTGTTAATATTTTAATGAATAATTATTTGCTATGAAGACTTTCCCTTCGTGTGGTACATGCCTATAAGCACATTTCATCTGTGCCCAGCAGTTACCAGTGACACACTCTGCCCAGCTGCAACAACTAGAGTAGGCACAGTTTTTTGCCAGATCAGTGGTGTCCTATTGTTGTCTCTTCCCAACACTCGTTGAGACCTCTGCTAGGGCTAGTTCTGCTCCAACACAGAAGCACTGCTCTCCTTCGCACCTGTAGGTGAGTTTCTCCAGTTTAGCTGGTAGAAATAATCATGACTGCCAAAGATATGTGAGCACTGGACATGTCTTTCTATTTCTTCAGAGGAAAACAGTTTTACCTCAACCTTGGGAAGTTTCTTTGCAAATCATTGTTATCTCACTTTGAGGAGCTCTGAGCTGGAGCCTTCTGTGGATTCTAGTGTTCATTCGCTGATGTTCTGTTTGGTGAGCCCTAATTGCACTGGACACTGTGGCCCTTTGGAACTTAGTTCTATCCTCTTAACTGTATTATAGGAGACTTTCTTGGAATCCCCTAAGTGAGGTGGTTTGGGAACTCTCTCAAAACAGTAACATGGGACAACTGTGGTATTAAATTCACTTTCCTCCTCTTTCTCTTTGTGATCACTCTCTCGTTGTTTCATGGTCACTCTCCCAAGAAGAGATTTTCTTTTATATTTTGTTAGTTTGGGAAGAAAGATAAGTAAGGTCCATATCATTATGTATAGGCCAGAAGCAGAAAATGTCTCCTGAAACATTTCCTCCTGTAGTACTCGAGACTGAATCCAGACCCTTGTGCATCCAGTGAAGGCTCCTTTATTGCACCGCCCTCTCAGCCTCTAAGATGCTTTCTAATCAAACAGATGTCTGCCCTCTCGTAGAATATTTAACATTCATTATCCTGATAGAGGCTTAGTAGCAATATTTATAAAAGTTTCCATTTTATTCTAAGGTACATATATAATTTAAAACCTCAACTAGGGGATGATTTGAGGGGCATTATGAAATAAGAAAGGTCTTCAGGTCTGATTAGTCAGTGAAGATTTGAATGAAAATAACTCAGTCATATGAGTATTTTGGAGACGGTTATCTCAGGTAAAGGAATCGACTACAGGAAATGATTTAGGCAAGGCTATGTGTGACACAATATCTCAAAAATGCAATTAACAAGCCAGAAAAGTTTTAAGCTAACACTAAGAAATCTTTTGGGCTTGCAAAACAAAATATGAAATGTAGATATAGTTACTTAAATGTCTACTATTTCCTTATTGAAAATGAATGGGCTTTGCAAATATTTCTTTTGGGTTCTAGTATCATGCTTACTTCAGTAACAACCCACAGTGAGAATACCTATTGTCAAGACAACGCATAGCTTTCTAGAGCAAAGCATTGTGGGATCTCCCATCCTTTGGTTTCACCTCATCCTAACGATCTTGGAGAAACATAATGGAATGCAGAAATTTTGGCTGATCCCTGGCTTTGTTGTCTACAGCCAAAAGGTGTTGATTCTTTCACAATAAAGTCATTATTGACAGCATTGGTATGTAACTGAATTTGAGTACCAAAATAGGACATTCAGTTAAGTGACCATCACACAAGAACAGTAGTCCTCCCCAAAAATAGTTTGGTTCTTATTCTTGTGCGAGAATCATAAAGCAGTTACTCTGACTTTCACAGGTTATCCAGGACACACCTGTAGGTGTGTTTCCCTCTGCTTATGGATTAAACAAAATAAAAACCACAAAATAATTTTAAATATTGAAATCTAGATGGTCAGAAAATAGTATCTGGAGAGATATTGGAAACACCAAATTTAAAGTATTAACATAGAATTTCTGCTAGTGTGCACTCCAAGTCTGCCCTTCACAGGCCCTAAATCAGATTATATTGTTCAGAAAAATGTATGTTATGACTATCACTGCTTCTAAATCACTGTTTTCCTTTGGCTGATTGCAGGCTGTGTAAACTTGCTATGAATAGAGGTTTATGATACCCCAATTAATTCCCACAAGTGTTCCCCACTGGGCTAAGAGGAGTATTTTTAATTCAGTTTTAGTTTTCACAAATGTTGCATAATCATGAAAATTTAGGTAACCAGACATTTGGATTATTCTATCTAAAGAAATAGCTTTACTTTTCAAATATTTCAGGCATGTCCTTAAAAATATTAAATTTTAACTTTTATCTTGGTAGGCTGTGGAGGCAAAGCTCATTGGTAGCTCATATGCTCAGCATGTGGGAAGCTCTGGATCGAATCCTCAGCACAAGAAAAGAACTGTCTTGCCAGCTATATTTTATGAAATTCATCAGGCTTATGTTGAGAATAATTTCACATGGCAAATGTTTTTATTTCTTTTACTGATGGCTGCATTTGTCTACTCAATGATGTGAAAGTAAACACTCTTTTGAAACATATGGTTGTTTTAAATGGATTACTTTGAAAATTTTTCCTCTACCTCTTTTAGTAGTGGAGCTATTTCATTGACAAATTCAGTTTTTCTCAAATCTGCACTTGTAAAATGCATCTGAAAGATCAAAAAAATCCATGTTGTCTTCTCTCATCCTGTCCATATTTATAAAATCAAAGAAGTCAACTACTTTCAACCTGCACCATTTCCTATACTAACACCTGTGTAAGTTCTAAAATGTACACATACTACTTGAAAGTGCTTTATGTTTATTTTATTAACCCCACCACATATAACCTCAGCTTTTATATGGTTCTAGTTGGTCATAGTTTGGGGAAAATTATAAGATTTATTGAATAAACTCTCTTTGCTGATGCCTCACTTGATCCTATAACTTACATCATTCTTCTGTCATGTATTCTAGAATTTTCTCAGCCTCAAATACTTCTTCTAGTAGTCTAGGTTATTTCACTAGTATGGTGACCCAGACTTTCAATCCTGAATGATCTGCTGGTCATTAATGCTAACATGTCATTATTTGGCCTTGTTTGCTCTGCTTGCTAGTTAAAACTGGAAATGACAGAATAAAAAGCTGACCAGTTAGATCAACTGATCATCACACACATTCAGTCCTGCTTCCGTAGGTAAGGGAAGTCCTGCCTCTCATGATGGTCACAGCAAAGTAATGCCACAGTTACAGTAAGCACTTTCTGTGTTTTGCAGTTTATGATACAAGGAGTCCAAAATGACCTTCTTAACGTTAAGAGTTTCAAGTTTAGTGGATCTCTTACTATATCCTCAATTGAAAGTGTATCCCTCTTCAAACACCTGCACATTTACTGAGCTTATACACTGATGAAATGAATTTCTTAGGTGAAGCACTTGAAGTGATGGTAAGTGAAACAACCCTGACTTCCTTTGTAAAAAAGTCCACTTTGTGTCCTACCAGTATCTTGAAGATGATATAATGTGTGATTAAAACAGAGGATCCAAGTTCACTGTCTGCTATTCACAACACGTTTGACATAGAGTAGGCTATTAAATCTCAATGTACACATTTTGAGATTCTACTGCAGGGGGCCAAGTAACATCTAAGTTTTCAGATGTTGGTGTTGAGTGTATGGAGGAATGATAACCTTCACTGGCAACATGTGTTAATCCTGGTCAGGGTGTGTCTTTGCCCTTTCAGGGGGAATAAGACTGATAAAGGCACTTGCCACAAGTTGACTGGGCTGGCTGTCCTTTTCGAGGAGAAGGTTCCATAGTTGTGGCTTACCATAGTTCTTGTTGTGAACAAGTCTTATTGCTATGGCAACAAAAACACCAAAACAACACCCAGGATTTGGAGGCAGATTAATTTTATGTCGATGGGCACTGATCAGGATCCTTTCCAAAATACCAGGCTCTCATCCTTGGTAGTTTGGGGCTTAAGTGGGATAAGCAAGCAGGAAGTACAGAAGCAGAGAATTTGGCTGTCTTTGATTGGTTCTTACAATATGTACCATAGTGACCAGTTATGCATCACAGTGACCAGCCATTTCTAGGAAACAGTAGTAACAGAACTGTAGTGGAATTATTATGCCCAGGAATTATTATCAGATTATATTGTTCAGAAAATGTATGTTATGACTATCACTGCTTCTAAATCACTGTTTTCAGTTACCTGGGTAACTGAAGCATAGTGGTTGGGCAGGGCCATTTTCTGGTACAATATAATTAACATTGGTATTTTAAGTATATATCGCTATTCAAATTTCTCTTCAACCTCCTTCACTCTTTTACTGTTAAAACTTCGCTAGAAATGTTAATGAACTTGATATTGTCCCACATGTACTTCATGATAAGTTCATTTCATTTTAACCATATTCTCTATTCTCCAGTTTAAATACTTTTTACTTCTACCTTGTGCTTTTAAAGCCTTCCTTTTAAGGTATCCCTTGTGTTATTAAGGTCATCCATGAGATTCTTAACTTCAGATGTTTTATCTTTTTTCATCTTAGAATAGCACAATCAATACCCCACCTTGGTTTTTCATTTGACATGAACAAAGGTGACATCTACTATCTGCTAGAAAACTGAAAATAATGGGAGTTTTGCAATCTTTTATCCATGGACTAGAAAGAAATAAGCCCCGTAGAAGGAGTTTGGGCAAGCAATCTGATGAAGAATAAATCTATTTTTTATTACTTTCAAAAAGTGCTTCAATGAAGACTCATTATTTATAATAAACTTTCATCCTACTCAAATTGTCATTTACAAATAACTGAAATGTTTAGTAGTTTATGAATACCAAAAGTAGATTACTTGCAAGTAGAAAGAGGTCCCAGACATCAAGCCCAAAGGGAAGAGGGAAGGGGACCATAAAAAGATTTCAGGGACATCGTGTATGTGTACCAAATGCCCACAATAAATATAAACATTATCAATTGCTAACATGAGCTAAGTAATAACTAAAATAACCATGAAATGGGGAAAGGGCATCTAGAGATGAGAGGAACTGTGAGAGGAGAGGAAAGTAAATAAAATGAGTCAAGATATTTTATTAACATGTATCTACTCCCTAAAATGAACACAAACCACGTACTTCTAAAAATAGCTGATTCTATTTTTAGCAAAATTAATTAAATGTGGAAATAATTTAAATGAATAGTGAAACATGTAGGAGTGACAGAGTTACTAAAAACTTAGGGATGACCTATATACATTGATTTTATTTCCTTCTCTAAATTTCACTGAAGTGAACAAAAGTAATAAAACTTAAGATGGAATTTCTAGTAATGATTTTAAAAATCTTAGTTGTTAGAATGCTTAATTTGTATGTCAATGGAGTAAACCACGTTACGCAGATATTTGGCCCTATTCCAGTCAAATATCATTGGAAAATATTTCTAGTTGACAAAATTAAACCAACAACTCCCCCTTACTTCTCCAGCGTCCACCCTACTCTGCTGAATTGCCATTGCACTGTGCCAGGACCACACAATCGATTCTTTAATATAAACAATGGAATGTTATTCAGCAAAAGAGAAAGAAGTCATGTAATTTCCAGGAAAATGGATAAAACTCAAAGACAGCTGTCACATGTTTTCTCTTGCATGTGGAATGTTAGAAACTTGATGACAATATAAAATTAGAAGAGGGACAAAGAAGCAAGGTAAAAGGAATGGAAGAGAGAGGAAAAGGGAGGGGAGGTGCAAGCCACAGTATCAGGGAGGGCGACTCAAACAAAGTATGATATACGTGTGCTTATACAGAAAAAGAACACAGAAAACCATTAGTCTGTACAATTAATATGAATACATAAAAATTAAATCACATATGGGGAGAGTACTATCTTTTTCCAATTCTATTGGAATCACATTCTCTCTGAAGAATACTGACTAAAGTAGGTATCGCTAGCACAGTAGAACTTTTCAACCATTTCCGAAAACACGATGTTAATGCGTTTGAATTGAGAAACAAGCCAAAATAAGAAATCTTCAAAACAACAAAAGATTGTGGAACGGGCTGCTGAAGCAAGCGCTGAAGTCTCTCCAGCCTATCCCCAAGAAAACCTTAGTGCTCTGTGAGGACGTGAGCCAAAATAAAGAGAAATCACAATGTTTTGACAATGTTCCGTCTCACTAATTAATAATAAAATGAAATACTAACACTGGAGAAACAAGCATACTCACCAAGGTCAAAACTGTTTTACTACAAGCATTGCAGTATACTATTATACTCGTAGTAAATTATAAAGTACAAGAACACATATTGGAAATAATTCTAAATAAATTTAGAATTCATAGTGACACTTAAAGTCACATATTCAAGATAATACAATTTTGCCTTTGGTGAAATATATCTTTTCAAGCAGAGAAAACTAAAATTATGTGGAAAAAATAAAACAGGCTTTAATCTAGAATGTGTGATGTTCTTTTTATTGAAAGTTTGCAGCAAGAGTATAAATAAACTATCATTTTTAGTACATGTTACACAGAATTTGTATAAGTAACGATTTAACATAAACCTTGCACGGTCTTTAGATTCCAGCAAGCAACCTTTCCTTTGTTACTCTAGAAACTGGATGGATAATTTCTCCCTTATGATGGAAGCAACTTTTTAAGAGAAGAGACTAGGCATACAATAGTATTATTTGAGCTTCTGAAACTAGATTTAAGTTATATAACTAATGTTCTTCAACTTCTATTAAACTTTACTCCAGAACTAAATATATGTCACTAAAACAACAGAACTGTCTGTATCGCTCTACAAAAGATGACTTCGTTATTGCTAATGTGTAGGCCTTGTACGAATGGATGCAGTGTGGTCACTGGATATGTCTAGACTCTTCTTCATTTTCACAAACAGTGCGGATGTTCTGGGCTGGTGTGGCTGGGTGCCTTGGAAAACTGTGCGTTCACTTGAGTTATTAGGCTTCCAAAAAACTTTTTTTTTTTTTTTCCTCTAAGGTTTATAATTTTTTTTAACTCCTATGCTGCAAAATGTACTATTAAAACACATTAGGAAGAGAAAGTAGTGAATTAAATTTTAAAAAAGCAGACACAGAAACATTCTCCATAATCTTCACTTTGGCTGGGAAATACAGGGAAAGTTACTTGATAATTTTCTAATAACAATCAGATGATGAACACAGAAGGAAGAACTGGTACAAATACAGACCACCGAAATTCCTCTGCACAGGCTAGTTTATTTCTCCCATTAGATCCTGACATGGGATGAATAAGAACCCTGCAGAATGAACATGTTATTAAATTTTGGAGGACAGATAAAGAAACATGTTAATTTCATTCAAAGAATATTATTTGGGGTAGCTGAGCATCATGTGTTGCTCCCTGTATTATTTATATGGAATACAGTAGTAAATGTGAATTAATCCTGGGCCAATAGTGACAGTCGAGAGAAGTGATGTACATAAATTTTGTCTAATTCACACCAATTTTAGTGATCGTAATGAGCATCAAGGGTTAATGGAAGGGCTGAGGATTTAGCTCAGCGGCAAAAGCGCCTGCCTGGCAAGCGCAAGGTCGTGAGTTCGGTTCCTGGTACCGGAGAAAAACCAAAAAAAAAAAAAAAAAAAAAGGGTTAATGGACTGCATATTATCTCTAAAAGTGAGGTGCTAGTAACGACACTTGCACAGACCCCTGAGACGCAGAGCCATGTACGCATCAATGCGGACAAGGTGGGATTCATCTCCCCCGAATTCTGATAGCACATTTTTCAGTAAATAAGAATGGCAACAATCAACAAAGCACACAGGGGAAATTTTTAACAAGAACGTTTTCAAAGTGAATATCTGTAGTAAGATTCTTCTAGCTTTTCTCCAAGACATATAAAATCAAAATCTGACAGTTTCCTATGAGCAGTACAAAGGGACAGTGATATGGAAGGCATGCTGTATTTATCCTGAAATGTACGACTGCATTATGAAAAATGTGTTAATAAAATAAGAAAATTATCCTAAGAGGTTTGTAATTAACTCAGTGTCTATATTTTAGAAGAAATGTACTAAAATTCTAGAATCAAAGTATATGTATTGTAAAATAAAAACCAAAATAATGCAATTACTTCAGATTAATATTTTTTTTTGGTACCGAGAATTGAACTCAGGACCTTGCACTTGCCAGGCAGGCACTGTGCCATTAAGCTATCTCCCAGGCCAAGATTAGTATTTCTTAATTATATATCACTTCCTGAGTATCTTTATTACCATTACCACTATGGATTTTAGGTTGTTATTCAACTATTTAAATAAAGAAATATATGTATACATAAACAAGCATATATGTTTATGTATAGAACTCTCTCTCTGTGTATATATATATATATATAAATATATATATATATGTCATAAAGAATCAGAAAGGAAAAATCATTGTTATAATATACATTAAATATATACAATATAAAAATGTATTAAAAGAAAAATTTGAAAATATTGTATAGCTAGCAGGAAGACAAGGAATAGAAAAGAACCCAATAGGTCTGTGGAATATTTTCCATTATAATTCTTGCATATTCATATTTTCCATATAATTCATACTTCCATATAATTCTTGCATCAGTAAATTGAGCCAAAATTTAGACAAAGACTGAATACAAAAATTTAAAGATTGAATAGAAGCTGATTTGCTGCTGTTGTCTTAGAAGCTGACACCCTCTGTATAATACTAAATATTTTAATATAAAATATTACATGAAAATTTCTAATAGAGTATGAGAAATTTTGAGCCCATAAGGCACCATTTTGGGAAAATGTTACAAAAGGTAATTGGTGCTATTTGAGATTGCTTGCCATTTCAAATAATGAAGTAAGTATCCAAATATCAAATTGAACTTGAATAGTGAGGAATGACAACCTGCTAATATTGACAGAGAATTTAGACAAAATGTGAATAGTTAATATGCATCATACATCAGCTGTTCACATCAGAAGCTGCATGGAGACTTGATCGAGTAGAAACCTCCAAAAGATCTGTGTATCTTTTGGAGAAGGGATATTACATGGTAGTCAGCTACTTTTTCTTTCTTTATTTTTTATTTGAAAGATAAAAGAACAAAAACATATTAACAAACACACATACATTTGGAAAATAACACAGAAACAATACAAGCAATACATAATGTCAGACAAGGTGATAGGAAATTAACAATGGTGGTTGTATTACACATTGATTTCTTCAAAGTGGTTACTCAGGAAAACAAATACAGACATGTAAGACTGATCAAACAATTAATCATTAACTGTTCCTTTCAATAGAGCAATAAAAGTCAGTAGTACAACTATGTTAGCTATCCTGTGCATACATATATACATATTTTCCCCTTCTTTCTTTTCTCTTTTCCCTCATCCCAGTTGTATGATATATGTGCACCCAGGGTTATAATGCATGATTTGTAATAGCTAAATCATGGGAGGAACTCAAATGCCTATCCACTAAGGGATGAATAAAAATCTTGTGGCATTTTTACATAATGGGATATTACTCAGCTATAAAGAAAGCTAATCTCAAGGCTTTTATAGGAACACAAAGGCTTTTCTATGGACACAACTAGAGACCATATACATAAGCGAATTAAATCAGACCCACATGTGTAAACACTGTATTGTTTCACTAGTGTAAGAACCTGAAAGAGTGAATAAAATCTAGGAGGTACAATAGACATTGTGAAATGACAGGCTACTGTTTGACTATTTCTCTCTGTCATCTGGCCTTGGTCAACCAGAGTGACTGACAGGAATACAGTGGAATTCAATAGTGAATCAGTCTGGAAAGCATTTAATGTCTGATCCCGAGTTTAAGGAGGCAGAATCCCTACCTGCCTTTGGCGGCTGCCTTGAGACACCAGATTTCTGCAAAACGTAATCTGAACCTTTGATTACTTTGCAACTCATTTTTAAAATAGAAGAGATATATACATGTTGTATATTTATTGGCTGTTAGGGAAAAAATGAAATACAGGAACTACAGAAGATGCAAAAATAAAAATTCTATTTAATCACTTCTCAATATGCACACTAAATTTCTTTCTTTACTGGGGAGAAAATTTTGTCTGCTTACTTCTAATGCAGAGTGTTGCACACACACACACACACACACACACACACACACACACACACACACATATATATGTGACATGTTATGGTCCTTGAAAAATTTACACATGCACAGGGTCAAAGTTAATTAAAATAGTTTTCAAGAGTCTATATTTGTTATCAGTTGTAGATACAAGTAATAGTTCTCATGTTTTATTGTGCTTGAGAATTTAATTCAGTATACTATAGTGTAGAGGTTAAATGGAATAAATCTGAAAACCCCTACGATCTATACATATTTTCAAGTCTATGGACATGGGAAAAACTGTAGTCTCGTAGTTTAATTTGGTAACCATCAGGAATAAGGAGAGAAGTAATCATTCTGGTAATTTTAAACTTATTAGCCCACAAGGATGGGTGACAGTGGTTTCAAAATTTAAGGTAATATAACACTTCGGCTTAATAATGGAACGATTCTTCCAATGTGATGAACAAACACAGACCCGTCGTCTTGGGCAACATGACTTATTGTCAGTGTCTCACGTCCTACATCTAGCCGTGTGCTACTCTGCTTAGAATCCCTCTGACGTGAAAATTTAAACCTGTATCCTCACTGCTCTGCTTCTAATTCACCACTTAGTAAGTAATGTCTGTGCCTCATTTCTGAAAATTTTGCAGTTGAAATTGTGAAGTTGGTGAGAATTATACAAAAGATGAATGACTGGCAAGCTTCATGTGTACTGGGAACTGTAGAAATGACAGTTCCGAGTAATTAATATAACAGTTCTCTTAAATTTACTATTTATTTACGATGAGCACATTTGAAATCATCTGTTCTATTTATATATATTTAATCCATTATTATTATGATATAAGCACATGTATGTCTCCAAACATCACAGCTTTCCTCACAGGTGTGCGCAGATGTCAATCAATGTATCAGTAAAACATTTACAAGTTTAATCAGCTGTAGAATTGGAAAGATGACTCTAAATCTGGAAGATGATTTGGCAGAAATAATACAGAAAAGTAGGGATATGAGTACTCCATTCTGCACATAGCTCATATAAAATTTGTACATACAATTAGGAAAAATAATTGTCCCCTGTTTGTCATCCTTCTTCAAATAATCAAAATTTTCTTCTGTGGCGCTACCATAAACCCTTCCTCTCTTGTTCATAAAATATTCGTTAGGTTCCTTGATTCAAGTACATCACTGTATATTAATGCTGAATATCACGGGTAACTAAAATTCTAACCTAGTATAATACAGAAACCAAGACCACTGAGTGTGCTGAACTCTATGCAGTAGCTGCAAAGGTGGATAAGTATACTTCCTGGCCAATTATGACGTTCAGAAGTTTTTAGCCTCTGCTTACATTTATTAGTTGAGGAATAATTACTTGACCCAAGATAGATGACAGGAACTTAATAAGAGAATATGTTTAAAATCACTGTGACAGAAAATTTTTTATCCTTTACAACTATGAACAATAAAAATAACATATTTGGAATTGTGAAGGGATGTTAGCTAACAGCTTACCTTAACACTGAATCCCTTCAAAGGAAATATAGAAAGACTCGACTGACAGCATTCCTGAAGCCTACGGCTTAATCTAAATGAAAATGCAGGGCTGGGGATTTAGCTCAGTGGCAAAAGCGCCTGCCTGGCAAGCGCAAGGTCGTGAGTTCGGTTCCCGGTACCAGAGAAAAACCAAAAAAAAAAAACAAGAAAGAAAATGCAAAACTGAACATGAAATTTTATATTCTATGAGGTTATAGTATATTATTTTTGTCACAACAAATTTGACTTCATTTTCCAGGAAAAGTAGCCATAGAATCATAAAGAACTAATTAAATATTGACAACATAATATAACTGTAAAATCAATTCTCCTGGTCTACCAATAATAGCAAAATATTCGGGAAAGGTCAACAAAATAAAACCTTGGTATAGAAAATATATATCTATATTTCATAGTAACCATGTGAAAACTTAAAAAACAGAATATTTGTTATTTGTTTAAGGATGAGACATACTTTCAAAATGTTTATCTTTGAAAAAGCGATGCCTTCATGTTTTGGTATGTATAAAAAATTTCATAAATACTATTATTTTATATTTCAGTAACATTGACAATTTATTCATGAACAATAACATTAGCTTATGTTTGGAAATTCAAATCAGAAACACTGAGAAATAAATATGTAAGGACAGTGACTACACGAATGTATTCATTTTTAAACCTTCAAATAATAAAAGTGGTTCTAAAGTATGCAAATAGCCATTTTATTTAAGGAGAAATGCTTTGGTGAATTTAACAACTACTGACTTCATAAGACCAACTTTCAAAAACGGTATTACCATATTTCAGATTGTACATTATCATGTGAACATATGCTTTGAACTCAATCAAGGCATAACGTATAAAGTCAATGGACTTCTTTTTAAACAGAATGAAGTGCTGAAAGTAGTTGGTTCGTGTCCACCAATTTGTAAGACTATCATGGCATACATTAAGTTTTTGACGCTTGTCAGTAGCAAAACACAATTTTATCATCTATTAAAAATATCTAATATAATTTTCTCTGGGCAAAGGAGAGTCTGATTAACATTTTATAATTCAGACCTCATTAATAATAATAATATATATATTAGATTAATTTTTCCCGACTTTTTCACTTTTTTACTTAAGATAAGCTGGTGAAAGTTTCCAAGATTTAGTTGCCTTAATTTTCTTTTACAATATATATGATACAGGTATTTTATCATTCTAATACACTTTGGCAGAGTAAGAAATCTTCTGAGAGTCTCTAAACTTCTTAATGCAGGGTTTTTATATGTCCTTTTGTGTTTCTCTCTCCTCAAAAGAAGTTCTTGACTCTTCCAAGACTGTGACACTTATATTGAATGAATAAATAAATGCCTACCGTATTATATACTTGCATGAGTCTTTATTACACATTGTTTCTGTGTTTGTTAGAAATACTAATGAGCTCATAATAACATTGTCATCAGGCAGACAACTTGCTCTCTGATGGATGACTAACAGATCAATATTCCTCTCCGTATGTGGTGTTATTTACATTTATTTTATTGAAAGCTGTTTTCCATTTATATTAAAATTCAAATACCATGCGAAAGGATTCTAAAATCATACCAGTGATGGAAGCTATCTCCTTTCACTGAGAAAGAGATAGATGAAAATTGAAATTAAACAAGGGCTACCTGCTAACAAAAGCAGAATCAAACAAAAGCTGTAAAAGAAATGTTGTCTTTTTAGAACAAATAACTTAAAATACAGCTTAAAAGTTTCCTGTAGCTTCTACTGTATCATTTTACTAAGTAGAAAGCTGACATTCGCAGTAGTATTGAAATGCTCTCTCCCTCCACCCTCACACCCTCTATTCCTTTCTTAATTCTCTCTTTTTCTTTCATTTCATTACAGAGGCCACTGGTACCGAATCTCAAAAAGACTAATATTTCTCTGTTGTTAGCTAAAAATAACAGCTGAACAATGAAATGGCAATACTAATCATACTGTTTTGTCTACCTACCTTCGATACGAAGCTGTGATGGTGTAATAGCTGCATAATCAAATAATTACTGACATTAATAAAAATGAACACTCCATAGATAATAATGATTATATTTATTGCAGAAATAAATTTATGTGTTGTAACTCACCTCATGTATTATAAATTCACTGGAAAGAATTATACATCAATAGGAAGCTTCTATTTTTGCTGCAGATGAGGAGCAAATATTATATTTCAAATAAATAATTGTTAGTTTTGAACATATTTTTCACTAAGAATAGTTATCAGTTACAGAAATTTGTAGCATTTAATGAGGTATATTAAATGTCTTTCTTTTAAATAATAAAATATAAAATGTATAGAATGTACTTCACGAAAAGAATTTTTATTGTATACAATTCAAGAAATTGCAAAGGGGCAGGATTTCTTTTCTTTTCTGGAACCGGGAATTGAACTCATGATCTCACACTTGCCAGGCAGGCACTGCTCCACTGAGCTACATCCCCAGCCCTGACAAATTGTGAAGGAGTAAAAATAAAATTTCATTTATTCCCCCACAGAATATTTTAAAAATATACTCAGTTGTGTATTCCACAGATTGTTAAAATATATTGATACATGATTTATTTGACTACCTTTCTCATTTATATCATATTGAAGAACAAGGTGTTAGGGTTTGGGTCTAGATGTCCCCTCAAAGCTGAATGTGGTCATGAGGCTTTATCAGAAGTGGCTGACTCTAAATTGTGTAATGCTGGGATTAAAGGTGTGTGATTTAATTGCTAAATCCACGGATTGGTTTGGCACTACCCTAATCCCAGCAGTCTAGATAAAAATATAAAGAACAGAAAGAAGCTTGTATTCCTTGCTTGTTGCTTTTGCTGTTTTCTGCCACCATGAACTATTGCCCCTGTCCATGGGCCACGCTGCTTTGGAGCCAACTGACTATGGACTGAAACCTCCACAAACTGTGAGCTAAATAAAGCTTTCCTCTCTCAACTTCTGGGTGTTGAGTATTTTGTTTCAGCAATGAGGCAAAAGTAACTAAGACATAGGTGATTATAATATTTACTATTTTATGTGTTGTATATTGTAAACAGTATAATTGTGAATTTATTATTAGTGAAAGTGTAAACATATTAATGGTTGATATCAGAATGCTTTTTTCCTAGTTGGAGGACTGTTAAATTATTTTTAACTTTTCTTTCTAAAATTGAACTATGATGAAATTCTTTTACAATTACTATTATAAAAATGTCTTTTATATTAGTCTTTTAAATCATTAGTAGACATTATGGTAATTGTCTCTACACATTATTACAAAAATATGTGTTATAATTTTAATGACTATCTTTCAAATTTTCTTTCACATAATTTTGTAAATTGATTTATACATCTGTCATATTTTGATATGGTTGTTTTAACTGGTATTTTTAATATTTTACATATTAAATTTTTATCTGTGCATTATACACAAATTTATTTCACCTTTGTAATTCATACCTCCTTTTGCTGTTAATTTTACAGTAGTTATAATTGGTGGTGAGTGGTGATATGTTTGTGTTTGTGAGTTACATTTCTGTATGTGTTTAAGGTACCAGAAAGATGACTTAGAATATACATCAATTTTATGTTTCTATTAGCTTCCAAGGTACAATTGCAATAAACTGCAAATTTTGATATGCAATCTATTAGCTTCTTGAAATACTCCTAAGCCAGTCTCATAGTTACTTAGTTACACATTTATTTATTTACATATCGATATTACAATATATTTTAGCATTTCCTAACTATTTTCACCATAGGTTTTGAACATTTTCTGTTTTGCTATAGATATTATATTGTTATACTGAATGAAAAGTTTCCTTTACATGCATATACACATACACATATATTATAAAAATGTATTTATTGTATATATATTGAGTTCAATGTGATATTTCAACACATAAATATAGTTTACTTGAAAATTAAAAACCTATTGAATGGTAATCTCAAATTTTTTCTGATTCTAATACTGAGAGGTTTCTAAAGAGGATTTATTTCCTTAATTAATAATAATAATTTATCTTTGTATTTGAAATTATTTCTCTCTTCTAAATTTATTTTATTTCATAAATCTTTTAAAATCATGTTATTTGGTACCTTGGGTAACAGATCTGAATACATTAGTTTCTTTTTTTTCTTTTTTGGATACATAAGTTTCTGTCATGTGTTTGAAGTAAGTTTAAGAAAGGTGTCTCTCCTAAACAATGAGACCATTCCTATGTATTTTGCATATTTCTTTAAAACAAAACAAGACACACAAAACTCTTTTCCTTTACCACAATTGCAAGAGCAAGATGGACTAAGCCAAGTCCTGTTTGACTCAAGGCATTCACTACGAGATGTCCAGAGAATCAGATACTGTGGTCAATCAGAGAAGCCGCCTAACAAATTTGCACCCAGGTGAGATTTGTCTTCTTGTAAACAGAACTCAGAAGTTTAAGCAGAATGAGAAACTGAAAAGGGGTTTGGAGGCTTGTGAGAGGGAGAAGCTCTGTGTGTAAACCAAAACCTACATTTTCTAAAAAGCTATTATGATCTCTTTCTCTCTCTCTTTTTTTTTTTTCCTTCTATGAAAATACTTCTCAGAAAAGTCCGGGCTACACAATTTTCTAAGATGAAGCAAAGGAATTTTTCTCGTCTCCCTGACAACTGTAACATTTTTTGGAGCAGAGTTCTACCCTTGGCTGAATGTGGAGGTGATGTGGTGGAGTTGACAGTAGGATATAAAAAGGCACAGAGCAACGGCGCCAGCGTTTGTTAGTCATCGTAGTAATTCACAGCACAAACTCTTGAGAAAGTACAATTGAACTCCGGTGTGCTTTTGTTTGTTTTCCAGAAAACACATCATTGAACTTTCTTCAGGGATCCTACGAATTTCTAACGCTGGAGGAATTACTTTGCTGGAGAAAGAGGAATACATGGAGTACAGGCAACGCACCTTTTACCACATCGCCATCATTTCACAAGAGGCATCTTGGAGGTCACTTTATCAGAGGATTGGGTCTTGCTGTATTATTTCAGTTGTTTCTGCTTTTCTTCTGTGAACCCTTAAGAATCATACTTTTCATCAAATAACAGTCATATTTAAGAACATGAGCATCATGAGGTCTGCTATTCTTGAGGAAATTTTAAATTTACAACCGCACATCCCTGCCAAACTGTTGTTCTGGACTAACAACACTTAGGAATGAAACACAGGGGATATCAAAGCCATGCACTATCACTTTGTTTTCCTTAGTATGTTGGACCTTGGCTCGAATTTGCTCTGGGATTTTAACACTTGAAAGAAATAGACTTGTTGAAACTTTGTAAAGTCATGAAAGACCTTGCTTTTGATCACATTGTTCCTGGACACATCCTTGGAGTCTGAGATCGGGCCAATGTCCAGCGAGTTTCCCTGCCTCTCTTGGATGGAGAGGCAGTGGGAAGCATGCTGGGGAGTGAAGGGCGGATTTTCTCACTTTGCCTTGCATCTCATTTGAGGCTTTTATAAGTTAGTAGATTCTGTACACGATCGCTTATTTCTCTGCAGTCTTCAGAGGTCAACTTCTACTTACTTTGCTTAAACTTTGTAAATATATTTAATTTAGCTACACACATTACTCACACTTTTCTTTCTGTTTTTGTCTTAATAGCTGCACATTTGCCCTTAGAAAGGATGATAGAGAAGCTAAAGCTGCAACTATTGGGCATTAAATGGCAGCTTCAAAACTGACTTTTATCACTATAAAGATTAATGGCATGATGATGCAGGGATGAATCAGAATCAAATCTTACATCTGCCAAGTACATATGTTACGTTGCTGGCCCACAGTTCTTCTACTGTTATCATCATCGTCATCATATCATCTGCAACCATGTAATTTCAGTAGAGAAATGATAAAATAACCATCTGTCCTTCAGGGTGAAATCCGTTACATATTCTCTGGAATTTTTGAAAAATATTTGGTCAATTTTAAGCAGTCTGTTATTAGAGTAGCAAGCTCTTATAGCTTCTGATATCCATCTTCTCCTGGTTAACCTCATAAAATCATAGGTTTTTCTTGAAGAAAAAGTACTTTTTCCAAAGGGTATGACATTATCTAGGAAAGCCATTTGGGGGTCTGATTGACTTTCAACTATATGAGGTTTAGAAATTTTAGTCTATGAAATCATGACAAGGCAGAGAATATTGGTAAAAATATGAGGGTTCAATCTGTTCACGGTCCACCTTATTTGTTCCCCAAATAGGTGTGATTTCAGAATTCATAGTAAGAACAGGTTCAGGAGGTTAATGGAGAAACTAGAGAATTTCAGATGTAACACTCTTCCCTGTATCACTGATCATCCCTAGCACCAAAAAAGTTAAACATTTGTCAGGGCTCTGAATCAATTCTCCAAAAATCACTTTCTGAAAATCAATTTACTAAAAGTCAATTTACCAAAAATCAATTTTCTGAAGCATCAGAACTGCTCAGAACATACAGTTCCTTAAATTGCACTTATCTTCGCCACTTTATCGTGGAGGCAGAACGGGACAGAGGCTACAGCAGACACAGAGGTTAAAGAACTCTCTCAGGAGGCGGTACAGATACAGGCGAGAGCAATGTGAAAGAGAAGGGTAACACAGAAATCCCTCACAGAGAGCCCATGTGCCTAAAGTAGAGAGAGGGAAACCCAGCCCAGTGACGGGGGCAGCTCTGGAACATTACTGAGCTGAGCTGTCAACTCACACAACCTTGAAGAAGACATGTTGAAGAAAAGACAGTTTGAAAAGCAGTGCTAAATATCAAGGCTACAAGACCAACAGAAGTGCCACTTCCCCTCCTGGTTACAGTCATGAGTCTGAGAATCGGCAAATAAGCTCATGTCTGTATCCCTCACATCTGACATAGATTACTAGCACATATCATCTCATATAAGTAATCAACATTACAAAGACCAATAATGAGCTGATAAGTCAGCATACAAATATGAACCAGTGATCAAAATGAAATGGGGTATGACAGAAAGACAGAGATACAGACGCAGAGAGAGGCCAAGAGAGAAACAGAGACAGAGAGACAGAGACAAGAGATCAAGGTACATAGAGACATAAAGAATGAAAGAATTTTGTCCAGTAGTAAAGAAACTAAATCTGTTTATGATACGATAACTTTAGGTTCTCCCATGTAATAAAAAGAATTTTAATTTGTTTGCAATTGAAATTTTTTTCAAAAAATGGTGTGTTAGATATTGCTTAGGTATAGTAAACATTTTCCATTTGATCGGCTTTTAAAATTTCAATTGATAAATAAAATTATATGTATTTACTGTGTGCAACATATATACTCATATATATATATATTATAATAGGAAAGTTTTTTGTTATGCTTTTAAAGGTCGATGGTGGGCAGGAATGCTTAGGATACCTATCCATTTTCAGAACCTGAAAAATTGAGCAGAAATGTATTTGCAGTCATTGTTCATGAGTGTTTGTGTTTGGAGGAGTTAGCCTGAAGAAGAAAATGTAGCATTTCTCTGTGAGGTAAGTGTCATAGTAAAGAAAAGAAAGAATTTGTCTCCACTTTTAGTCTGCCAGTCTACAGGCACTTAGGGGAAATTACTATTTTTTAAGTAAATAATTTACCTTTTCAAATTTTAAAAAACACAAAATATTGTTTTATGTTTTCAAGTACTCGGTGTAAATGAGTTGTATTACACTCATAAGCGAGTGCTGGCGATGAGCAGGACAAACATATTAATGTATGTGCTCTTTCTGTCAGTTTTAGGACCAGGTCACAGCATCAAAATTTACCTCAGATGTCATGAGAATTAAGAAGACGCCTGTTATTCTCTGAGAGGCATCCGTTAGTGTCTGGCACATATTAGCAGTCGTTGTGTCTTCCAAAGGTCATACGTGCATCATCACCGATTAAACATTCAGCTTTTCACAACACAAAGCTGGGTTCCTTTCCTATGGTATTGTACAAAGTTGGATGTTTCTTATTTCATGTTTTTTTTTTAAAGTGGAAAATTGAGAGGAACAGCTCAATCTAGTGGATTAAGAGTAGTACCATTATTTGAATATTTCTAAACATAGTTTTGTACCATAAATGAGACAGTTTTTTTAGAAATTTCCTAAGCATTTGATACAAAGATATCACTTGCAATGTGAAATTACTTCTCACTTTGTGAGTATAGCTAATAAAAT
The DNA here is from genome assembly GCF_000276665.1 of Chinchilla lanigera. NCBI lineage: Eukaryota > Metazoa > Chordata > Mammalia > Rodentia > Chinchillidae > Chinchilla > Chinchilla lanigera. The sequence continues at coordinate 4,421,601 of NW_004955472.1, read as the reverse complement.
TAAATGTTATAAAAAGAAAACATTGATATGTTCATGTGGAAAAGAGAATAAATTATTTAGATTGGCATTAAGCTAAAAATTATAGAAAACCCAACATATCACAGTTATATTGATAGCAATTTTATTTTCTCACATAATAAGTCTAAGGTCAGACTAAGGATGATTACAGTTTCAGTGGAAAGTGCTTAGCCTCTCCCCCTGTCTTTGTGCTCCATCCCCTTCACCTACTTGTGTTTGTATCGACAAACAAGGATGGACTCTGCAAGTACATGCTGCATGTTATGCTCACATCTCAAAAGCATAGATGAGTTCCCAGGGGGAGTAGATGAGTGTGACTACTGTACATATTCATTTATCCACAGTACAGTCATATGGTTATCCTAGCCCCAAGGGGATTGGAAATTTGAGCGTTCCTTTTCCTGCTTAAATCAATGGAAGGTAAGTGAGAAAATGGTTTTATATGTTTTTTTGTTTTATATGTTTAATGGTTTATATGTTTAATGGTTTGTATGTTTAATGGTTTTATATGTTTTATGTTATTTATCTACCTATAAATAGTTGTTACCAAAGTTAATCTGAGTAAACCAAATTAATTATCCTGATGAAAATTATTTCTTTTTGAATGGATTTCAGCCATCTATGTTTCACAGCCGACTTCTCAAAAATGGCAGGTGAAGTAAGTATTGCAGTCTTTTTCACTTTGTTTACAGACAAGTTCTTATTTCACAGTCTTATGCACAATCTCTCCTTGAAACTATAGTAATTTATATTTTACCTTAAAAGTATATTTTCCTTCAAAATGATCATTAAATATGATGCAGTGAAAACAATAGTGCTTCTCACTGTATTAGTCACTTCTCATCGAGAAAATAACGTATCTCACTTACATAATTTAGAAAGGGGTCATTTATTTTTCTTCACAGTTTCAGAGGGTGCAGTCCATTATTGGGTAGCTTCAACTCAGAAATGTTATGGTGGAGGGAAGCTGACTGACCCATGCAGCCAGAAAGCACATAGAGCACAAAGAGTCATCGATATGCGTACTATGTACCCTAGACACACGTGTTCCCGGGAATCCACCTTCTCAGATTTTTCCCCATCTCCTAACGCCACACTCCACTTTGAACTCATCAGTGGATTAATCCAATGCTGGGTTTAGCATCCTTAAGATGCAATCAACTCCCAAAAGCCCCACGTCTGAACAATGAGACTGTTCAGGTACATTTTAGATCAATACCATAACTTTCATTCACATTCACACATTTACAAGCTAATCCTTAAGAATTTTTACTAAATGCCAGGTACTTATCTGTCTTGGTTACTTTTCTCTCATTGCCAAGACAAAAAAATCTGATGCTCAAAATTAATGAAGGAAAGGTTTATTTTGCTCACAGTTTGTGGAGATTCAGTCCACACTCAGCTGGCAACAAGGGAGAGTGGCACATGGCAAAGGGCAACAGTTCATGATGGTGGAAGACAGCAAAAGCAACAAGAGCAAAAGGGAGGAGCAGCAGCAAGCAAACCTCTTTCCCTCCCCTAAACTGTATGCAAGCTAACTGCCCCAGGGCTGTGTAGCACTCACACCCTTAATCCCAACACTGGACCATGGATCAGTCATAAACTGTAGAAGCCCACCCCATGACTGCATGAGGCTCTGGGGAGACATCCAGACATGAACCATAACACTGTCCATGTATAGGCAATAAAACAGTGAAAAATCACTGATAGTCCATCCAAAAGGATGTTATGTTTATGTGATTATGTATTCTTAAGTATGCAAAAGAACATATAGCTAGAATATAAACAAAGACCTTACTGTAATTTTAACACTACACTACTATAGTTAAGTATATAAAATGATATTTGTTGTATAATTACCTTTATTGAAAAAATTCTGTCAGTGTTATAAAATTCAAATCATAAGTATAATAATATACATAATTTTAAAGAAAAAAGCTTTCTAATAAAATAATCCTATAATATAGAATGTCATAGTAAAATGAATATATGTCTTATAATGAGTAAATATCTTATAATAAAAATGAGTTTATTGGGATCCAAAGTACAACTGATATTTGTTGTATGAATAAATTTACAATAATTTAGAGCTAGGTAATATATTTTGTTTTCTTTTCCTTAGCCCCATTTCACAAAATTTATACATTTGCTGCATACTTATTATTTTCATTGACTATTTATATTTTATAAATTATCTTAACTTTATTTTATATAACATTGAAAAAGCAGAAATTCATTATAACAAACATAATAATAAACATTGTATTACTTAAGTTGTTCATTAATTTTCAAATTTTTATATATCTCTTTTCAAGCCAGAAGTCCTTAAACTGATTTATAGTTATCACATTAAAAAACTTACATCTGAGATTTTAGTCACTGTGACAGTGATAGTTTGGGAAATGATTCATATTTGATATTAAGGTGTTGTTTATAAACACTGTTTATGCTTGCTAGGGGCCAAGAAACACTTTTTTTAAAAGTATATGTTAGAAGATGATCTTGACTGGAGTGTGCAGATGTATGTGAGAACTCTGTTGGAAATATTCAGTGGTTAACAGATCGAGCTTATAACCCATGCTGCTTTTAAGGGGTTTTCTTCTAATAGGTATATGTGACCCAGTGATTGAGTTTGATTTTACATCCAATGACAAAGTCTAATAGAAATATCCAGAAGGTGACTGAGAAAGAATGAGCCTTGATTTATACAGTTACATCTATTTTGGAAATAGGCTTTAAAATCATTAGCATAGACACTGAGGTTATGAGTGAAGATAGAACGTTCAGATAAAAGGAGAAAATAAGAAAGAAAGCAAACTTAGGAGATAAAAGCCTGTGTTGATGATGAATTAGACCAATTAAGTCATTAGTTTTTCACCAAGTGAATAGATTTTCTTCACTATTACTTTTTAAAAAGAACTTATAAAATGTAAGTAGAGTCAGTATGCAGAGCCGATACACTGCACAACTTCAGAGTAATATAGTCATTCTACTAAAAAACACTAATGTATATTCACTGCAGCACTTCTTAACATTATGGATTTTTGTCATTAAAATCCTACAGTTCCAACAAAACTGAAAGTAATTCTAGATTATATTGGTTTCTGCCTCATAAACTGCCTATTTTTGTTTTTGTTTTTCTACACAAATCTTTAAAATAATAATTAAGACTCAATAGATTCTTGAGAAACTACTTTCCATATTTCTTGAAGGTGTTTAAATTGCCATCTTTAATATCTAGAAAAACATAAATACTAGACTTACCTGTAACATAAGCAGAAGCTCTGTGTCTGTCCAACTGGTGCTACAAAGTTTTCATATTGTTATTTTTGCTTCTGACTTCCTTTAGTTCCTTAAGATCATAGTCAGTAACAAGATTTTCCATCTGTTCCCATGAATGCATGCATTAGAATTTAACAATGTGCTTTCACCTAATTGCAATTATAAATATTCAGGAAAATACACATAAATGGTCACAAAGTGAAAAATTCTACAACAGGGACTTAACAGTAATTTGTTTTAAATTTTCTCATATTCCAAGGTGGATCAGCAGAGATCTATAATCAGTCAGGATCCAGGTTTCCTTCCTTTACTGATGTTATCAAGTTGTTATATTAATTTGAAGACTACCCGTTTACTGTAGGAAAGAAAATGACAAAGCAGGCATGGATTGATTTAAGTGCCTGAAACCGGAACCAGTACACATCATCTCCATCTGCAACCATGATAAACTTAGTCATCGGACCCAAATACAACACTCTGGAAAGAAGGGCGAGAGTGAGGGGAAGAGAAATGTTCGTCAAGCCCTGTCTGCCCCACCACTGTACTGAGTAGATTCTTACAGATATGTAAGCCCTATACGTCTTTACATCCTAGAAGACATTCTGTCTCCCTGAGAACCTCTAGTTAAGGAACAGGTATAAAAGTCTCAATCAGAGCTAATTAATCTTCAGTGTGGGATCCTGCAGACACAGGTGTACATTAAAAATTACCCAACAATGTTGACTCAATAGCAATTTTTCATCATCTCATCACTTATTCATCTCAGGTTCATTTATGCATCTGCTGTGTCATTATCTCAGTTGATTATACCATTAGATTGAAATTAAATAGATCATCACATAAGTGACAAAAGTACTAATTACACAGACATTGTTGCAACATTGCTCATCTAAAGAATATTATTCATGGGATTTTATCTTTTCAATTAAGCCACCTATATAATAATGATGTAGACGGGTCAGTAGAATAATCAAATTGTTTTTGATAATCAAAATAACTTTCTTTTGTCATGTTTATACTAGTTATTTAAAATATTTAGGATAGGGCTGGGGATATAGCTCAGTGGCATAAATGCCTGCCTGGCAAGCACAAGGTCGTGACTTCAATCCCTGGTACGGCAAAAATAAATAAATAAATAAATAAATAAATAAATAAATAAATAAATAAAAAATAAATAAATAAAATATTCAGGATATAGTTAAAGCAAATTGTGATGGTAGGTGAACATTTGCCATAACCTGAGGAATTTAAGCTTTATAAAGAATAAATATAAAATTATTATTCAAAATTATTCTTCACATTGACAAAAGAGGTTTCAAAAAGTTTTATCACTGCAAAATTCCAAATCTAAAGTAGAAATCCACTTATTTTAATAGAAATGTCTATGATAATTTATGAGAGGCAAGAAAAAGCCGCAACTGCTTTCTACGACTTTTGCCATATGTATAATGAACTACCATGAATAGTATGACATTTCAATCACAGAGATGATATTTTTGGTAATTGCACAACTAACCATAGAGAGTTGAAGCATACCGCAACCTTCAGAATAGAGCTACAGCGTTATCACCACATGTGTTTACCACACCCTCCTATAGATCACAAATCAATAGGAACACAGAGACTTTTAGAAGATGGGATCTATAAAAAAGTACAGTCCTAAAGTGGTGTTCTTTTCCAGAGGATATTTGATTCTTTAAATATAATATTCAAAATAATTACTCAAAATATTCAAAATACTCTAACAATATAATCATTTAATGCTATTAAATATGAGGGCACATATTTTAAAATGCCTTATGTGTTAGAAATTTCTGTAATACTGTAACATATTACTTTTTATTTATCATATATTGTTCATTAATTGGATAACATTCTTCTTTTTCAATGAAAACATAGTTTATTGAAAATCATATAGTGGAAAGCATTTGAGATAAAACTATTCTCATTTCTAGTAAAAGTCCATGCTG
>NW_004955472.1:4403573-4415934 GCF_000276665.1 Chinchilla lanigera | reverse complement strand
CCTTCTCTGCTTCCTAGCTGCCACGGGTGAGCAGCTCTCTGGCGTCACACCCTCCCACCATGCAGTTTCTGTCTTGTCGTCAGCAATCAGAGGCTGACACCTGTGACTCTGTAAGCCGCAATATACCTGTTCTCTTTTAAATTGTGTCACTTTAAACCTTGTCTCAGCAACAGAAAAATGAATAATGTAATGTGTAAGGTCAGCTGAGATATTTTAAGAGAGTTTAACCTAAATTTGTAATAAAACTCTGTATTAGAGAAAAAGGGTAAAAATAAGTATTGTTTTCAGGAAATACACTTTAGATAGTTAGATGGTAGATAGAAGATAGATTATGATAGATAGATAGATGATAGATAGATAGATAGACAGACAAGTAACCCTACACTTGAGAAGCCATCCAGTGAGTTGTAAGCACTATTAAACAAGAGGTGCTCATCAAAGCAGGGGTGTGATTGTGGAATAAAATGGGGAGCAGTGAGTTTCAAAAGCGTGATCTTGTCAGTGAAAATATCTTAGACGATTAGAAAAGATTCAGCCTGGGAAGTCAACTGTACCTCATAATTAAGTAATAACTGATATTTTTCTTATTTTAAGGAGAAAACAAACAATAAAAATGATGCAGAATCTCCAAACAAGACAATAGGAAATTAACCATGGTTATTATATTGCATATTATTATCTTCAAAGTAGTTGCTCATATCACCAGGCAGAGGCGTGAAAAATTGAACAAACAATGTAAGCGCTAACGGTTCCTTTCAATGAACTAATAGAAATTCATAGTACAATTCTCTTAACTGTCTCATAATAAGATAAATTGTATATAGTGCAAGTTTATGATCAGAAGAGACCTTATAGGCTGTTCCATTCTTTAGGCAAATCCAGCTCTGCTATGCTGTTCTCCTCCTCTCATTTGCTTGACAGTGAAGGTTTGTAACACAAATAATTTTGACTTTAAGAAAAGAAATAACATAACTTTTTAAGGCAAAGAGAGCAGAAAATAAAGACATCTGAAATATAACTTTTATTGTTAAAAACTGGCGATTTATACAAACTTGGGAACAACTGAAAGGGAAAAGAACTGCAGGCTGTTTTCAGGAAATATAGAGGTGGGTATATCCCAAATTTTTGCAGTCAATAAAACTGGAGGCCTACAGCATCAAAGTGCGTACTTCTCACGAAAACGTCCAGAAGTCAAGATTGCCTGTGCTGCCTGGCCTCAGTGATGTGATTTCAATTGCCTGCTTGCAGCAGGTATTTCTCAGTAGGACTCCAAAGCAAGGGAAACTGCCACGGAAGTTCTAAGCTCTCCATGTGCATTTGCCCTCAGAGAATAGTAGCTTTTAAAGTTTCTTTTTCTTCTCTTCAATTTTTGAAAATTTGATTAACCAGTGAAACTGAGGGCCAAGATTCTGGAAAATAAAGTTTAGGTTTGCTCATGACATGCATCAGAGCATGCTGAACAGGGTGACTCTGTGGGAACCTATTTCCTACTAAGAAGAAAATGAAGATAAACACAATAAGGGCGTGAGAGAGAAAGCAGAGCAAGGCTTACACACCAAACAGTTTTTCTGAACGGCATTGTATATCTGGATCAGACACTATGAGATTATAGAGGAGAAATATGACACCTGTGGGACGAGTTTCTGCACTGGGCTGCATGTTTCAAAGCCTCTCAAGGTCTGTAATGAAATGAAGTGTTTCTATTCATTAGAAATCATGTTGGACACTGTGGTTATGGCGGACTATGTGTCTCTTGGCTGGTGTAAAGTGCTAGTTACAGGCACATTAGGAAGGCTGTTACGGAAACACAGTCCTTGTGCAGCAGCACTAAATGAGAACGTGAAAGTGGCTGGAAATCGTCACATGGATCATTGCAATTCAAAAGGAGTACAACAGTCTGACAACTGGAATCTTTGTGTTTGTGGAAAATATTAATGCATAGGCTGAATAATCATAAACGCAGTATTTCCTAAAATATTTTTGGTAAAAATATAGTTGAGCCCATGCTTCACTGGATAGAGTTGGATGCAACTGGTGTGTGCGTGTGTGCGTGTGTGTGTGTGTGTGTGTGTGTGTGTGTGTTTACCCATGACATGTGCTATACATAGTTATATATAAACAATGACAGTTTCACATTATATGGTCCATGTTATATACTGTGTGGATATATATTACTCGTAGTTTCATTTATAGGCATGAAACATATTGTATTTTTGTCCCACATATGTATCCAGAAGTATGTATATATTTATATATATATCACATATAGAATATATATGAATATTTGTATGAGTGTATGTATATGTGTGTGTTTTTTATATATATATATATATATATGTGTATATATATATGGCATAGTACAGCTGCTAGCAATCAAAATAGATATTTCCTTGACAACCTAGAGTGACAGCAAACCATTTTAGTTGAACATTAGTCCCAAGTTTGTAAAGTCCCCGTTAGTCAAGCCTGTTCACAATTTCTGAGTAAAATTAAAGGTTTACAGAAAATCAGAATTCATAGACTATGTTTAATTAATGTTTAGTTTTATCTTCCTAAAAATATTTGACTTAAAAACTGCTTGTGCTATAATTTTTAAAAATCATGCTCTATGAAATATTCTTTGGGAATTACTAATCTAAATTATGTTTCCAATGAATACTAATGTTTTTCTAAGCTTCAGTGACTTACCTGTGCTTCCTTTAGCAGAATCAGAATGGTCATAATCTGAAAGCAGGTGTAGAGATCATCATGATGACACGCCAAAAGAATCTGGTGGCAATTTGGTACTCGTGTGGACTTCTGCATACACCCAGCAGGAAGAGACAAGCCAAGGTTGTCTTGGGCTTGGCTGAGATTGCAGGTTGAGCTTTTGTGGTGACTCTGAGATTTGCAGGACTGGAAGAAAGTTTCCAGCCACAGGAGCTTTCAATGTCCTGTTTATAGCAAAACTGGAGGTGGTTGTATTTGGAGTTTATTACCTGCTTTTCCAGGTGTGAGGCTTGAGGATAAAACAAGAATAAGGCATAAGAGTAGACGAGAGTCAGACCAGAGTCAGAATTCATATTATAACTTCCCTCTGATACTTGACTGATTAAGAAAATTTATATGCAAGGTCTCAGTAATTTGAAGCAAGGTCTAAGTACAAATTTTAGGACCATATGCCTATGTGGCTATCAATAATGAAAATAAAGCATTTCAAACACAGATTTACTCAACTTACTCAGAGTTAAAAAGAGCCAGCAGAAATCATGTGTGTTTAAGGCCTTTGCTCACACACCTGATTGCTATTATTAGCAACCTGTTATATCACTGTTGGGTCTTCTGAACAAAAGTGTATGCTTTTTACAGAAATTCATCAAGAAGTTTAGCACATCAAAATGCTACATACCCAGTCAATTGAAAACTTCATTTTAATATCTTTGTTCAAAGACCTGCTACCTAGTAGATAGTCGAAGATGCCTGTATTTAAGGGATTAGAGGTGTTGCTGGTTTGAATTATATATTTAGTTATATTAGATAGCATTTAGGACATTTCTTCAGTGGCTTTCTTTTTATTTTGTTATATAACATTAAGATTTCTAAAGAGCACCTAATAAAAATGTGGTCAGCAAAGTAAAAGCAATTAGCAAAAATGTAGTTTATTTCAAAATAAGGTTAGTATGGATTATTTAGAGGCATGAACTTCTTAGTATGAAAGTAAAATAAATAGTACAGCCTCTTGTACAAAAAAGAGTATATTTGAGAAAATCTAATAAATGCAGGTGATGATCAATAAATCTCAATTACCCTTGGGGAATAAAATGTGGGACTGAGAAAAGTATATATTCTTGTGTCACCTTTGGTGTGGAATTGGGCCTCAGCAGTGTGAATTTATGTGCTTGTGTGTGGGTGGACACAATATCGATCTTTTTCTTTAAAAAGACACGGATCTCAGTGTGTGGCTAAGTCTGGTCTTAATAACTGGTCTCAGATGGTCCTCCTACCACAGCCTTCAAGTGGCTAGGACCACACGTGCCCCCGGCACACCTAGCAGTGATATTTGTTATTACAGTTTAAATCTTTACTATTTGATTCAAGAAATACCCAATGTTCTTTACCCCCAAAGGGGTTACCATAAATTTGGAATTATTTTTGCTGTCATTAGATCAAACAACACCATGAACAACAGCCTGGAGCTCTGTGAAGATGTGTTAATGGGCCAGTTGTTGGCCAGAGCATTATCTAAGGTCGAGGAGACCCTCCAGAGACTGACCAATTGTGCTTAACTCTGGTTCTATTCTTTATCAAGTATGACCTAGCTTAAGAACGAAAAGCAACAGGTTCTCAAAGTGTATGCACTCTTTTACCGCTTACTCAGTTGATCCCAGGTAACCAAGATTTTGGGAGGAAGATGACCTACTCAAGTGTTGTGGCACTTGGCAAGGCCTGAGCGGTAGGAAACTATCTCTTTCTACAGGTAGCATGTCCAGGGAGTCCAGGCTTCGTTTTGTACTCAGTATATATTTCTATTTTTGCACAGAAAGACCTCTGTGTCTCTACCCAGCTTGAAGGATGCTGGTGTGGTAGTTTTGTTGTTGTTTTCCTAAAATACAGTAAATAACTGGCGATAGAGTTCCACAGATTAAGTTCTATGATAATCTCATTTTCATAATTGCTACAATATTACATAGGGAAAGATGAGTGAACATGAGTTTTATTCCAGTGGACTGAAAGGTGGATTAGAGCATTTATCTCAGTATGGGAAATCCAAGGGAATGAGCCATGATTAGAGTGAAATTACTGTGCCAATATTCAGACTGAGGTGCACTTGTTTTTAATATTGTGTGGGTCATTCCCTAGGAGACATAGACCATATATTTTTGTGGAGTATACAAGAATAACAATTTGGAAGCCAGTATTAATTACTGTTAATTTGGGAGCCGGTATTAGGGTGGGGTGATCAATTGCCCATCTGCCATCCTTATGCATGATTTTTCCCTAAGTGATCACTGAAATACAGTAATGGACTCTGTAATTTGGGATCCTCAGGTAAAAATGAGACTTTGTGTCCTATATGTCTTGCTGTAGATTTGCCTGGAAAGGCACTAGAATTTGTGAATGTTTCCCCAAAAAGAAATAGCTATTGTGTGTCAGTGCCAAAGAGATTATTGTCATGACTAGCTGTGGCTTTCTTCACACTGGCCTGTTCAGAAAAATGAAATGCCTTTTGGATTATGTTAAATGCACTTAATCATCAACAAGCCTCATCTAACAGCTTCCTGTTTGTAAAACCCGGCAGAATTGTAATTGTGAAGAAAGATAGGGCTGAATCTTTTTCGTGCTATGAACACCCAGGGGAAAGGAAGGAAGATGAAATGGCTGATACATTGTGTCAACTTGAGAAGTCTAGAAGCTTAACTAAGTAATGCAGCAGTTCTACACCCTGGGGTATAGAAGACATGTCCTTATTGCTCTAGCATGTGGTTCACTATGTCAACTTGAGAAGTTTAGAAGTTCAATTAAGTGACTCGGCAGGGGGCCCCGGTCCTCACTTTGTAAACATCCTCAGCCTGCACAAGAGGAGGGCACAGAGATGATATGAGTGCTACACCCACACGAGGGTGGGAAGCCTGCGTGCAGTATAATCTTGCACTCTCCCTTTTTGCTCTTGCTGCTCTTGTTGTCTTCTGCCACCTTGAACTGTTGCTTCTCTGCCACACCACCCTGCTTTGCAGCCAGCTGATTATGGATGGAAATATCCATAAACTGTGAGCTAAATAAACCTTTCCTTCCTTAATTTTGAGCATCAAGTATTTTGTCTTAGCAATGGGAGAAAAATAACTGGGGCAGAAGATGTGTCTGGTAACACTTGAAAAAGCAAATATTAAGTACTCATTTTCATATGTACAGTGAATTCCATAATGACTTACCAAGTTGATGAGGACAAGATGTTATGATCTGAAAGCCAGGCATGGAGATGCATGCCTGTAATCCCACCACTTGGGAGGCTGAGGCAGGAGAATTGTTGCAAGTTTAAGGCCAGCCTGGGCTACAAAGTGAGCTCAAAGCCAGCCTGAGCTGCATAGCAAGACCTGTCTCAAAAAACGAAAAGATGTTATTTTATGAGTGCTTCTCAAAATTCAAATTAGCAACTTAATCCCTAGTGACACAGTTATGGGTGGTTTGACCTTTGGTAAGTGGTTCATGAATCAATTAATAGTACTATGCAGGTAATTTTATAAGTGGATTTACTTCCTTTTTTTTTTTTTTTTTTTTTTTTGCTAGTTCACTTTCCAGAATATAATGTATTACAAAGCCCTTAACAGATGCCAGTACCTTGATGTTGGACTTCTTATCCACCAGAATATCAGGGGAATAAATTTCTGTTCTTTACAAATTAGCCATTCACAAGTGTTCCACTACCACACGTGAACTAAGACGCAAGGTAGCCCACCCAATTTATCCACCTCCAGCAAAGCTGCAGTAATTTCAGAGCCAATAGTATTACTTGGGCACAAGAGCCAGTCTGCTTGCTTTCCATGTGCCTATCACAGACACTTTGAACTTGAGATTCCCACTGGAGTCAAATCTCAGGACCTCTGCTTCAGCTTCTTATCTCTATATTACTGTACAGGTGGGAAGAACATATCTCAGGAGGGTTTTCTCTATCTAGCTCTACACAGTAAGCTTTCTCCACTAGAGTACCCATCAATATCACACGAAGATGCATTCATGTGTAAATGTATGCAACTTGAGACCACAATCTTAAAATATTAAATGAAATACATCAGACACACAGGCTTAAATCTGACATGCTTTCATTTTATATGAGAAACTATAAGATAGATAGATAGATAGATAGATAGATAGATAGATAGATAGACAGATAGACAGACATAGACATAAAGAGATAGATGGAGAGAGAGAGAGAAGAAAGATAAATAGGATGAAGGGAAAGCTTTTTCAAGTGGATGGAAGATCATCTCTTAGAGGAAGAGAGAGAGCAAAGGTAGGAAAAGGGGATGCAAAAACTAAGCAAAACTGAGGGAAAAATTATGAAAACAGACCTTTTGGAAATGGAGGAGTTGGAGGGAGTGGGGAGGGAGGAAAAGGACAGGGGATGAGAAAATAGGAAGTAAGGTGCATTACATACATGTAGCAACCTCCCATGATAAATGTTATCATTATGTACTGCAAACATATTCTAATAAAAAAGAATAAGGAATCTCTCCAAAGTAGATTCATAATCAAATATAGGTCCCCCAGGCTTAAATTAGGATTGAAGTAGCCTTCCAGTATATTTATAACTACAGCATTTATAAGGGCCCACCCTAATTTTTGGTCTTCTTTAATAACCATCAAACTCATAGGGTTCTCTAGTCAGGACATTTTTCTAAATTTTTATGGATTAACTAGAAACTCTGTACAAGCTACTGCTTGTATGTGACCTCATTTTGCTTGTCTGTCTTTCTGAGTCATTGATCTTTCAGTTCTAATTCCAGTTTTTCACGTTGTGCATTTTATAGTGGTACACGGCCACTTTCCTTGGTTTCTGCTGTCACACGACTCACCTGTATTCCTTAGAGGCAAACACCCTTCAAGTTTTAAAACGGAGCATGACACTGATTTTGCCAAAGTTCTGGCAAACCTGTGCAAACATCTCTTTATCTCAGAGTATCATCACAAGGACGGTTTCTTTTTGTTTCTCAATGACAGATTCTAAGTCTCCATCCATCGCCGTTGCAGTTGCCGCTTACAGGTTGCGTCCTGGGTTCATTCTGCAGCAGCTTTCAAGGATGAGGGAAGGAAAAGCTGGGACACTGTGAGTAGCTCTTCCCTGGGCAGCAGTAAGGGCTGGGTAAGGAATTTGAGGTCACTTCTCCTTCCTCCGTGTATCACAGACATCTGCAGGTATTTTTCCTCTGACTCTTATGATCAGACAGTTCGTGTAACAGGAAGGGCAGCAGTAACTGCAGAGCTGAGAAGTACATATGTTGCTCTTGAAGTACCAACATGAACACTCCTCCTGCTGCCCTCTTCCTTCTCTTCCCCTTTTCTGTTCTGTCCTAACTCTCTTTCTCTTTCCAAGACTGCCCTTGTCGTAAACTCCTTCGCAGAGGGCGCAGCAGCATTTACCCTTTATGGAGTGGAGGGCTCCGTTTGGTGGAGACATGAACAACTAGTGACTGTCAGTCAGCTTTCCTGATTCTGGGATGCACTCCCACATTGAAAGGAAAAACATGAGATTTAATTTGGCTCACAGTTTCAAGGGATTCGGTTCATGTTCAAAGGACTCCTGGCAGAAACATCAAAAGGGGAGTCCTGGCTCAGCATAGCTGTCTGGCTTGTGGTTGCTGGAAAGCAAAGCAGGAAACGGCTCCAGAGAAAAAGAGACTAGAGATAACCTGAAGTGCTCCAGATCACTCCCACAAGACCCACCCAGACACACCCACAAGCCTGCGCTATCCATCCTCGGGCCATTTCTTAACCCCCCGGAGCTGACATAATGAATGTTAAGCATCACGGTTGTCAGGAGCAACGGAGATAGTGATCATTCACATGTGTGGAGCGGAAAACATGGAGTGCCAGGGAACGCCCTGAGCACATGCAGAAACGCAGGGAACGGGTGCTGCAGCCCCCAGAACACGGGCACAAGAGGAGAGCTAGTTAAGTAAAGGGGTGTCACATGACAAATGTATGGTGCTTGAACATTTCCTTTGCCTCGCTTCTGCAGAGAGGGCTACACATAACCTCAGCTTTATTTCTCAATCCTCTTGCCAACGCCCTGCCCCAGAACTTTGAGCGCTGTGGTGAACGGCACACAGTCACACATGTCTTTCCTCTGAGCCTAACATTTAGAATAGACACAAATTGAGACACACAGATGACACTGGCTTAGGCACACGAGCCCAGGCTCCTTTACAGAGAATACCAATATTAAACTCTAGTCGCAAAGTGTCAAGTAAGGTCAACAAAATTTGTAAGAGAAAGTCAGTAGAACTGGAAAAGCGCACCACAAGGTAGCACACATCAAAGAAGCAAAAACTAAACAGGAAACAAAAAAGCCACACCACACACTACATGCATCAATTTGTACCCATTTATTCAGCCAAGAGCAAGAGAGGAAAGGTCACAAGAGTGGTGGGCATACTTAGAGCCTCCTTCTGAGTATGCTAATTATTTTTAGGCTAATCAACGGAAGTAAAAGAAGTCACCACCTAAAATTTTATTTTGATTTTAAGGCTAACGTCAGTCTACACACATTTGACTGCATTTGAAAAGAAAGCTGATTATTTATTCAAGAGATACTTGGGGAAATCTAAGGAGTAAGTTGAATCTTTATAGTGGCAAGGAGGTTGTACTAGAAAAATAATTTCCCATACATGGGAGATTTAACTTTCTTGTCAGTGCCAAATGGCATACATATATGCAAATGTTTTCTCACTGGCTGGTCCAAATATGGTGGCAAAGGTCACAGGAAAAGGGAAGCATTAAAAAAGTCAGAAGCCACCGCCAAAATTGAACTCAAACTTCAAAAATAAAATTCCAAATCTAAGAAAATGTAACTTTGAGCACACACCTATCACTACTATTATCATTGCTACTATTTATAATAATTGTTGTTAATATTAGTAATGATATCTATTATATATATACTGCATTCTATATGCCAAGCAAGATGCCCAATTATTAAATATATACCATCCTGTAATTTTTCAAAATCCTAGTAAAGAGATAATATCCTTATATCCAAATTTGAAGATGTGGACCTGAAAAATTATTTAAATAACAAAGATTTTATTCAAAGGGATTTAAAGATTAACAGCTATTAACAAACCTCATTTTAATGTTGTCAAATTTCCTTCTTTCTCATCTAACATACATGTGAATTTTGGAATCTATTTCAATCATTCAGTGTCTTTCTCACTTGGAATTTTATCTACTTTAAAATTTCTCTTAATTTATAGCTGCACAGAGTTTGGTTTTTTAATAATTGCTAGAAAAATATGCACATACTATAGACTATTAAAATGAATTTATGTATACCAGTATGACTTTTGACGTGTTAATTAAAATTTGATTCTATTTACTCAGATATTCCAAAGACATTTACCTACATAAAAGATGACTACCAGGATGTATTTCACACCAAGAAACTCTCATTCCTACAATAATGTCAATATTACTGACTACTAGTCCCTGCAGGAGGCTTTGCTATGCTGAACAAGAATAATTGTGCATTTCCACTTTCTCTCTAAAGACATTTTATCTCCTATTTATGGTTAGAAGCTACACCTTATTTGCACAAGCAAACTTATTGCTCATGATAAAATTCCAGGCTGTTTATCTGCACAATATCCAGTACAAAATGCTTAGAACCTGGACTATCTCTCATCACTTTTTTGTTTTGTTCTGTTTTGCATTAGTGAATGTGAATATGCTAATGAGGATATAATGGCATTTATTTGCAACTGACTTTGGTATTTATTTTTTCATGGTGCCAATGATTCAGATGCTAATGAATATTAATTTAAAATAAATATGCTGTAAGAAATCTATGAACTTCTTTTTTATTGTGTAACATACTGAGGCTTTTGCCATTTATCAGAGACTGGCCCATTATTATATCTATGCATAGATCACAGTAACAGGCCAGAAAGTCACAGAAAACTAAAATTCTGCAGTGCTTGCTTTACTACTATTATTCCTATTGCTGAAAAGTACTGAACTAGTATGGTAATAAAATGAATTCACATCTCTGCTTGACTTTAAATGTTGCCTGTATATAGCACTCTCTTAAATTTTGAAAATTATAAACAGACCAGACTAGGCACAGTAATATGGTGATGTTTTTAATGTTGGTAAGAATTACTATCATATCTCTTATATTTTAAATTGCAGGCTAGTATTCAAGCTATGGAGCAGCACAGATCATTGACACTAAGACAAATTTTATTTGGTTACATGGATTAAAAATTGATTTAATTAGTGTTTGGGAAAATGTAAGCTTTTTAATTAAAATTATAAATAACCAAGTATATGCTGAACTTCACATTGAGCTTTAATAAATATTTAATGATTAATTCATCAGAGCTTACCTTAATGATTAATAAGATATTAGAAACCTATGGGTTCAAATGAAAGGAGAAAAATATATGAGTTAATAATAAATTCAAAAACAAATCTAGAACCATTAAGCTAGGGAAGCAAATTTTTCTCTTTCAACTTCCTTGAAAATAGTCAGTCACATGTTTTGTTCTAACACAATTGCATACTTTGAACATACCAATTAATTTTTACTTGTAAGTGCTAACACTTACATTTAGCTTTCAACATTATTTGGCGTGCATCTCTGATGTATGACTTTAACATGTGTGCTTATTTATCACTAAATGGCCCATTACACAGCCTGGACTATTTATTTTGCCTGTGCAAAATTTGTGTTTTACTTTTACAAATATCATTAACACTATGTACTAAAGTAGAGATTGTGTTAAGCAGAATATTTATACCTTAATACAGATTTAAAAGTCAAGTAGAAACCACAGCCTACTCCTACATTATTAAAGAGTGGGGAACTGTTTACATATGTGAATAACACCAAGCAGTAAATCTAGTACAATCCCCAACAAAAAATTCTCCTGGTGTTGTTACCAGTCTACTTTGCACAGTTTTTGTAATAACCTTCCCCTTTAGTGTCATCTTTTTCTCCAACATTTGCACTTCCCCAGAGAATAGGTAAGCAGATGTCAGCACAGCTGCGTCGGATGATCATTTTGCCTCTCTGGAACAGGGCTTTTAGAACACTGATGGCCGAACACTTTCCATTCTTCTAAGACTAAGAAAGTCAGTTTGCACTGCAGTCCTTAACTCAAGCTATTCTCTGTATAGCTGACAGGATTATATATTTTAAAGTATGAAACAAATTTTAAATAAATCACGTCAATATTCCACTATTAAAATATCTCTGACCAGGTCAGGGATATAACTCAGTGGTGCAGTGCCTGCCAGCCAAGTTCAAGGTCCTGAGTTCCATTCCCGGTACAAAAAAAAGTCTGATTTAATGCACTATATAAAGGAAAATACAAAACCTTACATTGACATTTACTTATTTATTTTTTTTTAATTTTAAAAATAAAAGGAGGAAAACATTAACAGACACAACATTTTACAACATAGCAAAAAGAACATAACAGAACATTTTAAAAAAAGAACAGACAGAACATTTTACAACATAGCAAAAGAACAGTACAGACAATACGGAGTTACAAACAAAGTGGTAGGGAATTTACAGTGGTTGTTGTATTACATATTGATATCTTCAAAGTGGCTTCTCATGAAAACAGATATAGAAATGCAATACTGATCACCAAAGACTCAT
>NW_004955472.1:4394642-4401087 GCF_000276665.1 Chinchilla lanigera | reverse complement strand
ATTTCTTCTTCAGACTTTTTGAGCATTTCCTTCATTATTCTTGTCATTTCACTTTTTGCCTGAGACATTATTTCTGATCTCATCTCTTCTATGGCCTTATGGAGTTGTTTCTTGACTTCCATTGCAATCATTTCAGCTATTTCAGGCATGTGTTTTCCAAGTTCTCCTATGTGTATATCTCCCAGACTTGTTCTGATTGGGGTGGAGTTCTGGGATTGTGTTTCAGTCTTTTGTTTTGACATGTTTGCTACTGGATGCAGAAAGCTCAGTTTCCCTCTTTAGTAGCTAGTCAGCCAAGACAACTAGTGTCCCTACTTTTCCTGTTGTTCAGGTTTGCCCCTGGGTGACCTCTGAGTAGCACTAGTTAGACTCAGGTTTTCCGGCAGCTTTTGATTTATATCTAGTTTTCCCCATTCTCAGACACGGGCCCTTGTGTCATTTGATGGCCGACTGTCTGATTCAGTGTCCCCTTGCAGTTCAGGGTACATGCATGACCTGACTCGGGTTGCACTGGTGTGACAATCCCGGTCCGTGGACCTATGTCCCCAGGTAGTTTAGGGTACAGGCATAATTCAGACACAAACTGCAGGATCTATAGTTTGTGAACCACCTGAATCTATGTCTCCAGGAAGTTCAGGACACATAGAGGAACCAGATGCAGCCCAGATGGGTATCAGTCACAGACTTCCCCACCTTCTACTTGCTAGGGGGTCTGGGCAAAGGCAAAGCTCAGACTCAAACCGCGGGTCAGTGGCTCTTGGAGCACTCGCTCACTTGGCGCAGGGTGCATGGGTCTGGGAGAGTCTGTTCACCCTGCCTACAGCCAGAGAAGTCCCTGGGGTTTCTGAGTAAAAACCTCCTCTCTGCTGCGGGAGCAGGGAGGCCAGGACTCCGTCTGTAATGTTGGCGGGGTCCTGATTCACCTGTTCTGCCCTCAGGGAGTAGCTAGGAAATACCTGGCTGTCTCTGCATCTTTCCGCTGGGAACCGCAGCGGTGTGGGTGGAGCACAGACCCGATCCCAGAAGTTCAGCAGCTCCCACAGCACTCGATCTCTCGGCGCAGGTCTCACAGGGCTGAGAGTCTCTACACTGACATTTAGAGCATGAATAGCAACTTGAACCCATTCTACTTTCCAAGTTTGACTAATTCCCACATTTCTCTGTCCCACGACATTCATTAATACTGACAACTCTCCATTCCCACAATGCACTACACTGTTTGCCGAGCAGACAATGTCCTTGTCTCCATGAGTTACTCACCCACCCCTCACTCTTCATTTCCTATTTGGAAATTACTTCTTTTCCTCAAGATTTATTTAAAATTTTATCTCATCGGAGAAGCATCCCCTGAACTCAAGACTAATGTAATGATTGTCTCCATGAACTATTTTGTTAGTATTCCTACACTTCATTGTTTCACATGTTAATATACTTCTTATACACATGGACCCAAGTCTTGGGAATAAACAGTAATAAATAAGTTATGCTTCTGGCTGATTTATAAAAGAAACAAACATGTGAAACAATAGCTGAAATGAATCACGAGGGCTGGGGATTTAGCTCAGCGCCAAAGCGCCTGCCTGGCAAGCGCAAGGTCGTGAGTTCGGTTCCCAGTACTGGAGAAAAAAAAAAAAAAAATGAATCACGATAAATGGCATAGTGGCATATGAAGTGATCTGGTTATAGATGATGGAGGATTTAATTTGAACAGGGAAAAGAGGTAGAGGAAGTGTTGGACAGGGATAGGTATGAAAATAAAGATCAGGGTTGCCTTGCCTATTTGATAATCCTAATTATGGAAATTGTAAATGCACGGCAGACACATGCTCTCAGATATTATTGCTTCACTTCATAAAAATAGCAATTGTCTGCAAAATAGCCATTGTCCCAACAGAAATGAGACACTCTAGTCTGGTCATTTTTATCAATTTACATCTTTCAAATTGCTGTAGTCATACAAATATTATGACCCCGTAGTAAAGAGGGGACTATCTCCAGGTCATAAAAGAAAATGCACTCCATGACCGGAAGTTAGGCATTAACCTGTGAACAGTGGGTTCATTTAAATTTTTGAAAAGAAATTGACATAGTCAAGTGGCTGTTTAGAAATGTAGTGTGAGGCAGTGGTGACAAGGCATTGCAAGAGGAAGATGGTGATTGCTAGGAAAAGGTTGGGCAGTTTATTTCAACAGCTCAGAGGTTTGGGGCTGGAGATTCAGCTCAGCGGCACAGTGCCTGCCTGGCAAGCGTAAGGTCGTGAGTTCAATTCCCAGTACAGGGAAAAAAAAACAAAGAAACAAGAAAACAAGAAAAAACAAACAAACAAGAGTGCAGAGGTTCAGTAAAGAGAAATACAGCTTGATCTAGAGTTCCTACAGATGTAATGAAGCAAAATAAATGTACCTTTTTCTGTACAGGAGACAGCCACCAGACTTGCTGACCCATACTTGCCAAGGGAAGGGAGGAGCAGAGCGGACTGGGTTTCTGCTCTGGCACCTTGGGCCTAACAGAAAGCCAATGAAAAGAAAGGGAACAAGAAGCTGGATGTACTCACACTGCACATGCTGCTATCTAAAAAGTATGTTCATTACTTGAATAGCTAGAAATAAAAACATTTACTTTGATTATTAAGTTAATTTCATTAGTATGTCGATGTGTTGTAGGATTTACTTCCTTTACAAAATGAAGTGGTTGTAAGAATTGCTTGTGACATAAAGTCCTAGAAGTAAACTTCTGAATCAAAATAAATATGTATGTTTGATTGCCAAAGACCATATTTTAGGGAGTAAGTTTTGTACAACTGAAGAGAAGACCACAGGCAAAAACACTAAATTTTGCCATTTTGTGAGTAAGCATTCAAATAAACTTTCGTGAATGTTGTAGGGTTGTTCGTCTCCTCATATCTCCTCAAGATCAGAAGACGGTGGTCAAGACGCTTTGACCTTGCAGTGTTGAGTAGGATACCCCACTCACCTGTGCAGTTCTTTCCACTAAGGAAAACATAAGGATTATCATATAGCCAAGTTGATCTAATTGTAAAGCTATGTTTCATTATATAAAATTATATATGCAATACCATATATAGTTGGCAATCGCAATTTTATAAATACCTGAGTATGTTGCATACGTCTTATTTTGCAAAGATGTTCACCTTACACAACCTACATATTCTTGTAGAAAGTGACTTATATTTCTACAGTAAAGGAAAAGCACATATTTCAGAAACATATTTTATCATTTGAGTCTCAGGATTGTTGCTAAATATGTAACTTTAAGCAGCCCATTAAATTCTCTTGGAAAGGTGATATCTTACTTTACAGATTACATTTTGTACACTTCCAATACACAACAAGTATGCATACTGAACACTGTTGAGTATATCAGGGGTCTGTATGTGTATTTCTTAAAAGATCATGTGAGTATTTCATACTTTGCAGAACATTTAGTGTCCATTAGGGCCACTCACTGTCTGCATTGCAGTGCCAATCCCTGATGCTCAAGGCATGAATGAGTAGATGCAGTTATGTTTTGTAATCTCTGACTAACACCTGTGGTGGTCTAGGTCTCCTCTGCAGGCTACACACTACTGATCACTAAATAAATGACTGAACACAAAACATGAATTTTGTACTCCCCAACCTTGAGATGGTATGTTCTCAAATGGTGTATCTTTCAGTAGTACAATTCTTTTTGTTTAGCATATTTACAAATATTTTCTGAAAAAGTTAACATGACCAATAATAAAGTTACCAAAATGAAAATTTCTAGATTTTCATTAGAAATATCCTAAAAATTCTCATAAACTTACATGATTCTATGTATTTCAACCCTACCTAAAAAAAAAAAAGAAAACAAGAAGCAACAAATCACACATTCAACGAACTTCACAGATGATTCTGAAATCTTGCTGTTGGTCTCTGACAACTGCATGTTAGAGGTCTAGGTTGCCTTTTGTAAAGTGCTGAAACAAGCTCACAGAGACAAACTTCTATACAATTGTTTAGCTTCAAATGGGCATAGCTGCCTTAGCTATTGCTGTAGTTCCACTTTTGCATTATTCTTATATCTTCGTTTTAATAAAAATATACCTGGAAATAAAAAGAATGTGAGGTTTACAATGCTCTCAAAAGGCCAAAACAATGCAATAATGTAATACTGTGAAAGTATAGGCTAGTGATTTTTAATTTACTAATAATAGTTCTGTTACATTATTTTCCTGCTGAGGAAAACTGCATTTTTTACAGAGTGTGAGTTGAAATACTGTGCCACAAAATTAAACATTATGATTTATGAGGCTTATTAAGTTTTTTAAAAAGTATAATTAGTTTTCCACTGCTAGAGGCGGGTCTGATTTATCAGACTGGAATAGAGATCGTTATGTGATAAACCTATAACTGCAGGTCAGTGGAAAATAATTGGTACTTCTCTCATCTAACATATTTAGCTTTTTAAAAAATTATTATAGCTGTTGATTTTAACTGTAAAACGGAATCACTGAAGCTGTTCATTCATCTTTCGCAAGGGTCTGTGTGAGGACAGCCATAACACGACACAGTTGACTCACTGGAACCTACAGACAGTTTAATTTATCAGGCAAAATTGGTAAAAATAATAACATTAAGGAAAATGACATTTCCAATTAATTTATTATGTTATCCTGCCAGGTTTTAGACTTACATGTATGAAATGATAGAATGTGATGCTAGGGTTTCTCTTAGAGAAGAAGGCAGATAGCCCACTCTGTGCTGAGCTTTCCTTCCCCGTGAAGCAGGTCCTCATGGCCTTGTCCCTCCTCATGCCTCTCGTCCTGGGGCTGAGACTGAAGAAATCACAATCACCTGCGGGGACTTGTTGAGTGTGACTGCCACAGTGGCCTCTATCCAAGTGAGCATACATGTGAGCCTGTACACACACACACACGCACACACACACACACACACACAAATTATTTGAGTCTGTCTTTGTCCTTGATTCACAACTGGCTCATTGTCATATGCATGTTATTTGTCAAAAAAAAAATAGCAGTTAAACTCATAATTCTGGGTGGGAATGCATGCCCTGCACCAAATGAAACAACAGGAAGACTGAGAACAGTAAAGGCGCACCCTTATGGGCAACTTTATAATCTATCATACTTTGTTGTTAGGCACACAGTGTATTTATATTTTACCACTTTACTGTTTCAGAATGAAGAAAACTGACATTAAATTTTAAAGCTTCATCAAGTCTATCACAACTTAAACATAGCTTACAGGATTAGTTGACAAACTCCAGAAAATGTATTTAATTTTATTACATTATTACTTGGTATGAACATACAAATGTGGTGTATATCATGATTACACCCAGTAGCACCATGAAGCAACAGTGCACCGTACCAAATGTTTGACTAATTGAGAAACAAAGATAAGCAGCTGAATGCTGGTGAATCAAACTAAACACCATGATGTAGCCTAACGCCTGGAAACGTTTTTTGGAAACTTCCAAGGTGATAACTCACTGCGGGAGTGGGGTATTGGGGAAAGTGGGAGGAGGAGTGAGCTTCTCAATGGAATCTTGACCAAGAAGGACTCCAGAGGCGGTGATAAGGGGCTTCCCAAGCAAGGGTGACAGCGAAAACGCTGGCAAGGGCACATGGGGAAGTGCTGTCTGCCTCCAGTGAAGTGCAAGTCGTGTAAGATGCTGAAGATACCAACCGTATGCCACACCAGGGAAAGCACAGAGATGTACATCAGAATAATCTGATCCAAAATATACCAGGACCTGGTGTGATTATTATCTGTTGTCCCTGGGACCAAAGAGAGGCTGGAAATAGCACAAGAAGTAAGTGCATTAGAGACCTTTCATAACCTGAATGTTTCAGTCGGAGGTGCCGGAGTGCGGACCACCAAACACATGCATGGGGACTAGTGATGGATGACATACGCGAAGGAAGAGAGAGAGCGAAGGGGGAAGAAGACCAGTGTGAAGAATGTGGAATGGACATGCTTGCACTGCAGTCAGCGCTTGTGCTTTTCCACCAGAAACCCTCAGAGGCATCATAGCATATAACTCAGAGTCATCAGAGGAATGAATAAGCCTCTTATTTCCCACCTATATTCCCACCTAAAATATCCCATATTTTATTTGCATAAAATAAATAATATCCTCTTGGGATATTAACTCTTTTGCCTTCCAGCTGTCCTGGTTACAGTCAGCGATTTGCCACAGTCAGCAACTGCTCTTACGTCAAGCGGCAAAGTTCAAGTTATGTATCATCTAGATAAACTTTTAAAACATATGTTCTGATGCTTTAACATTTACGAAAGTACAGGAATATGCAACACTAAAAGTCAAAGAGAAGTGTTCTAACTTTAAGACAGGAGTGCCTCTGAAAAAAAAAAAGGATTTTGAAAGAGGTTGTATTTTAATTGAATCTGCAGTTTTTGTTTTAAAGATATATCTA
>NW_004955472.1:4369728-4388817 GCF_000276665.1 Chinchilla lanigera | reverse complement strand
TTGTGATATGTTGTAAAATGTTGTATGTCTCTTAATATTTCCCTCCTTTTATCTTTAAAATAAAAAAAAAAAAGTATTGAGATGTTTGTCAACTCGTGGTACTCAGTGCATATTGAAAAAAAATGTTTCTATATGTTCTTTTCTCTATGTTTGAAAAATTCTAGAATTTTCAAAATGTGTAAAATAAAGCCAAACGTTTGATGATGGTGACAGAAATCTGCTTGAATTATAACAATCATAACATCTTACTTACGTTAGTGCTTTGCACCATAGAAAAATGATATAATTAAATTAGAGTACAATTCAAGCATAACCAATTGTTCCAAAGTTTAAATTGCTGTAACCTGAGTTGATAACTTTGAATATGATTGTGGTACGGACCGCAGCTTCAACCAGACATGTGTTACTGCATTCTTGAGCTACTTTTTCAGGAAGATGTGATCTTGGAGCTCAAGTTCTTGGGGAATAGTTTCTCTTTTCTTCTTTTCCTTTGGCTTCATTTTCTGTTGCATCAGATGACTACAAGGGAATGGGGAGGAAACACTGGCTCTGTGAGTGAAGAACATTTTTTAAAATTCAGCGTCTAAGATGTCATAGAATGAATCCATTCTCGTAGATTCTTTAACAGACCCGTCGGTGCCTGGAATCTTACAGTACTTTGTGAAAAAGCACATCTGTAAGTTTTCACCTTTCCTACAAAAAGTCAGGTATATTTATAGGGAATGCTTAGAAACAGAAAACACAATGTCCTTCCTGGTTTTCCCTTAAATCATATTTTATCAGTTTAAGCAAAAGATGCCGAGAGGGAGAAAAGGCACTGCCAGTTCACCAGAGACTCATCACCTACTTGCCCATGTAGGCTCAGCTGGTGTTGGATTAAGCTTCACTGTGCCAATTTGATTAATGTGGGAGACTCCAGGGGGTTTGTGCAGCACACTTCTCCATGTGTTTGCATTATTCATGGAGGCACAATCTCGAGGGCTCTATCTCTCCTCTCACCCCTCCTCTCAGGCGCTGTTTCCCTCCTTGGCTTCTCAGCACCAGGAACTAAGGAGTTCTGCTCTACTGTGCTTTTTCACCACAATGCTTCTCTCTCAGAGCCCATGTGCTATGGACTGAATCTCCTGAAATGGTAAGCTCTGTTATACCTCTCCTCCTTCCGCTGTGAAAGTTAGGTATTACGGCCCAGCAAATACAGGCTGATTAATACAGGTGGGTTTCTCCTCAATGCCTAATCCTGTAATCGATAGTCATGTACTGTGTTTTCATTCTGTGATTCGCAAGCACTTCCTGAAGATGGATTGCAATTTTAGGGCAGTACCTTGTGATTATAAACACCAACTTAATAAACACTCCAGTACATTCAAGAAAGACGTAATTAACATGATGTGAGCCGAACGTGGCAGCACATGTCTGTAATTCCGGCACTCAGGAGGCCAAGGAGGGTTGTGCAAGTTCAAGGCCAGCCTGGGATCACAGTGAATTTAAGGCCGATTTGAACTACTACATAGCAAGATGCCGTTTCAAAAAAATCAGCATAATGTGTTCATGCTATCTTATGTGTGACATTTTTCCTATTAATATTGATATTAATAGGGCAGTGGCAAGCAGCTTTAGATTTTTTGGCAGTTCAGTGCAACAGTAGCCAAATTCATTGCTGTAAGAAGAAATGTTGAAAATGTACCTGATGAACAATGTACCATTGTTTCTTCTTTCCAGAATTAATGAGAGAAAATGTGGAGTCTCTAAGGCAAAAGCAAAGAATGCATTACGGAATAACCTTTCTGAAATGCTATCACCGCTGTTAAATCATTTCCAGAACTAAATAAAGTTTTGAGTTCTTCACTGAAGCTCTAAACTGAAATTATAGTATATGTGCAGAAGCCATTTGAATATTTCTGAAAAAGCTAAGCAGTGAAATGAGTTGATGCGCCTTTTGAAAAGGGATAAAAACCACTCTACTGGTGAGGCATTTATCATTACAAGATAAAGTACAAGTAATTTTATTCCCCATTCTGAGATTATCACTCACATCTATGGTCTCTGTTACTGCAATAACAAATTGAGAAATAATATTTCCCCCAGGAAAATGTGGGATGTTTTAATGTTTTATGGAAGAAAGCCATTTTTGCAGACATTGCAGAAAGCCAATGTCTCCTTTAAATTGGGCTATAATTCAAAGAGAACTATGAAATGCAGCTGCAAAAAGTCTGCTAAATAAGTGAGCTTATGCTGTATTGTTTATTCCTGTAATATTTTAAATTTTTGTTATTGTTCACTTTGTGTTGATAGGGTGTGATACAACTTATTTATATCACCCACATATCTGATTAAGAAAAAATTAAGCATCCTTAAAAGGAAACATGAGGTTCAATAAAGACAGAAAAAGATGACCATAATAAGTTCTTCCCAAATATGTCATAATTTTCCATTTATTCAAATATTCATTAAGTTACAAATATACGTCAAATACCATTTATCAGAAATAATCTATGACACGGTATATTTTGTTGAACAAAGACAAGATCTGCTCTCTCATGGAAACTAAAATTAGTAGAATGGCAGAAGCAAATACAGAATAAGTAATATATTGTGAATAGGTAATAAAATGTCAAAAACAAAATAAGACTGGATTGTTTTATTAAAGATGCATGGTTTACTTTTCTACAGTATCTACTTTTTCTCAGGGAAATAAAATTTTACTAAGGTTTAATCATCTTACATTCATACACTTGTTACTTTATTGAAATACATAATATTACTTTAGAAAAGTATAAAATGAACGGGAACATTTCAAAGCATTATATTAGCGTCCATGTTCAAGGCTGAACAAGTAACTGGCTCCCAGTATGCAAGAGGACCCTCAATGCCCCCTGCCCAGTGTTACCTATTCTTCCTTAACAAAGGTGACTGCCATTGCAAAGATCTTGCTATCCTTTTTAAGCTGTTTAAAATTTTATTAACCACATGCTTAAAAATTGAAAAACATCGATACATAGTACATGTATTGTCCAGTGGTACACTTGTTTTCCATAATATTATGTCTTTGCAATTTCTCTGCTTTTATATACGCTGCTGTTGTTTATACATTTTGCTGCTACCTTGAAAACCGTGCTTTACAAGTTTACTTTTGATGTGTGACTTGCTTTCCAATTTTGTAAGAGAGAAATTAAAGAAAATACTGTATTTATGTGAGCGTTTCTGTGCATGTTTCCAGAGCATATGTGCTACCATTTTTCCAGCATGTATGTATAAGTATTATGACTAAATTACATGTTCATTTCACTGAGTAATGAAAATAGTTTAAAATAAAAAAAAGATAGTGGTAAATAAAAAGATGAAAAAAAATCATCTTAATGAAGGAAAATCATTTGATGAAATTTATCATCCATTTACTAGGAAAAAACAAAATTAGTCTGGTTAAAAATAAAGGAAATATTATCTGATAAAAGATACCTTAAATAAAAGGTAAATAACAAAAGTGAATTTAAAAACTATCATTATTTATACTCAACATTTTTCTAGAAATTTTAGAAAAATACAATAAAATGTATACAAATTTGGGGGAAATTAATTAGTATCAAAATAGTTTTGAACTTTCTACATAGCAAATTGCATCATTTAAAAACAGTTACATTTTTAAAAAATAGTAATATTAGTTTACATGATGACCTGTACCTGTAATCCCAGCACTCGGGAGGCTCAGGTGGGAAAATTACCATGAGTTCAAAGCCAGCCTGAGCTATATAGATGTTCTTTAGTTTGATAGTCATGTAGCTATAAACTATATAGGCAGACCTTGCCTCAAAATCAGGCTCCATTATTTCAACATTAACTATGATGCATTTGTTGGTATTTTATAAATGTCCTTTTTCTTACCTAAATGAATGTTCACACTCTATACGTATCACAGAAAATTTGGTGTAAATTTAAATATCCCACCAATATTTAATATAAATTGCAGGTGAAAGTGAAAGACTAGGTAAAACTCAAAATGTACAATAGATGATAGGAAAGGGAAAGAAATTGCTCAAAGAAAGGAATAACTGGGATGAGAGAAAGAAGAAAAACGAATGAAGGAAGGCAAAACATAAATATATATAAGAATAACTGCAGTGATTGTATTGCTGATGTCTGATAGTGTATTGAAATGAACAGTTAATGATTACAATTTTTTATGTTCTGATCGACTTTGCATGCTTGTGTCTGGTGGTCCAAGCAACTGACTTGAAGGTAACAATATGCAATGGAATTACAATGGTGAACTCCTGCCATCTTGTCTAGTGAAACTTTGTAATATCTCTGATGTTTTATTGAAGAATTATTTTCTTAATCTCTTTAATGGTTTGAGCAATCTTTCATTCTTACATCTGATAATCTGAGCAATGTAGTTGAGGGTCACAGTATGCAATGTAACAACTACTGTTGATTTGTATTATCTTGTCTTGAGACCCTGTATCACTGTGAATGTTTTTGCTTTGATTTGTTTATGTTCACGATACTGTTATGCTGCTGCTGTTCTATTTTTTTTGCTTATTTCTCATGTACTACTCTCTTTAAAATTAAAAAAATATATAAATTGCCGGTGAATAAGTGAATGCACTATTTCTGTTCAGAAGTAAAACAGATCCTGATTTTAATGGTAATGTTTATTAATTAGTATTGATATCTTCTCAGTAAGTAGTAATAGTTTCTCAGTATCTTCTCAAGCTATTTTCAAAATGTTCAATTTTTAAAAAGATTTATTGTTCTTTAAAAAATTACAATTTATTGGTTTACATACATTCACACTATTATATATTTTTATTGTTTCTGTGCTTATGTCTTCTGTATTTATATTATTGTTTATCTTTAGTTTGATGTCCCTGCAACATTTCTCACTGGTCATGCTTGAGCTGAGATCTGAAAGGATGTCTTGGAAGACCCAAGTGTCTACTTGGACAGAGTGTGACCGAGCTGAGAGAGAGGAGAGTGCAGGCGTCCTGAGGGAGGGAGACTCTCAACATGTTCAGATTATAAGGAGATTGGGAGTGCGCATCAGAGCAGCAGTTTAAATCTAAGATATGTGGGGAAGTGGTTAAATACCTCCACGACCATGAGGGTGCTTGTCCTTTGTTTAAAAGTGCTGAAACAATTTTGGTGGATAATTTGGCTGCCCTTCAATATTTAATAGGAAAGAGAAATTAATTCTACTCGCTACTTTCGCAGAATGTAGAATTGGCCTTCTTGACTAATTTTGTGTGATTATTTCCCAACTCTCAGAAATTCATATATCTTGCCAGACCTCATTAATTTTCCCAGGAGTAAAAGAAGTGATTCTGACCTAGATCTTTAAGTCATTTTAATAATAAGATATTTATGTGTCTTTTTTTTTTAACTTTTCTTTTGTTTCACCTATTTCTCTGTATTGATTGGATTATTTTATCATGATTGTGTTGGATTAACTAATAGTCAACTTGTAACACCCAGCTGAACTGAATCAGCATTATAATGTAGGCACTGTGCCAGGCTCAGAATAAAGAGCAAAGAGCATTTGTCTATACTCATAGAACTTAAAACTACAGAGGAACAAACTAAGAGAAAAACAGCCTTAGTCATGTAAGAGCAAAATAATAAATACAAACAAACTCATCAAGAGACAGGTTAAGTGGTGGACTATTTAGTTGGCAGGGCTCCGAGATGGATTAACTAATGGACAGCTTGTAGCACACAGCTGAACAGAATCAGTATGATGCTGAGTGCAGAAGGCCCACCTGAGGACTGTTGCCAAGAGCATAAAGGGAGAACTGGCAGAGAAGATTGTGTGCTGCTGATTCTGGAGAAACTTGTCATGCTGGGTTCCCGGAAATGAACTTGGCTGTTCTCACCATCAGAGGAGCTCTGGACCTTCCTGTTGTTGAGGATGGCTGACGTTCTCTTTGGGTGAACTGCAGTCCTTTCGTTGAGCATCGCTTCCTGGCTCCAGTGCAGATCCCTCAACCTGCTGGCACAGTTCCTTCATCCCACTGGTGCAGACTTTCTAGCTTCCACCACTGACCTTTGGGCCTTCCCAGTGCAGATCCTTGATACAGACTTGCCTGAGACATGGTGGGCTCTAGGCTTCCAGCTGGACTCAGGCAGGACATTGTCATGGGATCTGGGCCCTCAGCTGGATTCTTTGGGTCTCTGGTGCATTGACAGATTTCTTGCACTCTTCTGCATTTGACCCTTTGGGTGAATATTGTACAATAATCCTATACATTATATGTCTTGTATTAAATCTATTCCCTCATAAACCCTGATTATAAGAGTGGTTATGACTTTTCTCTCATTAATTCTTGCCTTTGATTAGTTTCCCTTTTCAGATTTTTCTCTTCTTTCCTGCAGCCTTTCTAAAGGATTGATGATTTACCTTCTAAAATTTCTTCTTGCTGTTTTTTTACTTTTCATTTAACATTTTATGGCTTCCAATGAGTCTTTTGATCATAACTGCATTTTTTATTTCTATATTTTGTCTTCTTAATTAAGCAGGTTTGTTTCGCAGCCTGTTTCTTAGATCCATGTCTTTGCGCTTCAGCTCTCTCCCTTCAGGTGCAGTACCGTGGTTACAGAGCAGTGTCAGTTTTTATTTTACTGCGAATTCAAAATAGATTGTTGTTAAATTTTTACATCTTTCTCAGCTATTATTTAGAAGCTTTACTATGTGTGGTTTTACCTGCCAACTGTTTTTCCCACACACCGCTCACTCTGCTGCAGAATGTTTTCTATTCACTTTATATTTTATTATCATGACTTATTCATATTTAAATGAGGAAATAAATATTCAAATATTTATTTTCCAAATATCAAAGTTGTGGATTTTCTGGCTTTTGTCAAGTAGTGTTTTCTTCATTATTTACTTACTTTACGTGTTAAAGACTTCAACACTGAGGATAGAGCACAGTGTCTGCCTGGCAAGCGTGAGGCCACGAGTTCAATTCCCGGTACCAAGAAAAAAAGACTTCATCATGATCTATCCTACAGAAGGGATGAGATGTAAAAAATGAAAAAGAACTGAAGAAGTCTTCCGAAACTATGTAATGCTGAATTGCTAAAATTCAGAACTTGTACATCCATAAGTACTCTACCATCTAGGAATGCTGCAATAACAATTGAATCTACATCTGTTCTAATCAACATCAAATTAAAAGCTTCTTACAACTGTGACACTGAGGACTCTGTATGCTATGTTAACTAACTCACTGAAATAGTTTATAAATGTAAAACATTCATGAATGGTACTGAAGAATCAATGAATATCTGGAAATACTAATTTTACGTGTAGTGGAAGTATAAATATTGTTGAAATGGCCATTATTCGGAAAGCAATTTATACCTTCAATGTCTTATCTAAATTTTAATGGCATTTTTCACTAAAAATGTTAAAATTTGCATAGAAACAGAAAACACTTCAAGTGGTCAGGGTGATATTAAACAAGGAAATCACTGGAAGTCCCACAGTCCTTGATTTCAAACTCCATAGAAGTTATAGTCATCAAAATAACACGCTACTGGCACAAAAGAGGACATATAAAATACTGGAACAAAATGGTGAGACCATAAATAAACCATGTTTCCAACAGTCATACTTGAGAAAGGAAAGTTTCCTCAATAAATAGTTTTGGAAAGTAGGCTAGTCACTTGAAGAATACATTTGATTCCTTTTCTCATACAATTTGCATAATTAACTTGAAATGTATTAGGTCATATGTAAGGCCTAAACCAGGGATAGTAGCACATGTCTGTAATCTCAGCACTCTGGAGGCTGAGGCAGGAGGATCACTTCAAGTTCAAGGCCAGCCTGGACTACAAAGTGAGTTCAAGGCCAGCCTGAACTGCATAGTGAAACCCTGACTCAAATAGACAAAAGAAACAAAACAAACAAAAATTTTTTCTAATATAAGACCCAAAAATGTAAAAGTCCTACAAAAAAAGATGCATAGCTTTTTGGAGTTTATAAGTGAGATGATTACTTAGATAAAGTATGATGTCATAAACTACAACGTAAAAATAGGAAATAGAATGACATCAAACTAAAAATACTCTGTACCTTCAAGGAAAAAATCAACAGTTTGAAGAGACAACTTACAGAATGAGATCAAATATTTGCAAACTATAATAATCTAATAAGAATTTAACATACAAAATATGTAAATAACTCATATCACTCATTAGGAAAAAAATAAATAAACCAATTTTCAAAACAGGTAAAAGATCAGAATAGACTTTTCTCAAAAGAAGATATAGAAACAGCCAGCAAGTATGTGTAAAAATGCTCAACATCACAAGTCACCATGTAAATGCAAATCAAAGCCACACTGAGATACCATACTTCGCAATTTAGAACGGACATTATAAAAAGAAAACTAAAGATAACAAGTGTGCCCACATGCACAGAGAGACGCGAGACCCTTGCACAGGCTGGCGGGTGTGTACATTGGGGCAGCCAGCTCTGACTACTACAAACAGTATTCCACTGCTTTTCTCCTTCCACATGTAAGAAAGAATATTTTTTAAAACTTTGGTTTAATTGCAAGTACTTGACAATGAGTTGTTAATCTTTTCAATTCTAGATTCTGCTGATTTCACTTGTTTTAGGTTATCACTTCAAACACTGCTGCAACAGGCTCAGATCACCCCTCTCCTCCGTGAACCTCAGCTTGGTGATACACTTTGCAATTCACTAAGAATGTAAATATCGAAACACTGGATTGAGCATGCAACTCTAGGTACTTGTAAACAACTGACACAGGTCTGAGTCACTTCCTCATCCCTGGGACACCATACCTGATCCCCACAATTTTAAGTAAGAGAGGTTGAGTGTGGCTCGCAGTTGGGAGAGGTTTGGGTTCACAGTCAGCTGTCTCTGAGGCAGGAAGAGGGAGCACAAGGTAATGGCAAAAGAGCGGCTGCCATGGCCAAGGGGTTTGGAGGCAGAGCAAGTGGAAGGAGAAGCCAGCGAGGTAGAGGTGACCATTCAGATCCACCCCCTGCCCACTGTGGCCTGCCACTTCTGACCAGGCTGCAGCTGCTGGTGGAAGGTCAGGTACAGAGCCCTCGAATCCACTCACCTTCAGCAGGATCTGAAAGAGCATGTGGTAGATGTGTCAGTGGCCAGAACCTAGAGTAGAACACATTACTGCTTTCTTACTACACACATCCGCCTCCGTTTAACTTCCTAAAGAGTCAAAGTTCTAGTATTAGGCCCAGGGAAAAAAATAAATTGAATATGTGATCAGATGGAAGCTCCTCCCATAAAACTGAGAGGGTGAAAAGCATTCATGCAGGCATAGCTGATCCGTTGTAGCAAGTTGCTCAAGAATGTCTAATTTAACAGTAAAAGTTCCATGTCTTGGGAATCTCCTCAGTCCTTGGCAAACTAATACAATTTATTGCTGAAGGCAGAAAATGGGTATGCCTCAAACTGTTAAGGAGGTCTTAAAATGAGTTTCAGTTTGCAATAACTTGGCTTAAGTATTCTGAAAATGAGTTACTAAAGGGAAATAATATTTTATACTTTCTTTATTGTAAAATGAACCATCTAGCTGGGTGTGCTGGCGCATACCTGTAATCCCAGTACTCAGGAGGCTGAGGCAGGAGGATTGCTGCAAGTTCCAGGCCAGCCTAGACTACAAAGTGACTTTGAGGCCAGCTTGAACTGAATGCACAGTGAGATTCTGTCTCCAAAAGCCAAAACAAAACAAACAAAAAAAAACCTTGTCTGTAAACTGATGAGGGGTTTATATGATCAGATTTAAAAAGAAAATCTTGAAGTTATGAAAGGTTGTCTATATATTCTTAATTTTCTGCACATTGATAATTTTCACATTACAATATATACAATGGCCATACTTAATATACATGTGTTAATTTCACCCAAAGCTAGTTACTTCATTTCATTTTAAGTTCTTGGTTCATGCATTAATCCTTAAAATTATAAAATTTTCCAAAGAGAAACAATTTCCCCAACAAAATGATCATTCAGAATTATATTCATATAAATAATATCTGTAAAGTACTTCATAAATAAATGTCTTAATTAAAAGATGGGAAAATGTTAATGGCGTGTTGCAATTAATGTTGCACAGAAAGGAAAATTTGTCCAATGATAGCTCTACTATGTGAAAGCGTGTGAATACATGACACATGAAAAGAAATGCACAGTAGCAGTGACAATGCTTACTTTTCGATAGTGGACAGACAGTTACTGAATTATCCCACTTTATTGTATAAGACCTATATGTTATTTTTATATTGTTTTGTTTGATTTAGGTTTTCTATAACAGGGTCTTTCTATGCAGTGCGAACTGGCCATGAGCTTGCTATGTAGCCCACATGGTCTTCAGACTCACAACCCCCCACCTCCTCCTCCCAGGTGCTGGTTTTCCAGGTGTGCACCATCACGTCGGGCTGTATATATCTGCAAATTGTCAAAGATACATACCCTGACCGTAAGCATATACCATACACATTGATAAATGAAAAGTGATGTTAAAATATGGTGAATATTTAAATTGTAAAAAATTGTTTCAGTGAAAGACAATTGCAATTAGTCCTCCAAATACTCTAAGTGCTCTCCATGGCTCCAAGCACATTTATTCCAGGGTTCTTAATAATGTATCTTTTGCTGCAGTAAGTTTTTCATTTAAACCTTGACTATATATTTGATTATCCTTTCTGTGAGTAATATATAGGTATGATGTGATTTCATTGTGAACAAGTCATAAGTTTATTTTGTAGAACCATTAGATAACTATAAAGAAACACAGTCTCTAGAAAATATTCTCTGGAATTATAGTATATTTAGCCCATTTCTTTTGTTTGAATTTTTTACCAAAATGTGTTATTTATATTGCATTGCACATTCTTTATAAGCAAATCATTTTAGTACACTTATTTTTTCTAACGGCTGCTCCTGAAAGAGTAAGTGAATAGATCAGAGGGCAAAGGTATTGTAAGCTATCTTTACTGAGAATACTAATATATATCTTGGCCAACAGATTGAAGCATTATTTTGAATAATTTAAATTCTCAAAATGTATGCCTTTGTAAAAGGTTGATCAAAATATGAAGAAAAGATAATGGTAAATTGCAATATTATTTAAAGAAAAAGTGGTAAACTCTGATATTTCACAATCTGTCCAGGAAAAAATAGTATGTGATAGAATGTTATTAATTTATATGACACTTTAAGGAGTTTTACAGATTTTGCAGTTCAACAAGTCTCTCTGTAAAGCATAGAGAGGCCAGCTGGACAAAGACAGCCGTCTCACTCTGACTGAGCTGCATTAACTGGATGATTTTACCTGAGTCTCACAGTCCTCCGTTCTCAGATTCTGATTTGGACAGATCATCTGAGCACAACGCATATCTAGGAATAGATTCCATTATTGATGTGTAGGTGATCAGTGGATAAAAAAAACACAAAGCTGACAAGTGTACAATCAGGTACACTCACTCAAACCATTTTTGTACCCTTTGTGAGCTGTAAATCTGCTGCATGTGTCATATTTCAAATGAAATAAAAATAGTACATTTACAGCATGAGACTTGTGTGTGGTACTTATGTTTCATAAAATCTGAGGTGCTGAGGGACACCATTTCACAGCGAGCATTTATGTGTAGAAGGGTTTCCTTTAGCACTAGCAGATCACAGACACAGAAAACACTAGAGAACAGGCTGGGATTTCAGCTGCGTAAATAGCTTCCTCTTTCCTTGTGCCATATGTTTTCAAGAAATTTTATGGATTATGCCAAAATTTCATGCATAAACAAAATATTTTAACATTTTAAGAAGTTCATATGCAAAGTTTTAATTTTGAATTACATATCTCAATCACACAGAGCACTTCTAGCCTAATATACACATAATTGCTCTATGTCGAGGAGGGATGCAGCTTACACAATGCAGTCATCGAGGGATGCAGCTTATGTAATACAGTCATCTAGGGATAGCAAGGTTCATGACAGAAATGTGGCAGTAGTTTTCCAAAGCATCATTAATGATTCTTTTTCCATTGTTTTGAATTGTCTGTATTAATGTTATATTTAGTTATCATATGCTGTAAAGATTTGGCACTACTGATTAGCAGTGATGCCAAGAAAATAGAAATTTGCACGGCTAAAAATAAATTATGACAGACTACTGCGCATAAGAGTAAATGTTAAAGCCATTTAAAGCAACGGATTAGTGAATGCTTTGATAGAAAATTCTGTGTGAAAAATAGCTGCATGATTGTTTCCACCATTTTGCTTGAATAGTAACACCACTGTCCTTCGTAATCAGTGTTTTACCTCCAGAGTTGCATGGTGCAGAGGGTTATTGAGATAATACACCAATTCATTATCATTTCTAGAGTCAAGGTCATCAGTTGTGTTTACTAATTTCAGATTGTAATATAGATTTGTGGGTGTGATTGTATCACAGATCTATTTTTTGTTACACCCTATAAAATGGCTAACCAAATTTAAGGAGAGATTAAATTCATTCTATTTTTAAACATAAAGACAAATATCTATAGAAATTTATACGAAATACTCTGACAAAAGCAAGAGAAATAAAAAGCACAGAAAGCAACAATCTTAGACAATATATTATTATGATTATAGCTTAAGGGTAGCTGGAAAGCAGCAACTTCTATTTTAAATGGAATAAGGAATAGAAAAAAGGCTGTAACTCGTGCTTACTAAACCGTACAATACTACGATGTGAGGGGATCACCTGATTTTTCATTCTTTCTAACGGGAGATAAACATTAATTTCATACCCTCCTCTTTCTTCAAGCTAAATAAACATATTTGCTTTAAACTTTAAAAAATGTATCTAATTCTGCTTAGCATTTCTTTCCACTACTCTCCTGTTACTAAAGACAGTGTTTGCCTATTTCTGAGGATGTATTTGACTAATCCCTGACTGTATAATTACTGATACAGAAAGTAAATAGATGTGACATTTCAATTTAAGCTCTACACAAGTTCTCATGTTGCCACACGGCAGTTCAGTTATCCTTATAATTTCTGAGTTATCCCTATAATTTTCTTTGTGCTTGAAAGAAACTGAATTTAACCATAGCTAAGCAGAAGGTACGGTGACATACACGTGAAACCAAAAACCAGGTGATCATTGCCATGTTTCCTGCTCTCCATCCGCCTGGTATTGCCCTATCTCTGTTTGTTTGTTTGGTCTTCTTAAACTGCAGAGGGTGGACGGCAGTGTGTGAAGCTGGGATTCCTGAGAGCTCCACACTGGACTATTTTAACATACTCTGCTCCACAGGAAAGAAGAGATTTTCTTTGAAATGAGCTTGTATTCATATGTAGCATCTCAATATTCACATATAACACCCGAAAAACCAAGTTAGCCTCACTGTAACTATGCCTCATATGATTTTTCAGAACTGAATCACTAGCCTCTTACATTTACTTTTTGATAAAACAAGAAGTACACTGGGTAGTGGGTGGGTCATTCCAAAAAGAAGGGGTGCATAATAAAAAATTATCCCAAAGTAATGTCCCACAAGTAACCATGTTCTCAAAATGTTAACATTTTTAATCTATTAGAATTTCTAAACAGTTTTAGCTTTGCAGGCACAAATATCACATAATTTAGGAAGGTAAACATAAGGGATAACACATCTTATTTCTGTTACTAATGTGAATTTGAATATCACTTAATAGCTTTTCAAACAATTTTGTAGTTTTAGCTACTTGCGAATCCAGGAGGGTGTTAATCACATTGTGTAGTCAAAGTTGAAAGTTCTTTAAAATACAAAATAGAGTCAAAAGTATCATGTGCACAATCTCGAGCACGTTACTTACAATCTCAGAGCTCACTTATAACTGGAGTTAACACTGGCTCCAAATTCATGGATTTGTCATTGATTTTGGACAGAGAATAGTATTCAAGGAGCTTTGAAATGTGTGGAGAGCATAATTATCACATAAGAAAGTTTGGTTATTATTATAAGTGTGTTTATACTGCAACAATTTAGTCTTATGTCTTTATTATGTTTGCCACAAGGGATTGGAAAGCAGAAACCAATGTATTAATTAAAGAATACTACTGACAAATTAGGGAACCAGAGTCTTGTTTTTTAATAAGATTTGTACTGACATAGATTTCTGCAAATATAAGGTGACTATGCAGTCAGCCTCAGTGTACCAAAAAGTCCTAAGTGTGAATTAAATCGAAGGGGAAGCAAATTTAGAATGAATTATAGAAATAGGAAGAAAAACGGACCCAGAGGGAAGTTGAAGTACATGTCAGAGATCACGGGACAGCAGGGAGGGATGAATACTTATTTTAGAGGGGGATTACCAGAGATAAAAGTAACCAGAGACACTGTTAGGTTACCAGATCTATCGTGTGATCCTCAATAGAAATAAATTGTATTTTATTCCCTTAAGCAGCCACAGAACTGTTTGTCATTTCTTATAATTAGCCTTTACCCCTTGAAGAAAAGATGTGTTTCCAGAAATGCTATAAATCCAAACTAGCATACATGACTGACCAAGACACGAGTAAGTGATAGGAACTGGGTACTACAGTCGAGTCACATACCCATGCCCTGGATATGATGTGTCTTGAAAACTTAAACTTCCTTGAAAGACCAAAATTTTCATTCAACCCTGAAAATATAGGACTTGACATAACATTTGCCACCCCAAGTCTCATCCAGAAAACTTTGCACAGTTTCTTTTCTTAGGGAAGGACAAATATGGTTAAGATACTTTTAAATAATTGGGCACAAAATATTTTAACCCAAATAGTTTTTGGTGACTTTGGAGGGACTTTTCCAATAATACGCTTCTACTTTCAGAGGCATAAATAGACAGTTTGGAACAGAAATTTGTCTTCTATTCTGGAATAGAAACATTACAATCATGACCTAGAGATCCATGGAGCACTGTAAGAACACAGAAAGTTCCAAGGACCTGTGGAACAGCAAACACCTGCTGGACACACCTGTAAGCCGCGGGGCTTAGAATGGCCGAAAGGAAAGTGACATTTGGCTTGTGTGTACCTCTTCATTTGAAGTATAATGACGAGAGAATGATATTCAAAAATAAAAACCTGTCCCGGCCCGCAGGTACAGTCAACGAGGACCCTAGGAGGGGAGTGGGGATGATAAAGGGACAAGAGACACGAAGAATGGAGACAAGACAGGATTCTGATCAAGTCTCGTTTATTGGCGGGAAGTACCGCGCTTATATAGGGCACGGAAAAACGCGGAAGTTCTTAAGGTGGGAGTAACCAAGCAACCAGACAAAGGCGGGAGTAGCTAGGCAACGGTGGGCAGTCCTGACTTAAAGGGAAAGGTGCGTCTCTTCGGGAAGTAGGCAGGATAACAGAAACTTATCTCAGACAACAGAAACTTAATGCTTAAGACCGCTACTAATATACAATGGAGGTCAGTCAGGGTCTCCCACAAAAACCTGTCTATATTACTAA
Source organism: Chinchilla lanigera (assembly GCF_000276665.1). Classification (NCBI taxonomy): domain Eukaryota; kingdom Metazoa; phylum Chordata; class Mammalia; order Rodentia; family Chinchillidae; genus Chinchilla; species Chinchilla lanigera. Next base: position 4,373,348 of record NW_004955472.1, on the reverse strand, counting down.
TTACCTCTCCATCACTGAGAAAGTCATTTAATCTTCTGGTCCTCAATTTCCTAACCTCCAATGAGATATAGTCATAAAAGATTGCCTATAATAAATGCTCCAACTCTTCAATCCTATAAATTAGCTTGTCAGGCCTTTGCCATATCTGAGTACTGAAGATGCTATTACGCTGAACATAATTTTCTATCAGGGACTTGTTTAACTCAAGCAAGCACTCACACCCTGACTTCCGTGACTCTAAGCAGTGAGGAAGCACTCGACTGAGATGCTGAGAGGAGAGTTGCACATCTGGTCACTGTCTGAAAGGAGCATTGTGGTGAGTGCTGCATACCTCTAATAATTATGCGAATGTGTAACTAGTTACCTATTTCATTAATTTCTCAAAAATGTGGGGAGGTTGAAATCAGCAGCATTTCCATCTCAGGAAAAAATTTTTTTCTAAATTAGACTTTAGTTTGTGTCTGTTTGTTTGTCTTCTACCATTGTATGGTTAACTAAAAAAAAATTCTAGTTAAAACGAAGAGTTAAAAGTACATATTTGGAATTATTATGGAATTTTAAGGCCATGGGCACCATGCTTTTCATATGGTAATAAAAAGCTTAGGTTTAAATTCCAGCTCTAATGTCAGTAATTTTTTCACTTGATGAAGTTGTGTTTTAGCAGTCAACTAACCAACTAATGGAAAAACTCCAGGGGAGTAAAGCTAGTTTATAGGTAAAACAAGAGAAAGAGCTACAGCAGCAAAGGAAAGGGAAATGCATCCTTTTAGCATTTCTCCCTTTTCTTCTTATCTACCTCCTTAAATAATCCCCTCTTGGTTTCATAGGGTCCTTTCAAAAGAAAATTTGGAGGAAATGGCCTTCACAATTCTTGGTACTCCCTTGGAACTGAAATTCTGCTTCCAATGTAGCAATTATAAAACTAATGTAAGCATATTTGTGGAAAATTTCCACAGTAGCTTATTAATGCATGGGCTAGGAGGAATGAATCCCATTCCTTTAATTCCAGTATACTTCTACAGTAAAGATAAAAATACAGGAAATATCTGTTGAATTATATAAACTTGAAAATCAGAGCGTTAGTTTTCATGTTCATATTAAACCCAGACTTAGGGTCTGACTCACTTCAGAAAATACAATATTTAAAAGTTCAATCAGTGAAAGATTTTTGTATTTGTCAGCTTTGCTTTGTAAAAATAGACTTCCCACACTTAGTTTATTGCAGGCATAACTCTTTCTTTCTCTTTCTTTTTTTTTTTTTTTTTTTTTTTTGGTACCAGGAATCAAACTCAGGACCTTGCGCTTGCCAGGCAGGTGCTTATGCCACTGAACTACTACTTGCTTACCTTACATTTCACCATGTGCAGTCCTTCTGTAAGTGTTGCCCCTCCAGCTTTCTAGGTAGTGCTACCACATCTCTGTGACTTTTCTCTCTGCAGAGAGGGAAGCCCTCCTGTAAAACATGCCAATATCACAGCAAACGGAAAGAAACATGGCTGAGCTCAGCCCCACAAGAAGGCAGATCCCACTCTTACAAAATCAGAGCACCAGTCTGAAACTCAAGCATTACAATCATCTAGGCACACAGGGTAGAGTATAAATGTCCTACATTCACCTAATAAACACTATGGGCCCAGGGATGGAAACCAAATAAACATTCAGGAGGAGAGACAAATGGAGGCAGAAAGCTGTCCCTCGTCTATGCAATGCTGAAGTCAAATAAGCTTACCCCTTAAAGAAAGAATATTTATTATGTTGAAATCGTGTTCATAGAAGTCACTGAACACGAGACCACCATGATTTTGGACTTTTCCTCCATTGTATGGAACTAAAGAAGGCCTTGCCAAGCATGAATTCCTGAGAGTATTTGAGTTTCTGATCGGTTTCAAACCTACAACACATGATGGACCAGTGCATGTTTCCCATGTCAACAGCCCCAGTCACTGCAGCTCCAGTCTGAAATTGAGATGGTCAGAATAACTCACTCCAAAAAGCAACAGCAATGTTTTTCCATATGCATTATATATAACTGAATTTATTGAATTAGATTAATAAGATTATCATTTCTATTCTCTGTGATCCAGTTGTACTGTCAGTATGTGTCCTCGTTATGTCTTTCTCATATTCAGATGTTTTCATTCTCTAATTGCACTGGATAAGATTCTGGTTACCTTATGAGCAGAAACATTGATAATGGACACTCATCTTGCTCCCAGCTTCAGAAGTAACGCATGAAAATATTTCACTAGCATGTTAGTATGTTTCAGAAATAAGTTTTTAGTAGATGTGCTTTATCTGAGTAAGAATCTGTAAATCTTATTCATGTATAATTTATATGCTGTTTTTATTATCAGTATATGTAGAATTTCATCAAATATTTTTTCTTATTCCATTGAGAAAAGAACTTTGCTAAGTTTCACATTACAGTGTATCTCCAGTTGCTTCTCTACTATGTAAATTTGTATCAATATAGTATCCTCAAGCAATGTATAATGTATTACTTTATATAATTCAGTACCTGAATCTGAAGCACTAAAACTTGTTGGGATATTTGTTTCTGTTCATGGGATTGTTTACTCAGGCATCATCTTGAAAATTTTCTTATTTTTCTGTATATTTTTATTTATTTTAGAAAATCTCGATATCAAAATTGACTTGCCGTATAAATTGCATTGACATGTTTTCCACTTTATTCCTGGTTTTGTGTAAGATAGGAACCATTTCCTATTATCTATCTTTTATTTTCTTCCTTATATTTTTGATTTCTCATATAAGAGAAACCATACAATGCTGAATGAAGCTCAGGTGTCAGATTTATTTCACTTAACACTACAACACATGTCTTCAGTTCTCACTTTCTACGCTGTGTAGGTGTTTGTGCCATCATAGATTTTTCAGGGGGCTCGTCTCTAACACTTAAAAGTGAACTCTTCTCTGGAAATACTCAGTGTTCACTGTTTGGGTATGTATATCACAGGCATATACACATACACTGAGTGCTATTATTTACTATCTAAAATGCGATCATCCTTATAGGAGGATGTGTGTGATGGTCCACTGGCTCACTGCTTTATCCAAAGTGCCTGGCAAAATGGTAGGACCTTGATAAGCATGTCATGAAGATAGGAATGTATTAATGAATCTAAATTATATTATCACAGTTACACTTGCTACTAAACTAGTAAGATCTCCATTTCTTTTTAACTTCATTTTCAACAAACTGGCTGTTTGCAATGCAGCAACATAAAATATATTTCTGAAACTCTGTGAACCATTATGTCTTCTAAATATAGTGGAGATGAAAACTATATCATAAAACTTACTGAGGCAATTTATTGCTCCAAAATTACAGAGCATAGGGAAGAAAATCAGGATGTTGAAAGCATTCCACAAACAAGAGCATTGTTCCCATTGTTAAAATCTAAATCACTTCAGAGCTGAAATATTGAGCTTAAATCAATAAACATATCTTCATAGAAGTTATTTTCCCAATTTAACACGTATACAACCCTATATAATAAGTTGCTTCCATAATTTTAACAGCCATATCCATGGATATGGAAGTAATTGTTGAGTGAGACTCTATTAGTCTTACTTTTGAATAACAAGATGACTAAACT
>NW_004955472.1:4367969-4369628 GCF_000276665.1 Chinchilla lanigera | reverse complement strand
GAGCTCAGGACCTCACTCTTGCCAGGCAGGGGCTTATGCCACTGAGCTATATCCCCGGCCCAGTCTTTGAAAAATCCTCAGCCGTCCTATAGGTAAACCGCTATTCCATATTAACATGTCAAGTTCAGCATTTCCAATATAATCTAGAACTACTGTGTAAAATAGTCATAGAGTAGAATTCATGCTGTGGCCTTTGCACACAGTTAACCGAACACTAATGGATGAAGAAGCAGAACGATATAATCACAAAAAAGAAAGATTTTGTTTGTGATCTGTTTAGAATATTTAATTTTTCAAGATGGAAAAGTTAGAAAAAATTACCTGAATAGCATTAGAAATTTAGAATATGAACCTGGAAGTTATGAAGAGTATTTGCTCCAGCAGAAAATAGCTTCATATCTGTGCAGGTATTTGATAAATACTCATTGTGCATGCATTTGATAAATACTACACATTAATGTGCACATAATATAAATATTTAAGTAGCCTTCATGGTTCCAATATTGAATGCATGTCACTTTTGAACCTATACCCAAATGCAATAAACTATGGTCATATTATAAAAATGAAAGAAGGAAAACATCAAAAATGACTTTACAAAAATATAAAAGTCTGATGCATGTCAAGTATATGAGATGAAAAAAGAATGTTTCCTCTGAGCCTGTATTTGAGCCAATCTTAAAGAAAATTATAAGCCAGGGTTTTTTTGTTTCAGAATTTTTTATGTTTTACCATTTCATTATGTCTTATTTTTTAAGCCCTTAAATAGAGTAATGAAGATATGTTTTTAGAAGATTTTTCGGCCAACATAATATAGAATGGAAAAGATTTGGAATAAAGTCAAGACAATTTAAAATTTAAAGGAAGAAGTCAGGACAGAACAGAGTAATGTATGAAAATTTTGTATTAAAGTAAAACTAACCAATAGCAGCGGGAAGCATAAAAAAAGGAGTGATTAAATACATGTCAGAAAGGTCCGTAACACTGGTTGATACTACAAAAATGAGTTTGCAGAGATGTATATAATGTGTTAGAATCATTGTTTTATAAATATTAGCACACATATTTGATTTAATTTAATGTTGCTCAGTTATTTTTAACAGAGTTGGCTCAACAACTCTATCAAGAGTTTTTAAGGATTTAAAACTCAGTCAATTTAGAGAATTGGGGAAGACATCACTCTGAATCAAAAAACTACACTTCTCACCAGTTGATAAATTTTGCCTTTGACTTCCTTCAATTAGATTGTCTTCTCTTATATGGTTAGGTTTGAAAGTCACTAGAGGAATAGCCTCTGAAGTGTATGAACCTACCACATGGGTGTGGCAGGACACACCTGTAATCTTAGCACTCTGAAAGGCTGAGGCAGGAGGATACAAAGTTGAGATCCATCCTAGACACCTTAATGCTTTAATAAGACTGCCCAAAAATTTGAAATATTTAAAAATATTTTTTAAAAGTGAAAATGTTACTGCTTCACGGCATCTTGGCTAATATCAAATGTAAAACATAAAAATGTTGGGCATGACATTCACTGAGAAGCTCCCAGATCGAACCCTCAGTACTGAAAACTAATTAAATATGTGCAAGTATTCATACAACAGGAAATGGACCTTCTACATTTTATTGGCTTTGCATGACCGGAATTGTTGAATAATG
>NW_004955472.1:4362434-4367629 GCF_000276665.1 Chinchilla lanigera | reverse complement strand
TACAAGACTTTTTTTTTTTTTCAATTTAAAACAGAATTCATCACAAGACCAATCTAAAAACTGAAGGTTGGTAAATATAAAATAGGATTTAATTTGCAATACTGTATTGATCATATCTGAAAAGCAAGATTTTATAAATTATGAAAAATTATAGGAGAACAATAAAGAAAGGAAAACAAATCAAGAGCATCTGTATGAAAAATTAGTGTAAAATGTAAGTGCTGAAATCTCTAGAGTCTGTTATTCTAATTTTACTTATAACTCATTGACAGCAAGGTCTATCCACAGGTATTAGTAATTCAGTATAAGAACACGAAGGGCACTTATTTTAATAGAATTCCAACTAAGAAAGGAAATGAACCTAAATTGTTTGAGCTACTTAAATCATTTTTATCAGGCTATATCCCTGAAGGAGGATAATTTAATTTGAAAAGATTAGGGTATTGACTGAGGCATAGATCCCTAGGTAGTTATCAGATAAATGAAACAGATTAAAATGAAAGCTAACCACAGCGATAACAGTAAGTGTGGATATTTATTGTTTTGGAAATTTTTGTTTTAGGACAGGTGATTGTTTAGAATAGAACAATGTTTGAAAGGAACAGTTACTGCTTGTACCGTTTGATCAACGTTGCATGCCTATAGCTTGTGAGCAATTACTTTGAAAATAACAATATACAATATAGTAACCATTATTAATTTCCTATCATCTTGCTTTGAAATCCTGTATTTTTTATATTCTCTTTAAAAAGGAATGAAACAATGTTCAAGAGACTAAGCATTATTGATTATACTGAGAAATAATATAGTAATTGCTAACATAAAAATTTAAATTGATAAATTGTTGTTTTTGCTATTATCTAAACTTAATTTAGAGCACTTCTAAGTTAGTTAACAACATAAATTTTTCCAAGTGAGTGAAGCAGCCATTTCAAATTTCCTAAGTAGTGAATGAACACATAATCGTTAATAATTTGAATTCTGAACTCACTAGCTCTAGAATAATCTTGAGTAAACTATGTACTACCTCCAAGCATCAACTCGTTCATATATAGAGTGGTGGTAATGAAAGTGCCTATCTTAGCATAGAGTGAAAATGTACTGATATATCTAAAATATTTAGTAGCGTGCTTGTCATAAATAGTGAAGCAAAAATAGGACAGATCTTGTTTCTACTGATATTTCATTGTTCAAGTAGCTTCTCATCGACTATATGATAAAAAATTCCACCTGCAACATCATTCCCAGCACAAAGCATCAAGTCAAGAAGAGCATGGAGTGAAGTGCTGCAGGTCCTGAAAGAAAACATCTTCCAACCCAGACTGATGTACTCTGCAAAACTAACTTTCAAAATTAATGGAGAAATAAGATACTTTCATGAAAAAGAATAAGTGAAGAAATTTATGACCACAAAATTAACCCTACAAAGACTACTGAAACATATTCTGCAAAGAAATAAAAATGACCACAATTTCAAGAACAATAGAAAGGGATCACAAAGCAGGGCAAGCAATTAGACAGAAGAGGAAAGTAGAGAACCAACAGTGGGAAAATAACATGACAAAGATAAGCTGACACATATCAGTAATAATCATTAAAGTAAATGGCCTCAATTCAAAAATCAAAAGAAACAGACTGGCAGACTAGATCAAGAAACAAAATCCAAAAATGTGCTATAGATAAGAAACACACTTAACTCAAAAGGAAATTCATTTTGAAAGTCAAAGCATGGAAAACAATAGTCCATGTGACAGGAATTCAGACAAAAGCTGGGGTAGCTATTTTGGTTGCAAACAATATAAACTTCAAACAAAGAATGATCAAAAGAGATAAAGAAGGTCACTACATACTTCTTAGGAGAAAACTGCAAGAGGGAGAGATAACAATCATAAATATTTATGCACTAAGTAAGGGAGTACCCAATTATATAAGACAAATTTAACAGACTTAAAAAATCAAACAAGCAGTAACACAATTATAACAAGTGACTTTAACACCCCATGGTCACAAAGAGATAGATCAATCAGAAAAAATTTAGCAGAGAAATAGCAGAAGTGGACCAAACTTGTGAGCAAATATACTTAGAATTTTACAGAGTGTTCTACACATTCTTCTCAGCTGCACATGGGACATTCTCTAAAACAGACCTTGTTCTAGTCCATACAACCTGCTTAAGTAAGTGCAAAGGAATTAAAAGTATCTCATTCATATTATCTGACTATGGTGCAATCAAATTGGAAATTACTGACAAAAGAAGTTGTAAAAACTCTATAAACACATGGGAAATTAAATTACATGGGAAAATTAAATTGTTTAATTTCCTAAACCACCAATGGGTCACAGATGAAATTAAAGAAGAAATTAAACAACATTGAACATCAAATGAAAGTGCAGATACAATTCACCACATACCGTGAGGCAAAATGGAAGCTGTCCTCAGATGGAAATTCATGGCAGTGAGCTCCCGCCTCAGGAAAACAGAACAAGTGCAAACAAACAACCTCATGCTGCAGGCCAAGCTTCAAGAAAAAGAAAAGTGAGCCAAGCCCAGAGCCAAAACAGGGAGGAAATTATAAAGATCAGGTCAGTAATTAACACTTGATACTAAGACAACAATACAAAGAGGTAATGACTCAAAGAGTTGGTTCTCTCGAAGAATAAATAAAATTAAAACCACTAGCCAACCTTATCAGAAAGGAAAGAAAAAACTCAAATCCATGCAATAAGCAATGAAAACAGTGAAATCACCACAGATCCTATAAATATTCAGAAGATGGTCAATATTTCCTTCCAAAGTCTTTACTTTCATAGGATGAAAAACACAGAGGAAATGGACAGATTCCTAAATACATATGAGGTACCAAAGCTGAATCAAGAAAATATAAAAGCCAGGCATGGTGGTGCACGCCTGTAATCCCAGCACTCGGGAGGCTGAGGAAGGAGGATCATTGCAAGTTTGAGACCAGCTTGGGCTACCAAGCGAGCTCAAGGCCAGCCTGAACTGCATAGCAAGACCCTGTCTCAAAAAGACAAAAAAAAAAAACCAAAACAAAACAAAACAAACAAAGAAAGAAGATATAAAAATAGTGAATAACTCAGTAACAGTCAAGTAAATTGAAAATGTAATAAAAATATTATCAACAAAGAAAAGCTCAGGTTCTGATAGATTAACAGCTGAATTCCTCAAGAAATTAAGAGAGGACTTAATGCAAAGTATTCTCAAACTCCTTAATGAGATAGAAAGGGAAGCAATTCTCCCTAACACATTCCTGGAGGCAAGTATTACCCTGATACCAAAAACAGAGAAAGACTCTACCAAAAATGAGAACTACAGGTTAATCTCCCTATTAACATAGTGGCAAAATTCTGCATAAAATACTAGCAAATAGAATGCAGCAAATTATCAAGAAGATTATATAACATGACCAAGTTAGATTCACCCCAGGAATGCAGAGGTGGTTAACATACATAAATTAATAAATGCAATGCACCACATCAACTGAGCCAAAGACAAGAATCACATGATCATTTCAATAGATGCAGAAAAAGCTTTTGATAAAGTCCAAAACTACTTCATGATGAAAACCCTACAGAAAATCTGAATTTGACATGAATCTTGACATCCAGGTCTTTACCTCAATCTAATAAAAGCCATCTATACCAAACCAACAGCAAACATCATACTAAGTGGACAATATCTGAAACCTTTCACTTTAAAATCAAAACTAAGACAAGGATGTCCACTGGCACCACTGCTGTTCAACATAGTTCTTGAGACATTAGACAGACCAATTAGACAAAAGAGACAAATAAAAAGAATGAGGTTAGGAAAGGAAGAAGTTAAATGGTCATTATTCAGAGATCACATGATATTCTACATGGGAGACCCCAAAAATTCTACCACAAGACTCTGTGAATGAAAAAACAAATTTAGTAGCATAGCTTGATACAAAGTGAATACTCAAAAATCAATAGCATTCCTGTACACAAACAACACACTGAGAGAGAAATTAGGAGAACCATACTTTCACAATAGCATCAAAAACCATGAAATACTTAGTAATCAATAACAAAAGAAATAAAAGTTCTATACAGTGAAAATTATAGTACTCTGAAAAAAAAGAGATTGAAGAAGATTTCAGAAAATAGAAAGATATTCCTTGCTCATGGATAGGAAGAACCAACATTGTGAAAATGGCCATACTCCCAAATTATTTATGCAGATTCAATGCAATGCTGATCAAATACCACTAGTATATCTCATAGATCTAGAGAAAATATTCCTGAAATTCACCTGGAAGCAGAAAAGACATACAATAGCAAAGGCAATTCTGGGCAACAAAGGCAAGGCAGACGCTTCCCAATCTCTGACTTGAAATGGTAGTACAAAGCTACTGTGATGAAATCAGCAGGGTACTGGCAAAAAGAACAGACCTGAAGACCCATGGAACAGGTTAGAGGATGCAGACACAACTACAAACACACTCAGCTGCCTTATCTTTGACAAAGGTGCTAAACATCTTCACTGGAAGAAAACGAGCCTCTTAAGTAAATGGTGCTGGAAAAACTGGCTCTCCACATGTGGAAGACTAAAACTACAGCCATGTCTATCACCAGGCACTAAACTAGAGTCAAAATGGATCAAAAACCTAAATATTAAAACATAAACACTAAATCTACTGGAAGAGAAAGCAGGTAGAAATCTTGAAGACATAGGGCTAGGCCGAGTCATAAGCAAAAACCAAACCACATGGGAAATAGTTCAAAGAATCAACACCTGAGGTCTCATCTTATTGGAAAGATTTTACACAACAAAACATATCACCAACAGAGTGAAAAGAAAACCCATGAATTGGGGGAAAAAAATTAGCCTAGTGTCCCTCAGACAAAGGACTTCTGTCTAGAACATATAAAGAATTTAAAAAATTAGGACCCCAAATCCCCAAGACCCAATCCAGAATGGGCCTCTGAGATGAACGCATACTTCTCAGATGAAGAAATACAAACAGCAAATAAATATATCAAAAAGTGTTCAAGATCATTGGTCATTTGAGAAATACAAATCAAAACAACACTGATATTCCATCTCACCCTGTCTTGGTTACTTTTCTCTCATTGCTGGGACAAAATACCTGATGCCCAAAATTAAGGAAGGAAAAGTTTATTTCACTTACAGTTTGTGGAGGTTTCAGTCC
>NW_004955472.1:4357549-4361249 GCF_000276665.1 Chinchilla lanigera | reverse complement strand
AAAAAGCAAGTAATACCTGAGAAAAGTCAAGGATATATTTGGAAAATCAGGGTAACTTTCAGTAACTCAGTGTTATAGTATACAAGCTTAATTTTAAAACTATGTGATGTTATCATATGTACATATCAAGAAGAGAAAATAAATACAGATAGATCCATACCTTACCAGAGAACTCCTACTTTCAAGGCAGAGACATTTGAAACTATAGGGACAAATATTAAAAGAATAAAAGATCATATGAGTTGCTGGAAGATGATTATGGAGTTCTTATAACAGTAGTTAGTGGAAGAGTTTGCAGTTTCTATTAAACTCCATTTAAGGAAAGTAACTTTTATGGTCTGTTTTCCTAACACATTATAAGAACTGCCTTACTCTCCTCAGATGAAATGACATCCTGGAATATAACAATGTTTCAGCTCTGCAGTGTAAATTTATGGTTTTCTTCAGAAATGAGATCTTTTGTCAGATATATGAAGGAAGAAAGAGTGGAAAGACACCAGAGACAAGGGGATAAGTGAAATAGGTATGACTGACAACTCAGCAAAAGCTTTTACTTTGATGTTAACATCCACCACAAGCGGCTGCTTCACAAGGACACAAAATTTGCTTTTTATAAGAGTTGTTATTTGCTCATTTGAAAAGGGCCAGATTGACCCACACATTCTTTCCGAGATGCTGGAGCAAAAGGAACCACTTTGGCTAGAGAAGACTGATAAAGACAGGAGATAATTTCTGGAAAATGTACTTTCATATCATAACCTATTTTCCATGCTGCTGATAAGAGCTTCTCCTAGGATAAGAAAATATTTAATTTAAAATAAAGCACTCTGAAATGTAGAATCAACTCCACAGTACTAAAATAGCACTTGCTGTTCTTTTATATTCAGGGAAAGCTGTTGCAAAATCATCAGGAAATATTTCTGTACTTTTAGAGAGGTTGATGATAAATTGGACAACAAAAGCTCCTGAATATCTCAAACTACTCTTTCTATGCTTACCAAAATATACTCCCACTCCTGCAAACAAAAAGATCATGCCAAACTTATGGAAAGCCTCAAAAGGTGTTTTCTTCTTTAAAAAGAGGTAAAATATCAAACATCAAACATCTGAGGATGTGGGCTGTTCCACATACGTCATCATCTACTTCTTGCTGCAGTCAAGTTCCCCAGCCTTACTGCCAATGTAATGTGCTGGACATATCTACTGAATGAACATGACAGATTAGCAAACAGTTGTTTCTCGGATGTTGTATACAAAACACATCTCTCATTGATTCCTTTAAGAGGATTGTTTCCTGAGAAATAATAGATATGTATGCTTATAAAATTTTTCAGGCTAGGAGAATGAGTATTTGTGAAAAACTTGGTTCTGGTCAGCCTTGCTGTGGAAAAGTCAATAGAAGCTACTCAGCACAGGTTGTAATTTTTTTTTCAAACTCACTGTTGATTGGTTTGAATTTGTTAAATTTTATTACCAGGCAAACTTAAGCATAGATTATATGATACATGTTTGTCTACATTATTCTTTCTTAAATCGTACATTTTTATAAAGCTTTAGATTTCCAGATAGTAATATGCTTTGTTTTTTAAGTGCAGAAAACATCAATCTGGCTTTAATAAGGAAATCGCTTCTGCTAGGTTATTTACATATCTGCCAAGCTTTCCACTTTATTCAGCCTTTCCCTATTCATGTGACTTTTTTACGGAATGGTATTTGCTTTGCGTGACTTGAGTTTTTATTTAAGTGGTGAGTTTAATGTAATTTAATGCTTCTGGCTTTTAAGAAAGAAGTTTCATAGTAAAGCCTAACCCATATTCTGCCAGAACTTTTAATCTAATTATTTATTTTTCTCTAGAGTTATTGATGCTGCAGTTAAGGAGAGAATGCTCACAGCTTGCATAAATAACATGCTGTTATTTTACTCCAGCACACTGTATCGTTAAGACTACTCCCTGAAAAAATAATTGGAAATATTACACATTAACCAGGGGTGTCCTGGAAAAGATGCATAAAATGACCCTCCTTACACTTTGCTAGCTTTCATTGCTACTCAACTTGGAAACAGGAGCAAGCTTCTATTGGCACTGCACACAAGTGCATTAGTAGTAAACCTATGAGAGAATTTCATTTCAAAGAGAGGAAGATCAACTATTCTGGTAGCCTTTAGTAGAAGGCAGACAAAGATAGTTTCAAAATACATTCTTCTTTGCAGATGGTAAAGAAGGAATACCATGGTAATGAAGAACTTCTTTCTGAGAAAAAGATAAAAATACCTGTGATACAACAGTTAGGTCAAATTTTTAGATTGCTTCTAAGTTTCTCTTAATATTTTATGTGGTTCTAACTTCAGGTAGGATTTTTTGTCCCAATATATATCATCTTAGTGTTTCCATTAACTATTATATGATTGAGGGTCTAAAAAACAATTTCATTAATTGTCATTTTATAAACCAAAATTTCTTTCCCTAGATTTCTATTGGTGGTAATGAATTGTACTAAGGTATGACTGAAGATCAATGTTTTTATGTATGCATCCTTGCTCTTTTGTATTTTCATAATAATCTCATATTTCACATGAGACCTTCCAAATAAAATTGCATACTGTTAAAATAGAAACATAACATATAGTATGTTTATTTCTTTACAACACTGGAAGATTCTAAAGACAAAGTTAAAAACTTAATTTTACAGATTGAAATCATTGCCATAAAACAAATTAAAATAAATATCTAGAAGATTAAAGATTCCACCAATATCAATAGTCTCAATTCACCAATTAAAAATAGATTTTCAGATTGTATCAAGAATATGCTGCACATGAGAAACACCTTTAACTCAAAAAAAAAAAAAAAAGTAGACTGAAAATCACAGGATGGAAAACAATGCTCCATGCAACAAGATCCCAGAAAAAGATAAGGGTAGCTATTCTATTTACAAAGTGACTTTCAAGTCAAGACTGATCAGAAAATTCTTTCAGAGTAAAAGAAATCAAAACCAGAATGAAGAGACAACACAAAAAATGGAAAAATATTTTAACAACTACTCCTCAGACAAAGGACTAACATCTGGGATATATAAAGAACTCAAAAAATTAGTCCCCATATTTAAAGATCCAGTCCAAAAATGGCCATCTGAAATGAATAGACATGCCTAAGAAGAAGAAATACAAGCACCAAAAGAATATATGAAGAACTGCAATATCACTGGTCATTCGAGAAAGGAAAATTGAAACAATACTGAGAGTCCATCTTACTCCAGAAAGGATGACTATCACCAAGAAATCAACCAATAAGAAATGCTGACGAGGTTGTAGGGAGAAAAGGAAAACTTTTTTATTGTTTGTGGAATTGTATATTTGTACAACCACTATGAAAATCAGTATGAAGATTCCTCAAAAAATGAAACTAAAGGCTCCATTTGACCTAGGCATTCCCCTTCTAGGCATCTTCCCAAGGGAGATGATTACATCGTGCCATAGTGATACATGCACACCCATGCTTATAGTAGCACAATTTATGACTGCTAAATGTTGGGAACAGCCCATATGCCCATCCACAGCAGAATGGATAAAGAAGATATGGGGTTTATATACAATGAAGTGCAACTCTGGTATAAAGAAGTATAAATCGGAGTCCTTTCTAGGCAAATGGATGCACATCGAGACCATAATGTTAAGTGAAATGTATCAGACGCGCAAGTT